>NC_064833.1:95467105-96067105 GCF_024166365.1 Elephas maximus indicus
ACAACCCTAACCCTAACCCTAACCCTAACCCTAACCCTAACCCTAACCCTAACCCTAACCCTAACCCTAACCCTAACCCTAACCCTAACCCTAACCCTAACCCTAACCCTAACCCTAACCCTAACCCTAACCCTAACCCTAACCCTAACCCTAACCCTAACCCTAACCCTAACCCTAACCCTAACCCTAACCCTAACCCTAACCCTAAACCCTAACCCTAACCCTAACCCTAACCCTAACCCTAACCCTAAACCCTAACCCTAACCCTAACCCTAACCCTAACCCTAACCCTAAACCCTAACCCTAACCCTAACCCTAACCCTAACCCTAACCCTAACCCTAACCCTAACCCTAACCCTAACAACCCTAACCCTAACCCTAACCCTAACCCTAACCCTAACCCTAACCCTAACCCTAACCCTAACCCTAACCCTAACCCTAACCCTAAACCCTAACCCTAACCCTAACCCTAACCCTAACCCTAACCCTAACCCTAACCCTGGACCCTGGACCCTGGACCCTGGACCCTAAACCCGGACCCGGACCCTGACCCTAAAGCCGGACCCTGACCCTAAAGCCGGACCCGGACCCTGACCCTAAAGCCGGACCCTGACCCTAAAGCCGGACCCTGACCCTAAAGCCGGACCCTGACCCTAAAGCCGGACCCTGACCCTAAAGCCTGACCCTGACCCTAAAGCCTGACCCTGACCCTAAACCCTGACGCTGACCCTAAAACCCCGACCCTAACCCTAACCCCCTAACCCTAACCCCCTAACCCTAACCCTAAAACTAAACCCTAAACCTAAACCCTAACCCTAACCCCCTAACCCTAACCCCCTAACCCTAACCCCCTAACCCTAACCCCTAACCCTAACCCCCTAACCCTAACCCCCTTACCCTAACCCTAACGCTAACCCTAAAACACTAACCCTAACCCTAACCCTAAAACCCTAACCCTACCCTAACCCTAACCCTAAAACCCTAACCCTAACCCTAAAGCCCTAACCCTAACCCTAACCCTAACCAACAACAAACAACACTAACACCCTAACAACAAACAACCCTAACCCCCTAACAACAAAAACACTAACCCCCTAACAACAAACAACCCTAAACCCCTAACATCAAAGAACACTAACACCCTAACAACAAACAACCCTAACCCCCTAACAACAAACACTAACCCCCAAACAACAAACAACCCTAACCCCTAAAAACCAAAAACACTAACCTACTAACAACAAACAACCCTAACCGACTAACAACAAACAACCCTAACACCCTAACAACAAACAACACTCACCCCCTAACAACAAACAACCCTAAACCCCTAACATCAAACAGCACTAACCCCCTAACAACACAAGACACTAACACCCTAACAACAAACAACACTAAACCCTAACAACAAAAACCACTAAACCCCAACAAGAAACAACCCGAAACCCCTAACAACAAACACTAACCCCGTAACAACAAACAACACTAAACCCCTAACAAGAAACTACCCTAACCCCGTAACAACAAACAACACTAACCGCGTAACAACAAACAACCCTAACCCCCAAACAACAAACAACCCTAACCCCCTAATAACAAACAATCCTAACCCCCGAACAACCAACAACACTAACCCCCTACCCACAATAAACCCTAACACCCTAACAACAAAAACCAGTAAACCCCAACAAGAAACAACCCTAAACCCCTAACAACAAACAACACTAACCCCCTAACAACAAAAAACTCTGAACCTCTAACAACAAACAACACTAACCCACTAACAACAAACAACCCTAAACCCCTAACAACAAACAACCCTAACCCCCTAACAACCAACAACACTAACCCCCTAACCAAAAACACTAACACCCTAACAACAAAAACCACTAAACCCCCACAACAAACAACCCTAAACACCGAACAACAAACAACACTAACCCCCGAACAACAAACACTACTAAACCGCAACTAGAAACAACCCTAACCCCCTAACAACAAACAACACTAGCCCCCTAACAACAGTCCTAACCACCTAACAACAAACAACACTAACCCCCTAAAAACAAACAACAATAAACCCCTAAAAACAAACAACACTCATCCCCTAAGAACAAACAACACTAACCCTCTAACAACAAACAACACTAACCCCTAAGAACAAAAACACTAACCCTCTAACCACAAACAACACTAACCCCCTAAAAACAAACAACCCGAAAACCCTAAAAACAAACAACACTGAACCCCTTAAAACAAACAACACTAAGCCCCTAACAACAACCAGCACTAACACACTAACAACAAAAAACACTGACGCGCTAACAACAACCAACACTAACCCCCTAAAAACAAACAATCCTAACCCCCTAAAAACAAACAACACTAACCCCCTAAAAACAAACAACCCTAAAACCCTAAAAACAAACAACACTGAACCCATAAAAACAAACACCACTAAGCCAATAACAACAAACAGCACTAACCCACTAACAACAAAAAACACTAACCCGCTAACAACATCCAACAGTAACGCCCTAACCACAAACAACACTAACCCCCTAACAACAAACAATCCTAACCCCCTAACAACAAACAACACTCACCCCTAAAAACAAACAACCCTAAAACCCTAAAAGCAAACAACACTGAACCCATAAAAACAAACAACACTAACCCCCTAACAAGAAACCCTAAACCCCTAACAACAAACAACACTAACCCCCTAACAACAAACAACACTAACACCCTAACAAAAACCAACCCTAACCCCTAAGAACAAACAACACTAACGCCCTAAGAACAAACAACACTAACCCCCAGCAACGAACAATACTAACCCCCTAACAACACAAAACCTAACCCCTTATCAACAAACAACCCTAACCCACTAACAACAAACAACCCTAACACCCTAACAAAAAACAACACTAACCCCTAACAACAAACAACACTAACACCCGAACAACAAACACCACTAAACCCCAACAAGAAACAACCCTAAACCCCTAACAACAAACAAAACTAACCCCCTAAGAAGAAACAACCCTAACCCCCTAACAACAATCAACCCTATCACCCTAACAACAAACAACACTAACCCCCTAACAACAAACAATCCTAAACCCCTAACATCAAACAGCACTAACCCCCTAACAACACAAGACACTAACACCATAACAACAAACAACACTAACACCCTAACAACAAAAACCACTAAACCCCAACAAGAAACAACACTAAACCCCTAACAAAACAACACTGACCCCCTAACAACAAACGACCCTAACCAAACAACAAACAACCCTAACCCACTAACAACAAACAACACTAACCCGCTAACAAGAAACTACTCTAACTCCGTAACAAAAAACAACCCTAACCCCAAAAAACAAACAACCCTAACCCACTAACAACAAACAACCCTAACCAAACAACAAACAACGCTAACCGACTAACAACAAACAACACTAACCCCCTAACAAGAAACAACACTAACCCCCTAACAAGAAACAACACTAACCCCCTAACAACAAACAACACTAACCCTCTAACAACAAACAATCCTAACCCCCGAACAACCAACAACACTAACCCCCTAACCACAATAAACACTAACACCCAAACAAAAAAAACCACTAAACCCCAACAAGAAACAACTCTAAACCCCTAACAACAAACAAAACTAACACCCTAACAACAAACAACCCTAAACCCCTAACAACAAACAACACTAACACCCTAAGAAGAAACAACCCTAACCCCCTAACAACAAACAACCCTAACCCACTGACAACAATCAACCCTAACACCCTAACAACACACAACACTAACACCTTAACAACAAACAACACTAACACCCTAAAAACAAAAACCACTAAACCCCAACAAGAAACAACCCTAAAACCCTAACAACAAACAACACTAACCCCTAACAAGAAACATCACTAACCCCCTAACAAGAAACAACCCTAACCCCCAACAACAAACAACACTAACCCCCTAACAACAAACAACACAAAACCCCTAAGAACAAACAACACTAACCCCCAAACAACAAACAACCCTAACCCACTAACAACAAACAATCCTAACCCCCTAACAACCAACAACACTAACCCCCTAACCACTAACAACACTAACACCCTAACAACAAACAACACTACCCAAACAACAAACAACCCTAACCTTCTAACAAGAAACAACACTAAACCGCTAACAAGAATCTACACTAAACCCGTAACAACAAACAACCCTAACCCCCTAACAACCAACAACCGTAAACCTCTAACAACAACACTAACCCCCTAACAACAAACAACCCTAACACCCTAAACAACCAACAACACAAACCCCCTAACTACCAACAGCACTAACCCAGTAAAAATATAAAACACTAACCCCCTAACAACAACCAACACTTATCCCCTGAAAACAAACAACACTAACCCCCTAACAAGAAAGAACCCAAATCCTCTAACAACAAACAACACTAACAACAACCAACCCTAACCCCCAAGAACAAACAACACTACCCCCTAAGAACAAACAACACTAACCCCCAACAACGAACAATACTAACTCCCTAACAACACAAAACCTAACCCCTTATCAACAAACAACCCTAACCCACTAAAAAAAACAACCCTAACACCCTAACAGCAAACAACCCTAACCCCCTAACAACAAACAGCACTAACCCTCTAACAACAAAGAACCCTAAACCCCTAACATCAAAGAACACTAACACCCTAACAACAAACAACCCTAACCCCCTAACAACAAACACTAACCCCCAAACAACAAACAACCCTAACCCCTAAAAACCAAAAACACTAACCCACTAACAACAAACAACCCTAACCCACTAACAACAAACAACCCTAACACCCTAACAACAAACAACCCTAACACCCTAACAACAAACAACCCTAAACCCCTAACATCAAACAAAACTAACCCCCTAACAACACAAAACACTAACACCCTAACAACAAACAACACTAACACCCTAACAACAAAAACCACTAAACCCCAACAAGAAACAACCCTAAACCCCTAACAACAAACACTAACCCCCTAACAACAAACAACACTAAACCCCTAACAAGAAACTACCCTAACCAAGTAACAACAAACAACACTAACCCCGTAACAACAAACAACCCTAACCCCCAAACAACAAACAACCCTAAAACCCTAACATCAAAGAACACTAACACCCTAACAACAAACAACCCTAACCCCCTAACAACAAACACTAACCCCAAACAACAAACAACCCTAACCCCTAAAAACCAAAAACACTAACCCACTAACAACAAACAACCCTAACCAACTAACAACAAACAACCCTAACACCCTAACAACAAACAACACTAACCCCCTAACAACAAACAACCCTAAACCTCTAACATCAAACAACACTAACGCCCTAACAACACAAAACACTAACACAATAACAACAAACAACACTAACACCCTAACAACAAAAACCACTAAACCCCAACAAGAAACAACCCCAAACCCCTAACAACAAACACTAACCCCCTAACAACAAACAACACTAAACCCCTAACAAGAAACTAACCTAACCCCGTAACAACAAACACTAACCTCCTAACAACAAACAACCTTAACCCCCTAACAACAAACAGCTCTAAACCCCTAACAACAAACAATCCTAACCCCCTAACAACCTACAACACTAACCCCCTAACCACAAACAACAATAACACCCTAACCACAAACAACACTAACCAGGTAAGAACAAACAACACTAACTCCCTAACAACAAACAACACTAACCCCCTAACAACAACAACACTAAACCCCAAAAACAAACAACACTAACACCCTAACAACAAACAACACTAACCCCCTAACAACAGTCCTAACCACCTAACAAGAAACAACACTAACCCCCTAAAAAAAAAACAATAAACCCCGAAAAACAAACAACACTCATCCCCTAAGAACAAACAACACTAACCCTCTAACAACAAACAACACTAACCCCTAAGAACAAAAACACTAACCCCCTAACAACAAACAACACTAACCCCCTAAAAACAAACAACCCTAAAACCCTAAAAACAAACAACAGTGAACCCCTTAAAACAAACAACACTAAGCCCCTAACAACAACCAGCACTAACACTCTAACAACAAAAAACACTGACACGCTAACAACAACCAACACTAACCCCCTAACAACAAACAATCCTAACCCCCTAAAAACAAACAACACTAACCCCCTAAAAACAAACAACCCTAAAACCCTAAAAACAAACAACACTGAACCCCTAAAAACAAACCACACTAAGCCAATAACAACAAACAGCACTAACCCACTAACAACAAAAAACACTAACCCGCTAACAACATCCAACAGTAACGCCCTAACCACAAACAACACTAACCCCCTAAAAACAAACAATCCTAACCCCCTAACAACAAACAACACTCACCCCTAAAAAACAAACAACCCTAAAACCCTAAAAGCAAAAAACACTGAACCCCTAACAACAAACAACACTAAGCCCCTAACAACAAACAACACTAACACCCGAACAACAAACACCACTAAACCCCAACAAGAAACAACCCTAAGCCCCTAACAACAAACAACACTAACCCCCTAACAAGAAACAACCCTAAACCCCTAACAACAAACAACACTAACCCCCTAACAACAAACAACACTAACACCCTAACAACAACCAACCCTAACCCCCTAAGAACAAGCAACACTAACGCCCTAAGAACAAACAACACTAACCCCCAGCAACGAACAATACTAACCCCTAACAACACAAAACCTAACCCCTTATCAACAAACAACCCTAACACCCTAAAAACAAACAACACTAACCCCCAAACAACAAACAACCCTAAACCCCTAACATCAAAGAACACTAACACCCTAACAACAAACAACCCAAGCCCCCTAACAACAAACAACACTAACCCCCAAACAACAAACAACCCTAACCCTTAAAAACCAAAAACACTAACCCACTAAGAACAAACAACCCTAACCCACTAACAACAAACATCCCTAACACCCTAACAACAAACAACACTAACCCCCTAACAACAAACAACCCTAACCCCCTAACATCAAACAACACTAACCTCCTAACAACACAAAACACTAACACCCTAACAACAATCAACACTAACACCCTAAGAACAAAAACCACTAAACCCCAACAAGAAACAACCCTAAACCCCTAACAACAAACAACACTAAACCCCTAACAACAAGAAACTCTGAACCCCGAACAACAAACAACACTAACCCACTAACAACAAACAACCCTAAACCCCTAACAACAAACAACCCTTACCCCCTAACAACCAACACTAACCCCCTAACCAAAAACACTAACACCCTAACAACAAAAACCACTAAACCCCCACAACAAACAATCCTAAACACCTAACAACAAACAACACTAATCCCCGAACAACAAACACTACTAAACCGCAACTAGAAACAACCCTAACCCCCTAACAACAAACAACACTAACCCTCTAACAACAAACAACACTAGCCCCCTAACAACAGTCCTAACAACCTAACAACAAACAACACTAACCCCCTAGAAAGAAACAACAATAAACCCCTAAAAACAAACAACACTCATCCCCTAAGAACAAACAACACTAACCCTCTAACAACAAACAACACTAACCCCTAAGAACAAAAACACTAACCCCCTAACAACAAACAACACTAACCCCCTAAAAACAAACAACCCTAAAACCCTAAAAACAAACAACACTGAACCCCTTAAAACAAACAACACTAAGCCCCTAACAACAAACAGCACTAACACTCTAACAACAAAAAACACTGACACGCTAACAACAACCAATACTAACCCCCTAACAACAAACAATCCTAACCCCCTAAAAACAAACAACACTAACCCCCTAAAAACAACCAACCCTAAAACCCTAAAAACAAACAACACTGAACCGCTTAAAACAAACAACACTAAGCCCCTAACAACAACCAGCACTAACACACTAACAACAAAAAACACTGACACGCTAACAACAACCAACACTAAACGCCTAACAACAAAGAATCCTAACCCCCTAAAAACAAACAACACTAACCCCCTAACAACAAACAACCCTAAAACCCTAAAAACAAACAACACTGAACCCCTAAAAACAAACACCACTAAGCCAATAACAACAAACAGCACTAACCCACTAACAACAAAAAACACTAACCCGCTAACAACATCCAACAGTAACGCCCTAACCACAAACAACACTAACCCCCTAACAACAAACAATCCTAACCCCCTAACAACAAACAACACTCACCCCTAAAAACAAACAACCCTAAAAGCAAACAACACTGAACCCCTTAAAACAAACAACACTAAGCCCCTAACAACAAACAACACTAACACCCGAACAACAAACACCACTAAACCCCAACAACAAACAACCCTAAACCCCTAACCACAAACAAAACTAACCCCCTAAGAAGAAACAACCCTAACCCCCTAACAACAAACAACCCTAACGCACTAACAACAATCAACGCTAACACCCTAACAACAAACAACACTAACCCCCTAACAACACAAAACACTAACACCCTAACAACAAACAACACTAACACCCTAACAACAAAAACCACTAAACACCAACAAGAAACAACCGTAAACCCCTAACAACAAACACTAACCCCCTAACAACAAACAACACTAACCCCCTAACAACAACACTAAACCCCAAAAACAAACAACACTAACACCGTAACAACAAACAACACTAGCCCCCTAACAACAGTCCTAACCACCTAACAACAAACAACACTAACCCCCTAAAAAGAAACAACAATAAACCCGAAAAACAAACAACACTCATCCCCTAAGAACAAACAACACTAACCCTCTAACAACAAACAACACTAACCCCTAAGAACAAAAACACTAACCCCCTAACCACAAACAACACTAACCCCCTAACAACAAACAACTCTAACCCCCTAACAACAAACACTAACCCCCAAACAACAAACAACCCTAACCCCTAAAAACCAAAAACACTAACCCACTAACAAGCAACCCTAAACCACTAACAACGAACAACCCTAACACCCTAACAACAAACAACACTAACCCCCTAACAACGAACAACCCTAAATCCCTAACATCAAACAACACTAACCCCTAACAACACAAACCACTAACACCCTAACAACAAACAACACTAACACCCTAACAACAAAAACCACTAAACCCCAACAAGAAACAACCCTAAACCCGTAACAACAAACAACCCTGACCAAACAACAAAAAACCTAACCCACTAACAACAAACAACACTAACACCCTAACAACAAACAAACCTAACCCCCTAACAACAAACAACACTAACCCCTTAACAACAAACAACCCTAAACCCCTAACAGCAAACAACACTAACCCCCTAACAACAAAAACCACTAAACCCCAACGAGAAACAACCCTAAACCCCTAACAACAAACACTAACCCCCTAACAACAAACAACACTAAACCCCTAACAAGAAACTAACCTAACCCCGTAACAACAAACACTAACCTCCTAAAAACAAACAACCTTAACCCCCTAACAACAAACACCCCTAAACCCCTAACAACAAACAATCCTAACCCCCTAACAACAAACAACACTCACCCCTAAAAAACAAACAACCCTAAAACCCTAAAAGCAAACAACACTGAACCCCTAAAAACAAACAAAACTAAGCCCCTAACAACAAA
The DNA here is from genome assembly GCF_024166365.1 of Elephas maximus indicus. Classification (NCBI taxonomy): domain Eukaryota; kingdom Metazoa; phylum Chordata; class Mammalia; order Proboscidea; family Elephantidae; genus Elephas; species Elephas maximus. The sequence continues at coordinate 95,476,884 of NC_064833.1, forward strand.
CAACACTAACACCCGAACAACAAACACCACTAAACCCCAACAAGAAACAACCCTAAGCCCCTAACAACAAACAACACTAACCCCCTTACAAGAAACAACGCTAAACCCCTAACATCAAAAACGCTAACATCCTAACAACAAACCACCCTAGCCCCCTAACAACAAACAACACTAACCCCCAAACAACAAACAACGCTAACCCTTAAAAACCAAAAACACTATCCCACTAAAAACAAACAACCCTAACCCACTAACAACAAACAACCCTAACACCCTAACAACAAACAACACTAACCCCCTAACAACAAACAACCCTAAACCCATAACATCAAACAACACTAACCCCTTAACAACACAAAACACTAACACCCTAACAACAAACAACACTAACACCCTAACAACAAAAACCACTAAACCCCAACAAGAAACAACCCCAAACCCCTAACAACAAACACTAACCCCCTAACAACAAACAACACTAAACCCCTAACAAGAAACTAACCTAACCCCGTAACAACAAACACTAACCTCCTAACAACAAACAACCTTAACCCCCTAACAACAAACAGCTCTAAACCCCTAACAACAAACAATCCTAACCCCCTAACAACCTACAACACTAACCCCCTAACCACAAACAACAATAACACCCTAACCACAAACAACACTAACCAGGTAAGAACAAACAACACTAACTCCCTAACAACAAACAACACTAACCCCCTAACAACAACAACACTAAACCCCAAAAACAAACAACACTAACACCCTAACAACAAACAACACTAACCCCCTAACAACAGTCCTAACCACCTAACAAGAAACAACACTAACCCCCTAAAAAAAAAACAATAAACCCCGAAAAACAAACAACACTCATCCCCTAAGAACAAACAACACTAACCCTCTAACAACAAACAACACTAACCCCTAAGAACAAAAACACTAACCCCCTAACAACAAACAACACTAACCCCCTAAAAACAAACAACCCTAAAACCCTAAAAACAAACAACAGTGAACCCCTTAAAACAAACAACACTAAGCCCCTAACAACAACCAGCACTAACACTCTAACAACAAAAAACACTGACACGCTAACAACAACCAACACTAACCCCCTAACAACAAACAATCCTAACCCCCTAAAAACAAACAACACTAACCCCCTAAAAACAAACAACCCTAAAACCCTAAAAACAAACAACACTGAACCCCTAAAAACAAACCACACTAAGCCAATAACAACAAACAGCACTAACCCACTAACAACAAAAAACACTAACCCGCTAACAACATCCAACAGTAACGCCCTAACCACAAACAACACTAACCCCCTAAAAACAAACAATCCTAACCCCCTAACAACAAACAACACTCACCCCTAAAAAACAAACAACCCTAAAACCCTAAAAGCAAAAAACACTGAACCCCTAACAACAAACAACACTAAGCCCCTAACAACAAACAACACTAACACCCGAACAACAAACACCACTAAACCCCAACAAGAAACAACCCTAAGCCCCTAACAACAAACAACACTAACCCCCTAACAAGAAACAACCCTAAACCCCTAACAACAAACAACACTAACCCCCTAACAACAAACAACACTAACACCCTAACAACAACCAACCCTAACCCCCTAAGAACAAGCAACACTAACGCCCTAAGAACAAACAACACTAACCCCCAGCAACGAACAATACTAACCCCTAACAACACAAAACCTAACCCCTTATCAACAAACAACCCTAACACCCTAAAAACAAACAACACTAACCCCCAAACAACAAACAACCCTAAACCCCTAACATCAAAGAACACTAACACCCTAACAACAAACAACCCAAGCCCCCTAACAACAAACAACACTAACCCCCAAACAACAAACAACCCTAACCCTTAAAAACCAAAAACACTAACCCACTAAGAACAAACAACCCTAACCCACTAACAACAAACATCCCTAACACCCTAACAACAAACAACACTAACCCCCTAACAACAAACAACCCTAACCCCCTAACATCAAACAACACTAACCTCCTAACAACACAAAACACTAACACCCTAACAACAATCAACACTAACACCCTAAGAACAAAAACCACTAAACCCCAACAAGAAACAACCCTAAACCCCTAACAACAAACAACACTAAACCCCTAACAACAAGAAACTCTGAACCCCGAACAACAAACAACACTAACCCACTAACAACAAACAACCCTAAACCCCTAACAACAAACAACCCTTACCCCCTAACAACCAACACTAACCCCCTAACCAAAAACACTAACACCCTAACAACAAAAACCACTAAACCCCCACAACAAACAATCCTAAACACCTAACAACAAACAACACTAATCCCCGAACAACAAACACTACTAAACCGCAACTAGAAACAACCCTAACCCCCTAACAACAAACAACACTAACCCTCTAACAACAAACAACACTAGCCCCCTAACAACAGTCCTAACAACCTAACAACAAACAACACTAACCCCCTAGAAAGAAACAACAATAAACCCCTAAAAACAAACAACACTCATCCCCTAAGAACAAACAACACTAACCCTCTAACAACAAACAACACTAACCCCTAAGAACAAAAACACTAACCCCCTAACAACAAACAACACTAACCCCCTAAAAACAAACAACCCTAAAACCCTAAAAACAAACAACACTGAACCCCTTAAAACAAACAACACTAAGCCCCTAACAACAAACAGCACTAACACTCTAACAACAAAAAACACTGACACGCTAACAACAACCAATACTAACCCCCTAACAACAAACAATCCTAACCCCCTAAAAACAAACAACACTAACCCCCTAAAAACAACCAACCCTAAAACCCTAAAAACAAACAACACTGAACCGCTTAAAACAAACAACACTAAGCCCCTAACAACAACCAGCACTAACACACTAACAACAAAAAACACTGACACGCTAACAACAACCAACACTAAACGCCTAACAACAAAGAATCCTAACCCCCTAAAAACAAACAACACTAACCCCCTAACAACAAACAACCCTAAAACCCTAAAAACAAACAACACTGAACCCCTAAAAACAAACACCACTAAGCCAATAACAACAAACAGCACTAACCCACTAACAACAAAAAACACTAACCCGCTAACAACATCCAACAGTAACGCCCTAACCACAAACAACACTAACCCCCTAACAACAAACAATCCTAACCCCCTAACAACAAACAACACTCACCCCTAAAAACAAACAACCCTAAAAGCAAACAACACTGAACCCCTTAAAACAAACAACACTAAGCCCCTAACAACAAACAACACTAACACCCGAACAACAAACACCACTAAACCCCAACAACAAACAACCCTAAACCCCTAACCACAAACAAAACTAACCCCCTAAGAAGAAACAACCCTAACCCCCTAACAACAAACAACCCTAACGCACTAACAACAATCAACGCTAACACCCTAACAACAAACAACACTAACCCCCTAACAACACAAAACACTAACACCCTAACAACAAACAACACTAACACCCTAACAACAAAAACCACTAAACACCAACAAGAAACAACCGTAAACCCCTAACAACAAACACTAACCCCCTAACAACAAACAACACTAACCCCCTAACAACAACACTAAACCCCAAAAACAAACAACACTAACACCGTAACAACAAACAACACTAGCCCCCTAACAACAGTCCTAACCACCTAACAACAAACAACACTAACCCCCTAAAAAGAAACAACAATAAACCCGAAAAACAAACAACACTCATCCCCTAAGAACAAACAACACTAACCCTCTAACAACAAACAACACTAACCCCTAAGAACAAAAACACTAACCCCCTAACCACAAACAACACTAACCCCCTAACAACAAACAACTCTAACCCCCTAACAACAAACACTAACCCCCAAACAACAAACAACCCTAACCCCTAAAAACCAAAAACACTAACCCACTAACAAGCAACCCTAAACCACTAACAACGAACAACCCTAACACCCTAACAACAAACAACACTAACCCCCTAACAACGAACAACCCTAAATCCCTAACATCAAACAACACTAACCCCTAACAACACAAACCACTAACACCCTAACAACAAACAACACTAACACCCTAACAACAAAAACCACTAAACCCCAACAAGAAACAACCCTAAACCCGTAACAACAAACAACCCTGACCAAACAACAAAAAACCTAACCCACTAACAACAAACAACACTAACACCCTAACAACAAACAAACCTAACCCCCTAACAACAAACAACACTAACCCCTTAACAACAAACAACCCTAAACCCCTAACAGCAAACAACACTAACCCCCTAACAACAAAAACCACTAAACCCCAACGAGAAACAACCATAAACCCCTAACAACAAACACTAACCCCCTAACAACAAACAACACTAAACCCCTAACAAGAAACTAACCTAACCCCGTAACAACAAACACTAACCTCCTAAAAACAAACAACCTTAACCCCCTAACAACAAACACCCCTAAACCCCTAACAACAAACAATCCTAACCCCCTAACAACAAACAACACTCACCCCTAAAAAACAAACAACCCTAAAACCCTAAAAGCAAACAACACTGAACCCCTAAAAACAAACAAAACTAAGCCCCTAACAACAAACAACACTAACACCCGAACAACAAACACCACTAAACCCCAACAAGAAACAACCCTAAGCCCCTAACAACAAACAACACTAACCCCCTTACAAGAAACAACGCTAAACCCCTAACATCAAAAACGCTAACATCCTAACAACAAACCACCCTAGCCCCCTAACAACAAACAACACTAACCCCCAAACAACAAACAACGCTAACCCTTAAAAACCAAAAACACTATCCCACTAAAAACAAACAACCCTAACCCACTAACAACAAACAACCCTAACACCCTAACAACAAACAACACTAACCCCCTAACAACAAACAACCCTAAACCCATAACATCAAACAACACTAACCCCTTAACAACACAAAACACTAACACCCTAACAACAAACAACACTAACACCCTAACAACAAAAACCACTAAACCCCAACAAGAAACAACCCTATACCCCTAACAACAAACACTAACCCCCTAACAACAAACAACACTAAACCCCTAACAAGAAACTACCCTAACCCCGTAACAACAAACAACACTAACCCCGTAACAACAAACAACCCTAACCCCCAAACAACAAACAACCCTAACCCCCTAACAACAAACAATCCTAACCCCCGAACAACCCACAACACTAACCCCCTAACCACAATAAACACTAACGCCCTAACAACAAAAACCACTAACCCCCAACAAGAAACAACCCTAAACCCCTAACAACAAACAAGACTAACCCCCTAAGAACAAACAACCCTAACCAAACAAGAAACAACCCTAACCCACTAACAACAAACAACCCTAACACCCTAACAACAAACAACCCTAACCCCCAACAACAAACAACACTAACACCCTAACAACAAACAACCCTAACCCCCTAACCACAAACAACACTAACCCCCTAACAACAAACAACCCTAAACCCCTAACATCAAAGAACACTAACACCCTAACAACAAACAACCCTAACCCCCTAACAACAAACACTAACCCCCAAAGAACAAACAATCCTAACCCCTAAAAACCAAAAACACTAACCCCGTAACAACAAACAACCCTAACCCACTTACAACAAACAACCCTAACACCCTAACAACAAACAACAGTAACCCCCTAACAACAAACAAACCTAAACCCCTAACATCAAACAACACTAACCCCTTAACAACACAAAACACTAACACCCTAACAACAAACAACACTAACACTCTAACAACAAAAACCACTAAACCCCAACAAGAAACAACCCTAAACCCCTAAAAACAAACACTAACCCCCTAACAACAACACTAACCCCATGACAACAAACAACCCTAACCAAACAACAAACAACCCTAAACCCTAAAAACAAACAACCATAACCCCCTAAAAACAAACAACCCTAACCAAACAACAAACAACCCTAACACACTAACAACAAACAACACTAAAACCCTAAGAAGAAACAACACTAACCCCCTAAAAACAAACAGCACTAACCACCTAACAACAAACAACACTAACACCCTAACAACAACCGACCCTAACCTCCTAAGAACAAACGACACTAACCCCCTAATAAGAAACAACCCTAAACCACTAAGAACAAACAACACTATCCCCCAACAACGAAAAATACTAACCCCCTAACAACACAAAACCTAACCCCTTATCAACAAACAACCCTAACCCACTAACAAACAACCCTAACACCCTAACAACAAACAACACTAACCCCTTAACAACAAACAACCCTAAACCCCTAACATCAAAAACGCTAACACCTTAACAACAAACAACCCTAGCCCCCTAACAACAAACAACACTAACCCCCAAACAACAAACAACCCTAACCCTTAAAAACCAAAAACACTATCCCACTAACAACAAACAACCCTAACCCACTAACAACAAACAACCCTAACACCCTAACAACAAACAACACTAACCCCCTAACAACAAACAACCCTAAACCCCTAACATCAAACAACACTAACCCCCTAAGAACACAAAACACTAACACCCTAACAACAAAAACCACTAAACCTCAACAAGAAACAACACTAAACCCCTAACAACAAACAACACTAACCACCTAACAACAAACAACACTAACACCCTAAGAAGAAACAAACCTAACCCCCTAACAACAAACAACCCTAACCCACTAACAACAATCAACCCTAACACCCTAACAACAAACAACACTAACCCCCTAACAACAAACAACCCTAAACAACTAACATCAAACAACACTAACTCCCTAACAACACACAACACTAACACCTTAACAACAAACAACACTAACACCCTAAAAACAAAAACCACTAAACCCCAACAAGAAACAACCCTAAACCCCTAACAACAAACAACACTAACCCCCTAACAAGAAACAACACTAACCCCCTAACAAGAAACAACCCTAACCCCCAACAACAAATAACACTAACCCCCTAACAACAAACAACACAAAACCCCTAAGAACAAACAACACTAACCCCCAAACAACAAACAACCCTAACCCACTAAGAACAAACAATCTTAACCCCCTAACAACCAACAACACTAACCCCCTAACCACAAACAACACTAACACCCTAACAACAAACAACACTACCCAAACAACAAACAACCTTAACCTTCTAACAAGAAACAACACTAAACCCCTAACAAGAAACTACACTAAACCCGTAACAACAAACAACCCTAACCCCCTAACAACCAACAACCGTAAACCCCTAACAACAACACTAACCCCCTAACAACAAACAACCCTAACACCCTAAACAACCAACAACACTAACCCCCTAACTACCAACAGCACTAACCCATTAAAAATATAAAACACTAACCCCCTAACAACAACCAACACTTATCCCCCGAAAACAAACAACTCTAACCCCCTAACAAGAAAGAACCCAAATCCTCTAACAACAAACAACACTAACACCCTAACAACAACCAAACCTAACCCCCAAGAACAAACAACACTAACCCCCTAAGAACAAACAACACTAACCCCCAACAACGAACAATACTAACTCCCTAACAACACAAAACCTAACCCCTTATCAACAAACAACCCTAACCCACTAAAAAAAACAACCCTAACACCCTAACAGCAAACAACCCTACCCCCTAACAACAAACAACACTAACCCTCTAACAACAAAGAACCCTAAACCCCTAACATCAAAGAACACTAACACCCTAACAACAAACAACCCTAACCCCCTAACAAGAAACACTAACCCCCAAACAACAAACAACCCTAACCCCTAAAAACCAAAAACAGTAACCCACTAACAACAAACAACCCTAACCCACTAACAACAAACAACCCTAACACCCTAAGAACAAACAACACTAACACCCTAACAACAAACAACCCTGAACCCCTAACATCAAACAAAACTAACCCCCTAACAACACAAAACACTAACACCCTAACAACAAACAACACTAACACCCTAACAACAAACAACCCTAACCCCCTAACAAGAAACACTAACCCCCAAACAACAAACAACCCTAACCCCTAAAAACCAAAAACAGTAACCCACTAACAACAAACAACCCTAACCCACTAACAACAAACAACCCTAACACCCTAAGAACAAACAACACTAACACCCTAACAACAAACAACCCTGAACCCCTAACATCAAACAAAACTAACCCCCTAACAACACAAAACACTAACACCCTAACAACAAACAACACTAACACCCTAACAACAAAAACCACTAAACCCCAACAAGAAACAACCCTAAACCCCTAACAACAAACACTAACCCCCTAACAACAAACAACACTAAACCCCTAACAAGAAACTACCCTAACCCCGTAACAACAAACAACACTAACCCCGTAACAACAAACAACCCTAACCCCCAAACAACAAACAACCCTAAAACCCTAACATCAAAGAACACTAACACCCTAACAACAAACAACCCTAACCCCCAACAACAAACACTAACCCCAAACAACAAACAACCCTAACCCCTAAAAACCAAAAACACTAACCCACTAACAACAAACAACCCTAACCCACTAACAACAAACAACCCTAACACCCTAACAACAAACAACACTAACCCCCTAACAACAAACAACCCTAAACCTCTAAAATCAAACAAAACTAACCCCCTAACAACACAAAACACTAACACCCTAACAACAAACAACACTAACACCCTAACAACAAAAACCACTAAACCCCAACAAGAAACAACCCTAAACCCCTAACAACAAACACTAACCCCCTAACAACAAACAACACTAAACCCCTAACAAGAAACTAACCTAACCCCGTAACAACAAACACTAACTTCCTAACAACAAACAACCTTAACCCCCTAACGACAAACAGCCCTAAACCCCTAACAACAAACAATCCTAACCCCCTAACAACCTACAACACTAACCCCCTAACCACAAAGAACAATAACACCCTAACCACAAACAACACTAACCCCGTAAGAACAAACAACACTAACTCCCTAACAACAAACAACACTAACCCCCTAACAACAACAACACTAAACCCCAAAAACAAACAACACTAACACCCTAACAACAAACAACACTAACCCCCTAACAACAGTCCTAACCACCTAACAACAAACAACACTAACCCCCTAAAAAAAAAACAATAAACCCCGAAAAACAAACAACACTCATCCCCTAAGAACAAACAACACTAACCCTCTAACAACAAACAACACTAACCCCTAAGAACAAAAACACTAACCCCCTAACAACAAACAACACTAACCCCCTAAAAATAAACAACCCTAAAACCCAAAAAACAAACAACAGTGAACACCTTAAAACAAACAACACTAAGCCCCTAACAACAACCAGCACTAACACTCTAACAACAAAAAACACTGACACGCTAACAACAACCAACACTAACCCCCTAACAACAAACAATCCTAACCCCCTAAAAACAAACAACACTAACCCCCTAAAAACAAACAACCCTAAAACCCTAAAAACAAACAACACTGAACCCCTAAAAACAAACAACACTAAGCCAATAACAACAAACAGCACTAACCCACTAACAACAAAAAACACTACCCGCTAACAACATCCAACAGTAACGCCCTACCAGAAACAATACTAACCCCCTAAAAACAAACAATCCTAACCCCCTAACAACAAACAACACTCACCCCTAAAAAAGAAACAACACTAAAACCTTAAAAGCAAACAACACTGAACCCCTAAAAACAAACAAAACTAAGCCCCTAACAACAAACAACACTAACACCCGAACAACAAACACCACTAAACCCCAACAAGAAACAACCCTAAGCCCCTAACAACAAACAACACTAAACCCCTAACAAGAAACAACCCTAAACCCCTAACAACAAACAACACTAAGCCCCTAACAACAAACAACACTAACACCCTAACAACAACCAACCCTAACCCCCTAAGTACAAACAACACTAACGCCCTAAGAAGAAACAACACTAACCCCCAGCAAGGAACAATACTAACCCCTAACAACACAAAACCTAACCCCTTATCAACAAACAACCCTAACACCCTAACAACAAACAACACTAACCGCCTAACAACAAACAACCCTAAACCCCTAATATCAAAGAACACTAACACCCTAACAACAAACAACCCTAGCCCCCTAACAACTAACAACACTAACCCCCAAACAACAAACAACCCTAACCCTTAAAAACCAAAAACACTAACCCACTAAGAAGAAACAACCCTAACCCACTAACAACAAACAACCCTAACACCCTAACAACAAACAACACTAACCCCCTAACAACAAACAACCCTAAACCCCTAACATCAAAGAACACTAACACCCTAACAACAAACAACACTAACACCCTAACAACAAAAACCACTAAACCCCAACAAGAAACAACCCTAAACCCCTAACAACAAACACTAACCCCCTAAAAAGAAACAACACTAAACCGCTAATATCAAAGAACACTAACACCCTAACAACAAACAACCCTAACCCCCTAACAACAAACACTAACCTCCAAACAAGAAACAACCCTAACCCCTAAAAACCAAAAACACTAACCCACTAACAACAAACAACCCTAACCCCCTAACAACGAACAACCCTAACACCCTAACAAAAAACAACACTAACCCCTAACAACAAACAACCCTAAAACCCTAACATCAAACAACACTAACCCCCTAACAACACAAAACACTAACACCCTAACAACAAACAACACTAACACCCTAACAACAAAAACCACTAAACCCCAACAAGAAACAACACTAAACCCCTAACAACAAACAACACTAACCCCCTAACAACAAACAACCCTAACCAAAAAACAAACAACCCTAACCCATTAACAACAAACAACCCTAACACCCTAACAACAAACAACCCTAACCCCCTAAGAACAAACAACACTAACCCCCTAACAACAAACAACCCTAAACCCCTAACATCAAAGAACACTAACACCCTAACAACAAACAACCCTAAACCCCTAACAACAAACACTAACCCCCAAACAACAAACAAACCTAACCCCTAAAAACAAAAAACACTAACCCACTAACAACAAACAACCCTAACCCACTAACAACAAACAACCCTAACACCCTAACAACAAACAACACTAACCCCTAACAACAAACAAACCTAAACCCCTTACATCAAACAACACTAAACCCCTAACAACACAAAACACAAACACCCTAACAACAAACAACACTAACACCCTAACAACAAAAACCACTAAACCCCAACAAGAAACAACCCTATACCCCTAACAACAAACACTAACCCCCTAACAACAAACAACACTAAACCCCTAACAAGAAACTACCCTAACCCCGTAACAACAAACAACACTAACCCCGTAACAACAAACAACCGTAACCCCCAAACAACAAACAACCCTAACCCCTAACAACAAACAATCCTAACCCCCGAACAACCAACAACACTAACCCCCTAACCACAATAATCACTAACACCCTAACAACAAAAACCACTAAACCCCAACAAGAAACAACCCTAAACCCCTAACAACAAACAACACTAACCCCCTAACAACAAACAACCCTAACCAAACAACAAACAACCCTAACCCGCTATCAACAAACAACACTAACCCCCTAAGAAGAAACAACCCTAACCAAACAAGAAACAACCCTAACCCCTAAAAACAAACAACCATAACCCCCTAAAAACAAACAACCCTTACCAAACAACAAACAACCCTAACCGACTAACAACAAACAACACTAACCCCCTAAGAAGAAACAACACTAACCCCCTAAAAACAAACAGCACTAACCACCTAACAACAAACAACACTAACACCCTAACAACAACCAACCCTAACCTCCAAGAACAAACAACACTAACCCCCAACAACGAACGATACTAACCCCCTAACAACACAAAACCTAACCCCTTATCAACAAACAACCCTAACCCACTAACAAAAAACAACTCTAACACCCTAACAACAAACAACCCTAAACCCCTAACAACAAACAATCCTAACCCCCTAACAACAAACAACACTCACCCCTAAAAAACAAACAACCCTAAAACCCTAAAAGCAAACAACACTGAACCCCTAAAAACAAACAAAGCTAAGCCCCTAACAACAAACAACACTAACACCCGAACAACAAACACCACTAAACCCCAACAAGAAACAACCCTAAGCCCCTAACAACAAGCAACACTAACCCCCTAACAAGAAACAACCCTAAACCCCTAACATCAAAAACGCTAACATCCTAACAACAAACAACCCTAGCCCCCTAACAACAAACAACACTAACCCCCAAACAACAAACAACGCTAACCCTTAAAAACCAAAAACACTATCCCACTAAAAACAAACAACCCTAACCCACTAACAACAAACAACCCTAACACCCTAACAACAAACAACACTAACCCCCTAACAACAAACAACCCTAAACCCATAACATCAAACAACACTAACCCCCTAACAACACAAAACACTAACACCCTAACAACAAACAACACTAACACCCTAACAACAAAAACCACTAAACCCCAACAAGAAACAACCCTATACCCCTAACAACAAACAACACTAACCCCCTAACAACAAAAAACTCTGAATCCCTAAAAACAAACAACACTAACCCACTAACAAAAAACAACCCTAAACCCCTAACAACAACCCTTACCCACTAACAACCAACAACACTAACCCCCTAACCAAAAACACTAACACCCTAACAACAAAAACCACTCTACCCCCACAACAAACAACCCTAAACACCTAACAACAAACAACACTAATACCCGAACAACAAACACTACTAAACCACAACTAGAAACAACCCTAACCCCGTAACAACAAGCAACACTAACCCTCTAACAACAAACAACACTAGCCCCCTAACAACAGTCCTAACCACCTAACAACAAACAACACTAACACCCTAAAAAGAAACAACAATAAACCCCTAAAAACAAACCACACTCATCCCCTAAGAACAAACAACACTAAACCTCTAACAACAAACAACACTAACCCCTAAGAACAAAAACACTAACCCTCTAACCACAAACAACACTAACCCCCTAAAAACAAACAACCCGAAAACCCTAAAAACAAACAACACTGAACCCCTTAAAACAAACAACACTAAGCCCCTAACAACAACCAGCACTAACACACTAACAACAAAAAACACTGACACGCTAACAACCAACACTAAAGCCCTAACAACAAACAATCCTAACCCCCTAAAAACAAACAACACTAACCCCCTAAAAACAAACAACCCGAAAACCCTAAAAACAAACAACACTGAACCCCTAAAAACAAACAACACTAAGCCAATAACAACAAACAGCACTAAACCACTAACAACAAAAAACACTAACCCGCTAACAACATCCAACAGTAACGCCCTAACCACAAACAACACTAACCCCCTAACAACAAACAGTCCTAACCCCCTAACAACAAACAACACTCACCCCTAAAAACAAGCAACCCTAAAAGCAAACAACACTGAACCCCTAAAAACAAACAACACTAAGCCCCTAACAACAAACAACACTAACACCCGAACAACAAACACCACTAAACCCCAACAAGAAAAAACCCTAAACCCCTAACAACAAACACTAACCCCCTAACAACAAACAACACTAAACCCCTAACAAGAAACTACCCTAAACCCGAAACAACAAACAACACTAACCCCGTAACAACAAACAACCCTAACCCCCAAACAACAAACAACCCTAACCCCCTAACAACAAACAATCCTAACCCCCGAACAACCCACAACACTAACCCCCTAACCACAATAAACACTAACGCCCTAACAACAAAAACCACTAACCCCCAACAAGAAACAACCCTAAACCCCTAACAACAAACAACACTAACCCCCTAAGAACAAACAACCCTAACCAAACAAGAAACAACCCTAACCCACTAACAACAAACAACCCTAACACCCTAACAACAAACAACCCTAACCCCCAACAACAAACAACACTAACACCCTAACAACAAACAACCCTAACCCCCTAACAACAAACAACACTAACCCCCTAACAACAAACAACCCTAAACCCCTAACATCAAAGAACACTAACACCCTAACAAGAAACAACCCTAACCCCCTAACAACAAACACTAACCCCCAAAGAACAAACAATCCTAACCCCTAAAAACCAAAAACACTAACCCCGTAACAACAAACAACCCTAACCCACTTACAACAAACAACCCTAACACCCTAACAACAAACAACAGTAACCCCCTAACAACAAACAAACCTAACCCCTAACATCAAACAACACTAACCCCTTAACAACACAAAACACTAACACCCTAACAACAAACAACACTAACACTCTAACAACAAAAAACACTAAACCCCAAAAAGAAACAACCCTAAACCCCTAAAAACAAACACTAACACCCTAACAACAAACAACACTAACCCCATAACAACAAACAACCCTAACCAAACAACAAACAACCCTAAACCCTAAAAACAAACAACCATAACCCCCTAAAAACAAACAACCCTAACCAAACAACAAACAACCCTAACACACTAACAACAAACAACACTAAAACCCCAAGAAGAAACAACACTAACCCCCTAAAAACAAACAGCACTAACCACCTAACAACAAACAACACTAACACCCTAACAACAACCAACCCTAACCTCCTAAGAACAAACGACACTAACCCCCTAAGAACAAACAACACTAACCCCCAACAACGAACAGTACTAACACCCTAACAACACAAAACCTAACCCCTTATCAACAAACAACCCTAACCCACTAACAAAAAACAACCCTAACACCCTAACAACAAACAACCCTAACCCCCTACCAACAAACAACACCAACCCTCTAACAACAAACAACCTTAAACCCCTAACATCAAAGAACACTAACACCCTAACAACAAACAACCCTAAACCCCTAACAACAAACACTAACCCCCAAACAACAAACAACCCTAACCCCCTAAAAACAAACAACCCTAACTAAACAACAAACAACCCTAACCGACTAACAACAAACAACACTAACCATCTAACAAGAAACAACACTAACCCCCAAAGAAGAAACAACACTAACCCCCTAACACAAACAACGCTAACCTCCTAACAACAAACAACACTAACCCTCTAAGAACACAAAACACTAACACCCTAACAACAAACAACACTAACACCCTAACAACAAAAACCACTAAACCCCAACAAGAAACAACCCTAAACCCCTAACAACAAACACTAACCCCCTAACAACAAACAGCACTAAACCCCTAACATCAAACAACACTAACCCCCTAAGAACAAACAACACTAACCCCCTAAGAACAAACAACACTAACCCCCAACAACGAACAATACTAAACCCCTAACAACACAAAACCTAACCCCTTATCAACAAACAACCCTAACCCACTAACAAAAAACATCCCTAACACCCTAACAACAAACAACCCTAACCCCCTAACAACAAACAACACTAACCCCCTAACCAAAATAATCACTAACACCCTAACAACAAAAACCACTAAACCCCAACAAGAAAGAACTCTAAACCCCTAACAACAAACAACACTAACCCCCTAACAACAAACAACTCTAACCAAACAACAAACAACCCTAACCCACTATCAACAAACAACACTAACCCCCAACAAGAAACTACTTTAACCCAGTAACAACAAACAACACTAACCCCTAAAAACATACCCTAACCAAACAACAAACAACCCTAACCGACAAACAACAAACAACACTAACCCCCTAACAAGAAAAAACACTAACCCCCTAAAAAGAAACAACACTAACCCCCTAACAACAAACAACACTAACCCCCTAACAAAAAACAACACTAACACCCTAACAACAACCAACCCTAACCCCCTAAGAACAAACAACACTAACCCCCTAAGAACAAACAACACTAACCCCCAACAACGAACAATACTAAACCCCTAACAACACAAAACCTAACCCCTTATCAACAAACAACCCTAACCCACTAACAAAAAACATCCCTAACACCCTAACAACAAACAACCCTAACCCCCTAACAACAAACACCACTAACCCCCTAACAACAAACAACCCTAAACCCCTAACATCAAACAACACTAACACCCTAACAACAAACAACCCTAACCCCCTAACAACAAACACTAACCCCCAAACAACAAACAACACTAACCCCTAAAAACCAAAAACACTAACCCACTAACAACAAACAACCCTAACCCACTAACAACAAACAACACTAAACCCCTAACAACAAACAACCCTAAACCCCTAACATGAAACAACACTAACCCCCTAACAACAAACAAACCTAAACCCCTTACATCAAACAACACTAAACCCCTAACAACACAAAACACAAACACCCTAACAACAAACAACACTAACACCCTAACAACAAAAACCACTAAACCCCAACAAGAAACAACCCTATACCCCTAACAACAAACACTAACCCCCTAACAACAAACAACACTAAACCCCTAACAAGAAACTACCCTAACCCCGTAACAACAAACAACACTAACCCCGTAACAACAAACAACCGTAACCCCCAAACAACAAACAACCCTAACCCCTAACAACAAACAATCCTAACCCCCGAACAACCAACAACACTAACCCCCTAACCACAATAATCACTAACACCCTAACAACAAAAACCACTAAACCCCAACAAGAAACAACCCTAAACCCCTAACAACAAACAACACTAACCCCCTAACAACAAACAACCCTAACCAAACAACAAACAACCCTAACCCGCTATCAACAAACAACACTAACCCCCTAAGAAGAAACAACCCTAACCAAACAAGAAACAACCCTAACCCCTAAAAACAAACAACCATAACCCCCTAAAAACAAACAACCCTTACCAAACAACAAACAACCCTAACCGACTAACAACAAACAACACTAACCCCCTAAGAAGAAACAACACTAACCCCCTAAAAACAAACAGCACTAACCACCTAACAACAAACAACACTAACACCCTAACAACAACCAACCCTAACCCCCAAGAACAAACAACACTAACCCCCAACAACGAACGATACTAACCCCCTAACAACACAAAACCTAACCCCTTATCAACAAACAACCCTAACCCACTAACAAAAAACAACTCTAACACCCTAACAACAAACAACCCTAAACCCCTAACAACAAACAATCCTAACCCCCTAACAACAAACAACACTCACCCCTAAAAAACAAACAACCCTAAAACCCTAAAAGCAAACAACACTGAACCCCTAAAAACAAACAAAGCTAAGCCCCTAACAACAAACAACACTAACACCCGAACAACAAACACCACTAAACCCCAACAAGAAACAACCCTAAGCCCCTAACAACAAGCAACACTAACCCCCTAACAAGAAACAACCCTAAACCCCTAACATCAAAAACGCTAACATCCTAACAACAAACAACCCTAGCCCCCTAACAACAAACAACACTAACCCCCAAACAACAAACAACGCTAACCCTTAAAAACCAAAAACACTATCCCACTAAAAACAAACAACCCTAACCCACTAACAACAAACAACCCTAACACCCTAACAACAAACAACACTAACCCCCTAACAACAAACAACACTAAACCCATAACATCAAACAACACTAACCCCCTAACAACACAAAACACTAACACCCTAACAACAAACAACACTAACACCCTAACAACAAAAACCACTAAACCCCAACAAGAAACAACCCTATACCCCTAACAACAAACAACACTAACCCCCTAACAACAAAAAACTCTGAATCCCTAAAAACAAACAACACTAACCCACTAACAAAAAACAACCCTAAACCCCTAACAACAACCCTTACCCACTAACAACCAACAACACTAACCCCCTAACCAAAAACACTAACACCCTAACAACAAAAACCACTCTACCCCCACAACAAACAACCCTAAACACCTAACAACAAACAACACTAATACCCGAACAACAAACACTACTAAACCACAACTAGAAACAACCCTAACCCCGTAACAACAAGCAACACTAACCCTCTAACAACAAACAACACTAGCCCCCTAACAACAGTCCTAACCACCTAACAACAAACAACACTAACACCCTAAAAAGAAACAACAATAAACCCCTAAAAACAAACCACACTCATCCCCTAAGAACAAACAACACTAAACCTCTAACAACAAACAACACTAACCCCTAAGAACAAAAACACTAACCCTCTAACCACAAACAACACTAACCCCCTAAAAACAAACAACCCGAAAACCCTAAAAACAAACAACACTGAACCCCTTAAAACAAACAACACTAAGCCCCTAACAACAACCAGCACTAACACACTAACAACAAAAAACACTGACACGCTAACAACCAACACTAAAGCCCTAACAACAAACAATCCTAACCCCCTAAAAACAAACAACACTAACCCCCTAAAAACAAACAACCCGAAAACCCTAAAAACAAACAACACTGAACCCCTAAAAACAAACAACACTAAGCCAATAACAACAAACAGCACTAAACCACTAACAACAAAAAACACTAACCCGCTAACAACATCCAACAGTAACGCCCTAACCACAAACAACACTAACCCCCTAACAACAAACAGTCCTAACACCCTAACAACAAACAACACTCACCCCTAAAAACAAGCAACCCTAAAAGCAAACAACACTGAACCCCTAAAAACAAACAACACTAAGCCCCTAACAACAAACAACACTAACACCCGAACAACAAACACCACTAAACCCCAACAAGAAAAAACCCTAAACCCCTAACAACAAACACTAACCCCCTAACAACAAACAACACTAAACCCCTAACAAGAAACTACCCTAAACCCGAAACAACAAACAACACTAACCCCGTAACAACAAACAACCCTAACCCCCAAACAACAAACAACCCTAACCCCCTAACAACAAACAATCCTAACCCCCGAACAACCCACAACACTAACCCCCTAACCACAATAAACACTAACGCCCTAACAACAAAAACCACTAACCCCCAACAAGAAACAACCCTAAACCCCTAACAACAAACAACACTAACCCCCTAAGAACAAACAACCCTAACCAAACAAGAAACAACCCTAACCCACTAACAACAAACAACCCTAACACCCTAACAACAAACAACCCTAACCCCCAACAACAAACAACACTAACACCCTAACAACAAACAACCCTAACCCCCTAACAACAAACAACACTAACCCCCTAACAACAAACAACCCTAAACCCCTAACATCAAAGAACACTAACACCCTAACAAGAAACAACCCTAACCCCCTAACAACAAACACTAACCCCCAAAGAACAAACAATCCTAACCCCTAAAAACCAAAAACACTAACCCCGTAACAACAAACAACCCTAACCCACTTACAACAAACAACCCTAACACCCTAACAACAAACAACAGTAACCCCCTAACAACAAACAAACCTAACCCCTAACATCAAACAACACTAACCCCTTAACAACACAAAACACTAACACCCTAACAACAAACAACACTAACACTCTAACAACAAAAAACACTAAACCCCAAAAAGAAACAACCCTAAACCCCTAAAAACAAACACTAACACCCTAACAACAAACAACACTAACCCCATAACAACAAACAACCCTAACCAAACAACAAACAACCCTAAACCCTAAAAACAAACAACCATAACCCCCTAAAAACAAACAACCCTAACCAAACAACAAACAACCCTAACACACTAACAACAAACAACACTAAAACCCCAAGAAGAAACAACACTAACCCCCTAAAAACAAACAGCACTAACCACCTAACAACAAACAACACTAACACCCTAACAACAACCAACCCTAACCTCCTAAGAACAAACGACACTAACCCCCTAAGAACAAACAACACTAACCCCCAACAACGAACAGTACTAACACCCTAACAACACAAAACCTAACCCCTTATCAACAAACAACCCTAACCCACTAACAAAAAACAACCCTAACACCCTAACAACAAACAACCCTAACCCCCTACCAACAAACAACACCAACCCTCTAACAACAAACAACCTTAAACCCCTAACATCAAAGAACACTAACACCCTAACAACAAACAACCCTAAACCCCTAACAACAAACACTAACCCCCAAACAACAAACAACCCTAACCCCCTAAAAACAAACAACCCTAACTAAACAACAAACAACCCTAACCGACTAACAACAAACAACACTAACCATCTAACAAGAAACAACACTAACCCCCAAAGAAGAAACAACACTAACCCCCTAACACAAACAACGCTAACCTCCTAACAACAAACAACACTAACCCTCTAAGAACACAAAACACTAACACCCTAACAACAAACAACACTAACACCCTAACAACAAAAACCACTAAACCCCAACAAGAAACAACCCTAAACCCCTAACAACAAACACTAACCCCCTAACAACAAACAGCACTAAACCCCTAACATCAAACAACACTAACCCCCTAAGAACAAACAACACTAACCCCCTAAGAACAAACAACACTAACCCCCAACAACGAACAATACTAAACCCCTAACAACACAAAACCTAACCCCTTATCAACAAACAACCCTAACCCACTAACAAAAAACATCCCTAACACCCTAACAACAAACAACCCTAACCCCCTAACAACAAACAACACTAACCCCCTAACCAAAATAATCACTAACACCCTAACAACAAAAACCACTAAACCCCAACAAGAAAGAACTCTAAACCCCTAACAACAAACAACACTAACCCCCTAACAACAAACAACTCTAACCAAACAACAAACAACCCTAACCCACTATCAACAAACAACACTAACCCCCAACAAGAAACTACTTTAACCCAGTAACAACAAACAACACTAACCCCTAAAAACATACCCTAACCAAACAACAAACAACCCTAACCGACAAACAACAAACAACACTAACCCCCTAACAAGAAAAAACACTAACCCCCTAAAAAGAAACAACACTAACCCCCTAACAGCAAACAACACTAACCCCCTAACAAAAAACAACACTAACACCCTAACAACAACCAACCCTAACCCCCTAAGAACAAACAACACTAACCCCCTAAGAACAAACAACACTAACCCCCAACAACGAACAATACTAAACCCCTAACAACACAAAACCTAACCCCTTATCAACAAACAACCCTAACCCACTAACAAAAAACATCCCTAACACCCTAACAACAAACAACCCTAACCCCCTAACAACAAACACCACTAACCCCCTAACAACAAACAACCCTAAACCCCTAACATCAAACAACACTAACACCCTAACAACAAACAACCCTAACCCCCTAACAACAAACACTAACCCCCAAACAACAAACAACACTAACCCCTAAAAACCAAAAACACTAACCCACTAACAACAAACAACCCTAACCCACTAACAACAAACAACACTAAACCCCTAACAACAAACAACCCTAAACCCCTAACATGAAACAACACTAACCCCCTAACAACAAACAACCCTAGCCCCCTAACAACCAAGAACCGTAAACCCCGAACAACCAACAACACTAAACCCCTAGCCACAATAAACACTAACACCCTAACAACAAAAACCACTAAACCCCAACAAGAAACAACGCTAAACCCCTAACAACAAACACTAACCCCCTAACAAAAAACAAGAATAATCCCCTATCAAGAAACTACCCTAACCCGCTAACAACAAACAACACTAACCCCCTAACAACAAACAACACTAACACCCTAACAACAACAAACCCTAACCCCCTAAGAACAAACGACACTAACCCCCTAAGAACAAACAACACTAACCCCCAACAACGAACAATACTAATCCCCTAACAAAACAAAACCTAACCCCTTATCAACAAAGAACCCCAACCCACTAACAAAAAACAACCCTAACACCCTAACAACAAACAACCCTAAACCCCTAACAACAAACAACCCTAACCCCCTAAAAACAAACAACACTAACCCCCTAAAAACAAACAACCCGAAAACCCTAAAAACAAACAACACTGAACCCCTAAAAACAAACAACACTAAGCCAATAACAACAAACAGCACTAAACCACTAACAACAAAAAACACTAACCCGCTAACAACATCCAACAGTAACGCCCTAACCACAAACAACACTAACCCCCTAACAACAAACAGTCCTAACCCCCTAACAACAAACAACACTCACCCCTAAAAACAAGCAACCCTAAAAGCAAACAACACTGAACCCCTAAAAACAAACAACACTAAGCCCCTAACAACAAACAACACTAACACCCGAACAACAAACACCACTAAACCCCAACAAGAAAAAACCCTAAACCCCTAACAACAAACACTAACCCCCTAACAACAAACAACACTAAACCCCTAACAAGAAACTACCCTAAACCCGAAACAACAAACAACACTAACCCCGTAACAACAAACAACCCTAACCCCCAAACAACAAACAACCCTAACCCCCTAACAACAAACAATCCTAACCCCCGAACAACCCACAACACTAACCCCCTAACCACAATAAACACTAACGCCCTAACAACAAAAACCACTAACCCCCAACAAGAAACAACCCTAAACCCCTAACAACAAACAACACTAACCCCCTAAGAACAAACAACCCTAACCAAACAAGAAACAACCCTAACCCACTAACAACAAACAACCCTAACACCCTAACAACAAACAACCCTAACCCCCAACAACAAACAACACTAACACCCTAACAACAAACAACCCTAACCCCCTAACAACAAACAACACTAACCCCCTAACAACAAACAACCCTAAACCCCTAACATCAAAGAACACTAACACCCTAACAACAAACAACCCTAACCCCCTAACAACAAACACTAACCCCCAAAGAACAAACAATCCTAACCCCTAAAAACCAAAAACACTAACCCCGTAACAACAAACAACCCTAACCCACTTACAACAAACAACCCTAACACCCTAACAACAAACAACAGTAACCCCCTAACAACAAACAAACCTAACCCCTAACATCAAACAACACTAACCCCTTAACAACACAAAACACTAACACCCTAACAACAAACAACACTAACACTCTAACAACAAAAAACACTAAACCCCAAAAAGAAACAACCCTAAACCCCTAAAAACAAACACTAACACCCTAACAACAAACAACACTAACCCCATAACAACAAACAACCCTAACCAAACAACAAACAACCCTAAACCCTAAAAACAAACAACCATAACCCCCTAAAAACAAACAACCCTAACCAAACAACAAACAACCCTAACACACTAACAACAAACAACACTAAAACCCCAAGAAGAAACAACACTAACCCCCTAAAAACAAACAGCACTAACCACCTAACAACAAACAACACTAACACCCTAACAACAACCAACCCTAACCTCCTAAGAACAAACGACACTAACCCCCTAAGAACAAACAACACTAACCCCCAACAACGAACAGTACTAACACCCTAACAACACAAAACCTAACCCCTTATCAACAAACAACCCTAACCCACTAACAAAAAACAACCCTAACACCCTAACAACAAACAACCCTAACCCCCTACCAACAAACAACACCAACCCTCTAACAACAAACAACCTTAAACCCCTAACATCAAAGAACACTAACACCCTAACAACAAACAACCCTAAACCCCTAACAACAAACACTAACCCCCAAACAACAAACAACCCTAACCCCCTAAAAACAAACAACCCTAACTAAACAACAAACAACCCTAACCGACTAACAACAAACAACACTAACCATCTAACAAGAAACAACACTAACCCCCAAAGAAGAAACAACACTAACCCCCTAACACAAACAACGCTAACCTCCTAACAACAAACAACACTAACCCTCTAAGAACACAAAACACTAACACCCTAACAACAAACAACACTAACACCCTAACAACAAAAACCACTAAACCCCAACAAGAAACAACCCTAAACCCCTAACAACAAACACTAACCCCCTAACAACAAACAGCACTAAACCCCTAACATCAAACAACACTAACCCCCTAAGAACAAACAACACTAACCCCCTAAGAACAAACAACACTAACCCCCAACAACGAACAATACTAAACCCCTAACAACACAAAACCTAACCCCTTATCAACAAACAACCCTAACCCACTAACAAAAAACATCCCTAACACCCTAACAACAAACAACCCTAACCCCCTAACAACAAACAACACTAACCCCCTAACCAAAATAATCACTAACACCCTAACAACAAAAACCACTAAACCCCAACAAGAAAGAACTCTAAACCCCTAACAACAAACAACACTAACCCCCTAACAACAAACAACTCTAACCAAACAACAAACAACCCTAACCCACTATCAACAAACAACACTAACCCCCAACAAGAAACTACTTTAACCCAGTAACAACAAACAACACTAACCCCTAAAAACATACCCTAACCAAACAACAAACAACCCTAACCGACAAACAACAAACAACACTAACCCCCAAACAAGAAAAAACACTAACCCCCTAAAAAGAAACAACACTAACCCCCTAACAACAAACAACACTAACCCCCTAACAAAAAACAACACTAACACCCTAACAACAACCAACCCTAACCCCCTAAGAACAAACAACACTAACCCCCTAAGAACAAACAACACTAACCCCCAACAACGAACAATACTAAACCCCTAACAACACAAAACCTAACCCCTTATCAACAAACAACCCTAACCCACTAACAAAAAACATCCCTAACACCCTAACAACAAACAACCCTAACCCCCTAACAACAAACACCACTAACCCCCTAACAACAAACAACCCTAAACCCCTAACATCAAACAACACTAACACCCTAACAACAAACAACCCTAACCCCCTAACAACAAACACTAACCCCCAAACAACAAACAACACTAACCCCTAAAAACCAAAAACACTAACCCACTAACAACAAACAACCCTAACCCACTAACAACAAACAACACTAAACCCCTAACAACAAACAACCCTAAACCCCTAACATGAAACAACACTAACCCCCTAACAACAAACAACCCTAGCCCCCTAACAACCAAGAACCGTAAACCCCGAACAACCAACAACACTAAACCCCTAGCCACAATAAACACTAACACCCTAACAACAAAAACCACTAAACCCCAACAAGAAACAACGCTAAACCCCTAACAACAAACACTAACCCCCTAACAAAAAACAAGAATAATCCCCTATCAAGAAACTACCCTAACCCGCTAACAACAAACAACACTAACCCCCTAACAACAAACAACACTAACACCCTAACAACAACAAACCCTAACCCCCTAAGAACAAACGACACTAACCCCCTAAGAACAAACAACACTAACCCCCAACAACGAACAATACTAATCCCCTAACAAAACAAAACCTAACCCCTTATCAACAAACAACCCTAACCCACTAACAAAAAACAACCCTAACACCCTAACAACAAACAACCCTAAACCCCTAACAACAAACAACACTAACCCTCTAACAACAAACAACCCTAAACCCCTAACATCAAAGAATACTAACACCCTAACAACAAACAACCCTAACCCCCTAACAACACACACTAACCTCCAAACAACAAACAACCCTAACCCCTAAAAACCAAAAACACTAACCCACTAACAACAAACAACCCTAATCCACTAACAACAAACAACACTAACCCCCTAACAACAAACAACCCTAAACCCCTAACATCAAACAACACTAACCCCCAACAACACAAAACACTAACAGCCTAACAACAAACAACACTAACACCCTAACAACAAAAACCACTAAACCCCAATAAGAAACAACCCTAAACCCCTAACAGCAAACACTAACCCCCTAACAACAAACAACACTAAACCCCTAACAAGAAACTAACCTAACCCCGTAACAACAAACAACACTAACCCCGTAACAACAAACAACCCTAACCCCCAAACAACAAACAACCCTAACCCCCTAACAACAAACAATCCTAACCCCGAACAACCAACAACACTAACCCCCTAACCACAATAAACACTAACACCCTAACAACAAAAACCACTAAACCCCAACAAGAAATAACCCTAAACCCCTAACAACAAACAACACTAACCCCCTAAGAACAAACAACACTAACACCCTAACAACAACCAACCGTAACCCCCTAAGAACAAACAACACTAACCCCCTAACAACAAACAACACTAACCCCCTAAGAACAAACAACACTAACCCCCAACAACGAACAATACTAAACCCCTAACAGCACAAAACCTAACCCCTTATCAACAAACAACCCTAACCCACTAACAACAAACAACCCTAACACCCTAACAACAAACAACACTAACCCCTTAACAACAAACAACCCTAAACCCCTAACAACAAACAACCCTAATCCCCTAACAACAAACAATCCTAACCCCCGAACAACCAACAACACTAACCCCCTAACCACAATAATCACTAACACCCTAACAACAAAAACCACTAAACCCCAACAAGAAACAACCCTAAACCCCTAACAACAAACAACACTAACCCCCTAACAACAAACAACCTTAACCAAACAACAAACAACCCTAACCCGCTATCAACAAACAACACTAACCCCCTAAGAAGAAACAACCCTAACCAAACAACAAACAACCCTAACCCCTAAAAACAAACAACCATAACCCCCTAAAAACAAACAACCCTTACCAAACAACAAACAACCCTAACCGACTAACAACAAACAACACTAACCCCCTAAGAAGAAACAACACTAACCCCCTAAAAACAAACCGCACTAACCACCTAACAACAAACAACACTAACACCCTAACAACAACCAACCCTAACCCCCAAGAACAAACAACACTAACCCCGAACAACGAACAATACTAACCCCCTAACAACACAAAACCTAACCCCTTATCAACAAACAACCCTAACCCACTAACAAAAAACAACTCTAACACCCTAACAACAAACAACCCTAAACCCCTAACAACGAAAAACACTAAGCCCCAAACAACAAACAACCCTAACCCCTAAAACCAAAAACACTAACCCACTAAGAACAAACAACCCTAACCCCTAACCACAAACAAAACTAACCCCCTAAGAAGAAACAACCCTAACCCCCTAACAACAAACAACCCTAACCCACTAACAACAATCAACGCTAACACCCTAACAACAAACAACACTAACCCCCTAACAACAAACAACCCTGAACAACTAACATCAAACAACACTAACCCCCTAAGAACACACAACACTAACACCTTAACAACAAACAACACTAACACCCTAACAACAAAAACCACTAAACCCCAACAAGAAACAACCCTAAACCCCTAACAACAAACACTAACCCCCTAACAACAAACAACACTAACCCGCTAACAACAACAACACTAAACCCCAAAAACAAACAACACTAACACCCTAACAACAAACAACACTAACCCCCTAGAAAGAAACAACAATAAATCCCTAAAAACAAACAACACTCATCCCCTAAGAACAAACAACACTAACCCTCTAACAACAAACAACACTAACCCCTAAGAACAAAAACACTAACCCTCTAACCACAAACAACACTAACCCCCTAAAAACAAACAACCCTAAAACCCTAAAAACAAACAACACTGAACCCCTTAAAATAAACAACACTAAGCCCCTAACAACAACCAGCACTAACACACTAACAACAAAAAACACTGACACGCTAACAACAACCAACACTAATCCCCTAACAACAAACAATCCTAACCCCCTAAAAACAAACAACACTAACCCCCTAAAAACAAACAACCCTAAAACCCTAAAAACAAACAACACTGAACCCCTAAAAACAAACAACACTAAGCCAATAACAACAAACAGCGCTAACCCACTAACAACAAAAAACACTAACCCGCTAACAACATCCAACAGTAACGCCCTAACCACAAACAACACTAACCCCCAACAACAAACAATCCTAACCCCCTAACAACAAACAACACTCACCCCTAAAAACAAACAACCCTAAAACCCTAAAAGCAAACAACACTGAATCCCTAAAAACAAACAACACTAAGCCCCTAACAACAAACAACACTAACACCCGAACAACAAACACCACTAAACCCCAACAAGAAACAACCCTAAACGCCTAACAACAAACAAAACTAACCCCCTAAGAAGAAACAACCCTAACCCCCTAACTACAAACAACCCTAACCCACTAACAACAATCAACCCTAACACCCTAACAACAAACAACACTAACCCCTTAACAACAAACAACCCTAAAAACTAACATCAAACAACACTAACCCCCTAACAACACACAACACTAACACCTTAACAACAAACAACACTAACACCCTAACAACAAAAACCACTAAACCCCAACAAGAAACAACCCTAAACCCCTAACAACAAACAACACTAACCCCCTAACAAAAAACAACACTAACCCCCTAACAACAAACAACACTAACCCCCAACAACAAACAACACTAACCCCCTAACAACAAACAACACTAAACCCCTAAGAACAAACAACACTAACCCCCTAACGAGAAACTACCCTAACCCCGTAACAAGAAACAACACTAACCCCCAAACGACAAACAACCCTAACCCACTAACAACAAACAATCCTAACCCCATAACAACCAACAACACTAACCCCCTAACCACAAACAACACTAACACACTAACAACAAACAACACTAACGAAACAACAAACAACCCTAACCTTCTAACAAGAAACAAAACTAAACCCCTAACAAGAAACTACAGTAAACCCGTAACAACAAACAACCCTAACCCCCTAACAACCAACAACCGTAAACCCCTAACAACAACACAAACCCCCTAACAACAAACAACCCTAACACCCTAAACAACCAACAACACTAACCCCCTAACTACCAACAGCACTAACCCAGTAAAAATATAAAACACTAACCCCCTAACAACAGCCAACACTTATCCCCTGAAAACGAACAACACTAACCCCCTAACAAGAAAGAACCCAAATCCTCTAACAACAAACAACACTAACACCCTAACAAAAACCAACCCTAACCCCCAAGAACAAACACTAACCCCCTAAGAACAAACAACACTAACCCCCAACAACGAACAATACTAACTCCCTAACAACACAAAACCTAACCCCTTATCAACAAACAACCCTAACCCACTAACAAAAAACAACCCTAACACCCTAACAGCAAACAACCCTAACCCCCTAAAAACAAACAGCACTAACCCTCTAACAACAAAGAACCCTAAACCCCTAACATCAAAGAACACTAACACCCTAACAACAAACAACCCTAAGCCCCTAACAACAAACACTAACCACCAAACAACAAACAACCCTAACCCCTAAAAACCAAAAACATTAACCCACTAACAACAAACAACCCTAACCCACTAACAACGAACAACCCTAACACCCTAACAACAAACAACACTAACCCCCTAACAACACAAAACACTAACACCCTAACAACAAACAACACTAACACCCTAACAACAAAAACCACTAAACACCAACAAGAAACAACCGTAAACCCCTAACAACAAACACTAACGCCCTAACAACAAACAACACTAACCCCCTAACAACAACAACACTAAACCCCAAAAACAAACAACACTAACACCGTAACAACAAACAACACTAACCCCCTAACAACAGTCCTAACCACCTAACAACAAACAACACTAACCCCCTAAAAAGAAACAACAATAAACCCGAAAAACAAACAACACTCATCCCCTAAGAACAAACAACACTAACCCTCTAACAACAAACAACACTAACCCCTAAGAACAAAAACACTAACCCCCTAACCACAAACAACACTAACCCCCTAACAACAAACAACTCTAACCCCCTAACAACAAACACTAACCCCCAAACAACAAACAACCCTAACCCCTAAAAACCAAAAACACTAACCCACTAACAACAAGCAACCCTAAACCACTAACAACGAACAACCCTAACACCCTAACAACAAACAACACTAACCCCCTAACAACGAACAACCCTAAATCCCTAACATCAAACAACACTAACCCCTAAAAACACAAACCACTAACACCCTAACAACAAACAACACTAACACCCTAACAACAAAAACCACTAAACCCCAACAAGAAACAACCCTAAACCCGTAACAACAAACAACCCTGACCAAACAACAAAAAACCTAACCCACTAACAACAAACAACACTAACACCCTAACAACAAACAAACCTAACCCCCTAACAACAAACAACACTAACCCCTTAACAACAAACAACCCTAAACCCCTAACAGCAAACAACACTAACCCCCTAACAACAAAAACCACTAAACCCCAACGAGAAACAACCCTAAGCCCCTAACAACAAACACTAACCCCCTAACAACAAACAACACTAAACCCCTAACAAGAAACTAACCTAACCCCGTAACAACAAACACTAACCTCCTAACAACAAACAACCTTAACCCCCTAACAACAAACACCCCTAAACCCCTAACAACAAACAATCCTAACCCCCTAACAACAAACAACACTCACCCCTAAAAAACAAACAACTCTAAAACCCTAAAAGCAAACAACACTGAACCCCTAAAAACAAACAAAACTAAGCCCCTAACAACAAACAACACTAACACCCGAACAACAAACACCACTGAACCCCAACAAGAAACAACCCTAAGCCCCTAACAACAAACAACACTAACCCCCTAACAAGAAACAACCCTAAACCCCTAACATCAAAAACGCTAACATCCTAACAACAAACAACCCTAGCCCCCTAACAACAAACAACACTAACCCCCAAACAACAAACAACGCTAACCCTTAAAAACCAAAAACACTATCCCACTAAAAACAAACAACCCTAACCCACTAACAACAAACAACCCTAACACCCTAACAACAAACAACACTAACCCCCTAACAACAAACAACCCTAAACCCATAACATCAAACAACACTAACCCCCTAACAACACAAAACACTAACACCCTAACAACAAACAACACTAACACCCTAACAACAAAAACCACTAAACCCCAACAAGAAACAACCCTATACCCCTAACAACAAACAACACAAACCCCCTAACAACAAAAAACTCTGAATCCCTAAAAACAAACAACCCTAACCAAACAACAAACAACCCTAACACACTAACAACAAACAACACTAAAACCCTAAGAAGAAACAACACTAACCCCCTAAAAACAAACAGCACTAACCACCTAACAACAAACAACACTAACACCCTAACAACAACCGACCCTAACCTCCTAAGAACAAACGACACTAACCCCCTAATAAGAAACAACCCTAAACCACTAAGAACAAACAACACTATCCCCCAACAACGAACAATACTAACCCCCTAACAACACAAAACCTAACCCCTTATCAACAAACAAACCTAACCCACTAACAACAAACAACCCTAACACCCTAACAACAAACAACACTAACCCCTTAACAACAAACAACCCTAAACCCCTAACATCAAAAACGCTAACACCTTAACAACAAACAACCCTAGCCCCCTAACAACAAACAACACTAACCCCCAAACAACAAACAACCCTAACCCTTAAAAACCAAAAACACTATCCCACTAACAACAAACAACCCTAACCCACTAACAACAAACAACCCTAACACCCTAACAACAAACAACACTAACCCCCTAACAACAAACAACCCTAAACCCCTAACATCAAACAACACTAACCCCCTAAGAACACAAAACACTAACACCCTAACAACAAAAACCACTAAACCCCAACAAGAAACAACACTAAACCCCTAACAACAAACAACACTAACCCCCTAACAACAAACAACACTAACCCACTAACAACAATCAACCCTAACACCCTAACAACAAACAACACTAACCCCCTAACAACAAACAACCCTAAACAACTAACATCAAACAACACTAACCCCCTAACAACACACAACACTAACACCTTAACAACAAACACTAACACCCTAAAAACAAAAACCACTAAACCCCAACAAGAAACAACCCTAAACCCCTAACAACAAACAACACTAACCCCCTAACAAGAAACAACACTAACCCCCTAACAAGAAACAACCCTAACCCCCAACAACAAATAACACTAACCCCCTAACAACAAACAACACAAAACCCCTAAGAACAAACAACACTAACCCCCAAACAACAAACAACCCTAACCCACTAACAACAAACAATCTTAACCCCCTAACAACCAACAACACTAACCCCCTAACCACAAACAACACTAACACCCTAACAACAAACAACACTACCCAAACAACAAACAACCTTAACCTTCTAAAAAGGAACAACACTAAACCCCTAACAAGAAACTACACTAAACCCGTAACAACAAACAACCCTAACCCCCTAACAACCAACAACCGTAAACCCCTAACAACAACACTAACCCCTAACAACAAACAACCCTAACACCCTAAACAACCAACAACACTAACCCCCTAACTACCAACAGCACTAACCCAGTAAAAATATAAAACACTAACCCCCTAACAACAACCAACACTTATCCCCCGAAAACAAACAACACTAACCCCCTAACAATAAAGAACCCAAATCCTCTAACAACAAACAACACTAACACCCTAACAACAACCAAACTTAACCCCCAAGAACAAACAACACTAACCCCCTAAGAACAAACAACACTAACCCCCAACAACGAACAATACTAACTCCCTAACAACACAAAACCTAACCCCTTATCAACAAATAACCCTAACCCACTAAAAAAAAAAACCCTAACACCCTAACAGCAAACAACCCTACCCCCTAACAACAAACAGCACTAACCCTCTAACAACAAAGAACCCTAAACCCCTAACATCAAAGAACACTAACACCCTAACAACAAATAACCCTGACCCCCTAACAAGAAACACTAACCCCCAAACAACAAACAACCCTAACCCCTAAAAACCAAAAACAGTAACCCACTAACAACAAACAACCCTAACCCACTAACAACAAACAACCCTAACACCCTAAGAACGAACAACACTAACACCCTAACAACAAACAACCCTGAACCCCTAACATCAAACAAAACTAACCCCCTAACAACACAAAACACTAACACCCGAACAACAAACAACACTAACACCCTAACAACAAAAACCACTAAACCCCAACAAGAAACAACCCTAAACCCCTAACAACAAACACTAACCCCCTAACAACAAACAACACTAAACCCCTAACAAGAAACTACCCTAACCCCATAACAACAAACAACACTAACCCCGTAACAACAAACAACCCTAACCCCCAAACAACAAACAACCCTAAAACCCTAACATCAAAGAACACTAACACCCTAACAACAAACAACCCTAACCCCCAACAACAAACACTAACCCCAAACAACAAACAACCCTAACCCCTAAAAACCAAAAACACTAACCCACTAACAACAAACAACCCTAACCCACTAACAACAAACAACCCTAACACCCTAACAACAAACAACACTAACCCCCTAACAACAAACAACCCTAAACCTCTAAAATCAAACAAAACTAACCCCCTAACAACACAAAACACTAACACCCTAACAACAAGCAACACTAACACCCTAACAACAAAAACCACTAAACCCCAACAAGAAACAACCCTAAACCCCTAACAACAAACAGTAAACCCCTAACAACAAACAACACTAAACCCCTAACAAGAAACTAACCTAACCCCGTAACAACAAACACTAACTTCCTAACAACAAACAACCTTAACCCCCTAACAACAAACAGCCCTAAACCCCTAACAACAAACAATCCTAACCCCCTAACAACCTACAACACTAACCCCCTAACCACAAAGAACAATAACACCCTAACCACAAACATCACTAACCCCGTAAGAACAAACAACACTAACTCCCTAACAACAAACAACACTAACCCCCTAACAACAACAACACTAAACCCCAAAAACAAACAACACTAACACCCTAACAACAAACAACACTAACCCCCTAACAACAGTCCTAACCACCTAACAAGAAACAACACTAACCCCCTAAAAAAAAAACAATAAACCCCGAAAAACAAACAACACTCATCCCCTAAGAACAAACAACACTAACCCTCTAACAACAAACAACACTAAACCCTAAGAACAAAAACACTAACCCCCTAACAACAAACAACACTAACCCCCTAAAAATAAACAACCCTAAAACCCTAAAAACAAACAACAGTGAACCCCTTAAAACAAACAACACTAAGCCCCTAACAACAACCAGCACTAACACTCTAACAACAAAAAACACTGAGACGCTAACAACAACCAACACTAACCCCCTAACAACAAACAATCCTAACCCCCTAAAAACAAACAACACTAACCCCCTAAAAACAAACAACCCTAAAACCCTAAAAACAAACAACACTGAACCCCTAAAAACAAACAACACTAAGCCAATAACAACAAACAGCACTAACCCACTAACAACAAAAAACACTAACCCGCTAACAACATCCAACAGTAACGCCCTACCACAAACAATACTAACCCCCTAAAAACAAACAATCCTAACCCCCTAACAACAAACAACACTCACCCCTAAAAAAGAAACAACACTAAAACCTTAAAAGCAAACAACACTGAACCCCTAAAAACAAACAACACTAAGCCCCTAACAACAAACAACACTAACACCCGAACAACAAACACCACTAAACCCCAACAAGAAACAACCCTAAGCCCCTAACAACAAACAACACTAAACCCCTAACAAGAAACAACCCTAAACCCCTAACAACAAACAACACTAAGCCCCTAACAACAAACAACACTAACACCCTAACAACAACCAACCCTAACCTCCTAAGTACAAACAACACTAACGCCCTAAGAAGAAACAACACTAACCCCCAGCAAGGAACAATACTAACCCCTAACAACACAAAACCTAACCCCTTATCAACAAACAACCCTAACACCCTAACAACAAACAACACTAACCCCCTAACAACAAACAACCCTAAACCCCTAACATCAAAGAACACTAACACCCTAACAACAAACAACCCTAGCCCCCTAACAACTAACAACACTAACCCCCAAACAACAAACAACCCTAACCCTTAAAAACCAAAAACACTAACCCACTAAGAACAAACAACCCTAACCCACTAACAACAAACAACCCTAACACCCTAACAACAAACAACACTAACCCCCTAACAACAAACAACCCTAAACCCCTAACATCAAAGAACACTAACACCCTAACAACAAACAACACTAACACCCTAACAACAAAAACCACTAAACCCCAACAAGAAACAACTCTAAACCCCTAACAACAAACACTAACCCCCTAACAAGAAACAACACTAAACCCCTAATATCAAAGAACACTAACACCCTAACAACAAACATCCCTAACCCCCTAACAACAAACACTAACCTCCAAACAAGAAACAACCCTAACCCCTAAAAACCAAAAACACTAACCCACTAACAACAAACAACCCTAACCCCCTAACAACGAACAACCCTAACACCCTAACAAAAAACAACACTAACCCCTAACAACAAACAACCCTAAACCCCTAACATCAAACAACACTAACCCCCTAACAACACTAAACACTAACACCCTAACAACAAACAACACTAACACCCTAACAACAAAAACCACTAAACCCCAACAAGAAACAACACTAAACCCCTAACAACAAACAACACTAACCCCCTAACAACAAACAACCCTAACCAAACAACAAACAACCCTAACCCATTAACAACAAACAACCCTAACACCCTAACAACAAACAACCCTAACCCCCTAAGAACAAACAACACTAACCCCCTAACAACAAACAACCCTAAACCCCTAACATCAAAGAACACTAACACCCTAACAACAAACAACCCTAAACCCCTAACAACAAACACTAACCCCCAAACAACAAACAAACCTAACCCCTAAAAACAAAAAACACTAACCCACTAACAACAAACAACCCTAACCCACTAACAACAAACAACCCTAACACCCTAACAACAAACAACACTAACCCCTAACAACAAACAAACCTAAACCCCTTACATCAAACAACACTAACCCCCTAACAACACAAAACACAAACACCCTAACAACAAACAACACTAACACCCTAACAACAAAAACCACTAAACCCCAACAAGAAACAACCCTATACCCCTAACAACAAACACTAACCCCCTAACAACAAACAACACTAAACCCCTAACAAGAAACTACCCTAACCCCGTAACAACAAACAACACTAACCCCGTAACAACAAACAACCGTAACCCCCAAACAACAAACAACCCTAACCCCTAACAACAAACAATCCTAACCCCCGAACAACCAACAACACTATCCCCCTAACCACAATAATCACTAACACCCTAACAACAAAAACCACTAAACCCCAACAAGAAACAACCCTAAACCCCTAACAACAAACAACACTAACCCCCTAACAACAAACAACCCTAACCAAATAACA
Source organism: Elephas maximus indicus (assembly GCF_024166365.1). Classification (NCBI taxonomy): domain Eukaryota; kingdom Metazoa; phylum Chordata; class Mammalia; order Proboscidea; family Elephantidae; genus Elephas; species Elephas maximus. The sequence continues at coordinate 95,513,742 of NC_064833.1, forward strand.
AACAACCCTAACCCGCTATCAACAAACAACACTAACCCCCTAAGAAGAAACAACCCTAACCAAACAAGAAACAACCCTAACCCCTAAAAACAAACAACCATAACCCCCTAAAAACAAACAACCCTTACCAAACAACAAACAACCCTAACCGACTAACAACAAACAACACTAACCCCCTAAGAAGAAACAACACTAACCCCCTAAAAACAAACAGCACTAACCACCTAACAACAAACAACACTAACACCCTAACAACAACCAACCCTAACCCCCAAGAACAAACAACACTAACCCCCAACAACGAACGATACTAACCCCCTAACAACACAAAACCTAACCCCTTATCAACAAACAACCCTAACCCACTAACAAAAAACAACTCTAACACCCTAACAACAAACATCCCTAAACCCCTAACAACAAACAATCCTAACCCCCTAACAACAAACAACACTCACCCCTAAAAAACAAACAACCCTAAAACCCTAAAAGCAAACAACACTGAACCCCTAAAAACAAACAAAGCTAAGCCCCTAACAACAAACAACACTAACACCCGAACAACAAACACCACTAAACCCCAACAAGAAACAACCCTAAGCCCCTAACAACAAGCAACACTAACCCCCTAACAAGAAACAACCCTAAACCCCTAACATCAAAAACGCTAACATCCTAACAACAAACAACCCTAGCCCCCTAACAACAAACAACACTAACCCCCAAACAACAAACAACGCTAACCCTTAAAAACCAAAAACACTATCCCACTAAAAACAAACAACCCTAACCCACTAACAACAAACAACCCTAACACCCTAACAACAAACAACACTAACCCCCTAACAACAAACAACACTAAACCCATAACATCAAACAACACTAACCCCCTAACAACACAAAACACTAACACCCTAACAACAAACAACACTAACACCCTAACAACAAAAACCACTAAACCCCAACAAGAAACAACCCTATACCCCTAACAACAAACAACACTAACCCCCAACAACAAAAAACTCTGAATCCCTAAAAACAAACAACACTAACCCACTAACAAAAAACAACCATAAGCCCCTAACAACAACCCTTACCCACTAACAACCAACAACACTAACCCCCTAACCAAAAACACTAACACCCTAACAACAAAAACCACTCTACCCCCACAACAAACAACCCTAAACACCTAACAACAAACAACACTAATACCCGAACAACAAACACTACTAAACCACAACTAGAAACAACCCTAACCCCGTAACAACAAGCAACACTAACCCTCTAACAACAAACAACACTAGCCCCCTAACAACAGTCCTAACCACCTAACAACAAACAACACTAACCCCCTAAAAAGAAACAACAATAAACCCCTAAAAACAAACCACACTCATCCCCTAAGAACAAACAACACTAAACCTCTAACAACAAACAACACTAACCCCTAAGAACAAAAACAATAACCCTCTAACCACAAACAACACTAACCCCCTAAAAACAAACAACCCGAAAACCCTAAAAACAAACAACACTGAACCCCTTAAAACAAACAACACTAAGCCCCTAACAACAACCAGCACTAACACACTAACAACAAAAAACACTGACACGCTAACAACAACCAACACTAAAGCCCTAACAACAAACAATCCTAACCCCCTAAAAACAAACAACACTAACCCCCTAAAAACAAACAACCCGAAAACCCTAAAAACAAACAACACTGAACCCCTAAAAACAAACAACACTAAGCCAATAACAACAAACAGCACTAAACCACTAACAACAAAAAACACTAACCCGCTAACAACATCCAACAGTAACGCCCTAACCACAAACAACACTAACCCCCTAACAACAAACAGTCCTAACCCCCTAACAACAAACAACACTCACCCCTAAAAACAAACAACCCTAAAAGCAAACAACACTGAACCCCTAAGAACAAACAACACTAAGCCCCTAACAACAAACAACACTAACACCCGAACAACAAACACCACTAAACCCCAACAAGAAAAAACCCTAAACCCCTAACAACAAACACTAACCCCCTAACAACAAACAACACTAAACCCCTAACAAGAAACTACCCTAAACCCGAAACAACAAACAACACTAACCCCGTAACAACAAACAACCCTAACCCCCAAACAACAAACAACCCTAACCCCCTAACAACAAACAATCCTAACCCCCGAACAACCCACAACACTAACCCCCTAACCACAATAAACACTAACGCCCTAACAACAAAAACCACTAACCCCCAACAAGAAACAACCCTAAACCCCTAACAACAAACAACACTAACCCCCTAAGAACAAACAACCCTAACCAAACAAGAAACAACCCTAACCCACTAACAACAAACAACCCTAACACCCTAACAACAAACAACCCTAACCCCCAACAACAAACAACACTAACACCCTAACAACAAACAACACTAACCCCCTAACAACAAACAACACTAACCCCCTAACAACAAACAACCCTAAACCCCTAACATCAAAGAACACTAACACCCTAACAACAAACAACCCTAACCCCCTAACAACAAACACTAACCCCCAAAGAACAAACAATCCTAACCCCTAAAAACCAAAAACACTAACCCCGTAACAACAAACAACCCTAACCCACTTACAACAAACAACCCTAACACCCTAACAACAAACAACAGTAGCCCCCTAACAACAAACAAACCTAACCCCTAACATCAAACAACACTAACCCCTTAACAACACAAAACACTAACACCATAACAACAAACAACACTAACACTCTAACAACAAAAAACACTAAACCCCAAAAAGAAACAACCCTAAACCCCTAAAAACAAACACTAACACCCTAACAACAAACAACACTAACCCCATAACAACAAACAACCCTAACCAAACAACAAACAACCCTAAACCCTAAAAACAAACAACCATAACCCCCTAAAAACAAACAACCCTAACCAAACAACAAACAACCCTAACACACTAACAACAAACAACACTAAAACCCCAAGAAGAAACAACACTAACCCCCTAAAAACAAACAGCACTAACCACCTAACAACAAACAACACTAACACCCTATCAACAACCAACCCTAACCTCCTAAGAACAAACGACACTAACCCCCTAAGAACAAACAACACTAACCCCCAACAACGAACAGTACTAACACCCTAACAACACAAAACCTAACCCCTTATCAACAAACAACCCTAACCCACTAACAAAAAACAACCCTAACACCCTAACAACAAACAACCCTAACCCCCTACCAACAAACAACACCAACTCTCTAACAACAAACAACCTTAAACCCCTAACATCAAAGAACACTAACACCCTAACAACAAACAACCCTAAACCCCTAACAACAAACACTAACCCCCAAACAACAAACAACCCTAACCCCCTAAAAACAAACAACCCTAACTAAACAACAAACAACCCTAACCGACTAACAACAAACAACACTAACCCCCTAACAAGAAACAACACTAACCCCCAAAGAAGAAACAACACTAACCCCCTAACACAAACAACGCTAACCTCCTAACAACAAACAACACTAACCCTCTAAGAACACAAAACACTAACACCCTAACAACAAACAACACTAACACCCTAACAATAAAAACCACTAAACCCCAACAAGAAACAACCCTAAACCCCTAACAACAAACACTAACCCCCTAACAACAAACAGCACTAAACCCCTAACATCAAACAACACTAACCCCCTAAGAACAAACAACACTAACCCCCTAAGAACAAACAACACTAACCCCCAACAACGAACAATACTAAACCCCTAACAACACAAAACCTAACCCTTTATCAACAAACAACCATAACCCACTAACAAAAAACATCCCTAACACCCTAACAACAAACAACCCTAACCCCCTAACAACAAACAACACTAACCCCCTAACCAAAATAATCACTAACACCCTAACAACAAAAACCACTAAACCCCAACAAGAAAGAACTCTAAACCCCTAACAACAAACAACACTAACCCCCTAACAACAAACAACTCTAACCAAACAACAAACAACCCTAACCCACTATCAACAAACAACACTAACCCCCAACAAGAAACTACTTTAACCCAGTAACAACAAACAACACTAACCCCTAAAAACATACCCTAACCAAACAACAAACAACCCTAACCGACAAACAACAAACAACACTAACCCCCTAACAAGAAAAAACACTAACCCCCTAAAAAGAAACAACACTAACCCCCTAACAACAAACAACACTAACCCCCTAACAAAAAACAACACTAACACCCTAACAACAACCAACCCTAACCCCCTAAGAACAAACAACACTAACCCCCTAAGAACAAACAACACTAACCCCCAACAACGAACAATACTAAACCCCTAACAACACAAAACCTAACCCCTTATCAACAAACAACCCTAACCCACTAACAAAAAACATCCCTAACACCCTAACAACAAACAACCCTAACCCCCTAACAACAAACACCACTAACCCCCTAACAACAAACAACCCTAAACCCCTAACATCAAACAACACTAACACCCTAACAACAAACAACCCTAACCCCCTAACAACAAACACTAACCCCCAAACAACAAACAACACTAACCCCTAAAAACCAAAAACACTAACCCACTAACAACAAACAACCCTAACCCACTAACAACAAACAACACTAAACCCCTAACAACAAACAACCCTAAACCCCTAACATGAAACAACACTAACCCCCTAACAACAAACAACCCTAGCCCCCTAACAACCAAGAACAGTAAATCCCGAACAACCAACAACACTAAACCCCTAGCCACAATAAACACTAACACCCTAACAACAAAAACCACTAAACCCCAACAAGAAACAACGCTAAACCCCTAACAACAAACACTAACCCCCTAACAAAAAACAACACTAATCCCCTATCAAGAAACTACCCTAACCCGCTAACAACAAACAACACTAACCCCCTAACAACAAACAACACTAACACCCTAACAACAACAAACCCTAACCCCCTAAGAACAAACGACACTAACCCCCTAAGAACAAACAACACTAACCCCCAACAACGAACAATACTAATCCCCTAACAAAACAAAACCTAACCCCTTATCAACAAACAACCCTAACCCACTAACAAAAAACAACCCTAACACCCTAACAACAAACAACCCTAAACCCCTAACAACAAACAACACTAACCCTCTAACAACAAACAACCCTAAACCCCTAACATCAAAGAATACTAACACCCTAACAACAAACAACCCTAACCCCCTAACAACACACACTAACCTCCAAACAACAAACAACCCTAACCCCTAAAAACCAAAAACACTAACCCACTAACAACAAACAACCCTAATCCACTAACAACAAACAACACTAACCCCCTAACAACAAACAACCCTAAACCCCTAACATCAAACAACACTAACCCCCAACAACACAAAACACTAACAGCCTAACAACAAACAACACTAACACCCTAACAACAAAAACCACTAAACCCCAATAAGAAACAACCCTAAACCCCTAACAGCAAACACTAACCCCCTAACAACAAACAACACTAAACCCCTAACAAGAAACTAACCTAACCCCGTAACAACAAACAACACTAACCCCGTAACAACAAACAACCCTAACCCCCAAACAACAAACAACCCTAACCCCCTAACAACAAACAATCCTAACCCCGAACAACCAACAACACTAACCCCCTAACCACAATAAACACTAACACCCTAACAACAAAAACCACTAACCCCCAACAAGAAACAACCCTAAACCCCTAACAACAAACAACACTAACCCCCTAACAACAAACAACCCTGACCAAAAAAAAAAAACCCTAACCCACTAACTGCAAACAACACTAACACCCTAACAACACAAAACACTAACACCCTAACAACAAACAACACTAACACCCTAACAACAAAAACCACTAAACCCCAACAACAAACAACCCTAAACCCCTAACATCAAACAACACTAACCCCCTAACCACAATAAACACTAACACCCTAACAACAAAAAACACTAAACTCCAGCAAGAAACAACCCTAAACCCCTAACAACAAACAACACTAACCCCCTAACAACAAACAACCCTAACCAAACAACAAAAAACCCTAACCCACTAACAACAAACAACCCTAACACCCTAACAACAAACAACACTAACCCCCTAACAACAAACAACACTAACACCCTAACAACAAACAACCCTAACCCCCAACAACAAACAACACTAACCCCCTAACAACAAACAACACTAAACCCCTAACAAGAAACTAACCTAACCCCGTAACAACAAACAACACTAACCCCGTAACAACAAACAACCCTAACCCCCGAACAACCAACAACACTAACCCCCTAACCACAATAATCACTAACACCCTAACAACAAAAACCACTAAACCCCAACAAGAAACAACTCTAAACCCCTAACAACAAACAACACTAACCCCCTAACAACAAACAACCCTAACCAAACAAGAAACAATCCTAACCCACTATCAACATAAAACACTAACCCCCTAACAAGAAACTACTTTAACCCCGTAACAACAAAAAACCCTAACCCCTAAAAACAAACAACCCTAACCAAACAACAAACAACCCTAACCAACTAACAACAAACAACACTAACCCCCTAACAAGAAAAAACACTAACCCCTAAGAAGAAACAACACTAACCCCCTAACAACAAACAACACTAACCCCCTAACAACAAACAACACTAGTACCCTAACAACAACCAACCCTAACCCCCTAAGAACAAACAACACTAACCCCCTAAGAACAAACAACACTAACCCCCAACAACGAACAATACTAAACCCCTAACAGCACAAAACCTAACCCCTTATCAACAAACAACCCTAACCCACTAACAACAAACAACCCTAACAACCTAACAACAAACAACACTAACCCCTTCACAACAAACAACCCTAAACCCCTAACAACAAACAACCCTAATCCCCTAACAACAAACAATCCTAACCCCCGAACAACCAACAACACTAACCCCCTAACCACAATAATCACTAACACCCTAACAACAAAAACCACTAAACCCCAACAAGAAACAACCCTAAACCCCTAACAACAAACAACCCTAACCCCCTAACAACAAACAACCTTAACCAAACAACAAACAACCCTAACCCGCTATCAACAAACAACACTAACCCCCTAAGAAGAAACAACCCTAACCAAACAACAAACAACCCTAACCCCTATAAACAAACAACCATAACCCCCTAAAAACAAACAACCCTTACCAAACAACAAACAACCCTAACCGACTAACAACAAACAACACTAACCCCCTAAGAAGAAACAACACTAACCCCCTAAAAACAAACCGCACTAACCACCTAACAACAAACAACACTAACACCCTAACAACAACCAACCCTAACCCCCAAGAACAAACAACACTAACCCCCAACAACGAACAATACTAACCCCCTAACAACACAAAACCTAACCCCTTATCAACAAACAACCCTAACCCACTAACAAAAAACAACTCTAACACCCTAACAACAAACAACCCTAAACCCCTAACAACGAACAACACTAACCCCCAAACAACAAACAACCCTAACCCCTAAAACCAAAAACACTAACCCACTAAGAACAAACAACCCTAACCCCTAACAACAAACAACCCTAAACCCCTAACATCAAACAACACTAACCCCCTAACAACAAACAACAATAAAACCCTAACAACAAACAACACTAACACCCTAACAACAAAAACCAATAAACCCCAACAAGAAACAACCCTAAACCCCTAACAACAAACAACACTAACCCCCTAACAACAAACAACCCTAACCAAACAACAAACAACCCTAACCCACTAACAACAAACAACACTAACCCCCTAACAAGAAACTACACTAACCCCCTAACAAGAAACTACACTAACCCTGTAACAACAAACAACCCTAACCCCTAAAAACAAACAACCCTAACCCCCTAACAACAAACAACCCTAACCAAACAACAAACAACCCTAACCCACTCACAACAAACAACACTAAACCCCTAACAAGAAAAAACACTAACCCCCTAAGAAGAAACAACATTAACCCCTAACAACAAACAACACTAACCCCTAACAACAAACAACACTAACACCCTAACAACAACCAACCCTAACCCCCTAAGAACAAACGACACTTACCCCCTAAGAACAAACAACACTAACCCCCAACAACGAACAATACTAACACCCTAACAACACAAAACCTAACCCCTTATCAACAAACAACCCTAACCCACTAACAAAAAACGACACTAACCCTCTAACAACAAACAACCCTAAACCCCTAACATCAAAGAACACTAACACCCTAACAACAAACTCTAACCCCCTAACAACAAACACTAACCCCCAAACAACAAACAACCCTAACCCCTAAAAACCAAAAACACTAACCCACTAACAACAAGCAACCCTAACCCACTAACAACGAACAACCCTAACACCCTAACAACAAACAACACTAACCCCCTAACAACGAACAACCCTAAATCCCTAACATCAAACAACACTAACCCCCTAAGAACACAAAACACTAACACCCTAACAGCAAACAACACTAACACCCTAACAACAAAAACCACTAAACCCCAACAAGAAATAACCCTAAACCCGTAACAACAAACAACCCTGACCAAACAACAAAAAACCTAACCCACTAACAACAAACAACACTAACACCCTAACAACAAACAACCCTAACCCCCTAAAAACAAACAACTCTAACCCCCTAACAACAAACACTAACCCCCAAACAACAAACAACCCTAACCCTTGAAAACCAAAAACACTAACCCACTAACAACAAACAACCCTAACCCACTAAAAACAAACAACTCTAACACCCTAACAACAAACAACACTAACCCCCTAACAACAAACAACCCTAAACCCCTAACATCAAACAACACTAACCCCCTAACAACACAAAACACTAACAACCTAACAACAAACAACACTAACACCGTAACAACAAAAACCACTAAACCCCAACAAGAAACAACCCTGAACCCGTAACAACAAACACTAACCCCCTAACAACAAACAACACTAAACCCCTAACAAGAAACTAACCTAACCCCGTAACAACAAACAACACTAACCTCCTAACAACAAACAACCCTAACCCCTAAGAACAAACAACACTAACGCCCTAAGAACAAACATCACTAACCCCCAGCAACGAACAATACTAACCCCCTAACAACACAAAACCTAACCCCTTATCAACAAACAACCCTAACCCACTAACAACAAACAACCCTAACACCCTAACACCAAACAACACTAGCCCCCTAACAACAAAGAACCCTAAACCCATAACATCAAAGAACACTAACACCCTAACAACAAACAACCCTAGCCCCCTAACAACAAACACTAACCCCCAAACAACAAACAACCCTAACCCCTAAAAACCAAAAACACTAACCCACTAACAACAAACAACCCTAACCCACTAACAACAAACAGCCATAACCCCCTAACAACAAACAACCCTAAACCCCTAACATCAAACAACACTAACCCCCTAACAACACAAAACACTGACACCCTAACAACAAACAACACTAACCCCCTAACAACAAACAACCCTAAACCCTTAACATCAAAGAACACTAACACCCTAACAACAAACAACCCTAACCCCCTAACAACAAACACTAACCCCCAAACAACAAACAACCCTAACCCCTGAAAACCAAAAACACTAACCCACTAACAACAAACAACCCTAACCCACTAACAACAAACAACCCTAACACCCTAACAAGAAACAACACTAAACCCCCAACAACAAACAACCCTAAACCCCTAACATCAAACAACACTAACTCCCTAACAACACAAAACACTAACACCCTAACAACAAACAACACTAACACCCTAACAAGAAAAACCACTAAACCCCAACAAGAAACAACCCTAAACCCCTAACAACAAACACTAAGCCCCTAACAACAAACAACACTAAACCCCTAGCAAGAACCTAACCTAACCCCGTAACAACAAACAACACTAACCTCCTAACAACAAAAAACCCTAACCCCCTAAAAACAAACACCCCTAAACCCCTAACAACAAACAATCCTAACCCCCTAACAACCTACAACACTAACCCCCTAACCACAAACAACACTAACCCCGTAAGAACAAACAACACTAACCCCCTAACAACAGTCCTAACCACCTAAAAACAAACAACACTAACCCCCTAAAAAGAAACAACAATAAACCCCTAAAAACAAACAACACTTATCCCCTAAGAACAAACAACACTAACCCTCTAACAACAAACAACACTAACCCCTGAGAACAAAAACACTAACCCCCTAAATACAAACAACACTAACCCCCTAAAAACAAACAACCCTAAAACCCTAAAAACAAACAACACTGAACCCCTAAAAACAAACAACACTAAGCCAATAACAACAAACAGCACTAACCCACTAACAACAAAAAACACTAACCCGCTAACAACATCCAACAGTAACGCCCTAACCACAAACAACACTAACCCCCTAAAAACAAACAATCCTAACCCCCTAACAACAAACAACACTCACCCCTAAAAAACAAACAACCCTAAAACCTTAAAAGCAAACAACACTAAACCCCTAAAAACAAAAAACACTAAGCCCCTAACAACAAACAACACTAACACCCGAACAACAAACACCACTAAACCCCAACAAGAAACAACCCTAAGCCCCTAACAACAAACAACACTAACACCCTAACAACAAACAACCCTAACCCCCTAACAACAAACAACACTAACCCCCTAACAACAAACAACCCTAAACCCCTAACATCAAACAACACTAACACCCTAACAACAAACAACCCTAACCCCCTAACAACAAACAACCCGAAACCCCTAACATCAAACAACACTAACCCCCTAACAACACAAAACACTAACACCCTAACAATAAACAACACAAACACCCTAACAACAAACACTAACCCCCAAACAACAAACAACCCTAACCCCTAAAAATCAAAAACACTAACCCACTAACAACAAACAACCCTAACCCACTAACAACAAACAAACCTAACCCCCTAACAACAAACAACCCTAAACCCCTAACATCAAACAACACTATCCCCATAACAACACAAAACACTAACACCCTAACAACAAACAACACTAACACCCTAACAACAAAAACCACTAAACCCCAACAAGAAACAACCCTAAACCCCTAACAACAAACACTAACCCCCTAACAACAAACAACACTAAACCCCTAACAAGAAACTACCCTAACCCCGTAACAACAAACAACACTAACCCAGTAACAACAAACAACCCTAACCCCCAAACAACAAACAACCCTAACCCCCTAACAACAAACAATCCTAACCCCCGAACAACCAACAACACTAACCCCTAACCACAATAAACACTAAAATCCTAACAACAAAAACCACTAAACCCCAACAAGAAACAACACCAAACCCCTAACAACAAAAAACACTAACCCCCTAACAACAAACAACCCTAAACAAACAACAAACAACCCTAACCCACTAACAACAAACAACACTAACACCCTAACAACAAACAACCCTAACCCCCTAACAACAAACAACAGTAACACCCTAACCAGAAACAACCCTAACCCCCTAACAACAAACAACACTAACCCCCTAACAACAAACAACCCTAAACCCCTAACATCAAACACTAACCCCCAAACAACAAACAACCCTAACCCCTGAAAACCAAAAACACTAACCCACTAACAACAAACAACCCTAACCCACTAAAAACAAACAACCCTAACACCCTAACAACAAACAACACTAACCCCCTAACAACAAACAACCCTAAACCCCTAACATCAAACAACACTAACCCCCTAACAACACAAAACACTAACACCCTAACAACAAACAACACTAACACCCTAACAACAAAAACCACTAAACCAAAACAAGAAACAACCCTGAACCCGTAACAACAAACACTAACCCCCTAACAACAAACAACACTAAACCCCTAACAAGAAACTAACCTAACCCCAAGACAACAAACAACACTAACCTCCTAACAACAAACAACCTTAACCCCCTAACAACAAACACCCCTAAACCCCTAACAACAAACAATCCTAACCCCCTAACAACCTACAACACTAACCCCCTAACCACAAACAGCACTAACCCCGTAAGAACAAACAACACTAACCCCCTAACAACAGTCCTAACCACCTAACAACAAACAACACTAACCCCCTAAAAAGAAACAACAATAAACCCCTAAAAACAAACAACACTCATCCCCTAAGAACAAACAACACTAACCCTCTAAAAACAAACAACACTAACCCCTAAGAACAAAAACACTAACCCCCTAACAACAAACAACACTAACTCCCTAAATACAAACCACCCTAAAACCCTAAAAACAAACAACACTGAACCCCTTAAAACAAACAACACTAAGCCCCTAACAACAAACAGCACTAACACTCTAACAACAAAAAACACTGACACGCTAACAACAACCAACACTAACCCCCTAACAACAAACAATCCTAACCCCCTAAAAACAAACAACACTAACCCCCTAAAAACAAACAACCCTAAAACCCTAAAAACAAACAACACTGAACCCCTAAAAACAAACAACACTAAGCCCCTAACAACAAACAACACTAACACCCGAACAACAAACACCACTAAACCCCAACAAGAAACAACCCTAAGCCCCTAACAACAAACAACAGTAACCCCCTAACAAGAAGCAACCCTAAACCCCTAACAACAAACAATACTAACCCCCTAACAACAAACAACACTAACACCCTAACAACAACCAACCCTAACCCCCTAAGAACAAACAACAGTAACCCCCTAAGAACAAACAACACTAACCCCCAACAACGAACAATACTAACCCCCTAACAACACAAACCCTAACCCCTTATCAACAAACAACCCTAACCCACTAACAACAAACAACCCTAACTCCCTAACAACAAACAACACTAACCCCCTAACAAGAAACGACCCTAAACCCCTAACATCAAAGAACACTAACACCCTAACAACAAACAACCCTAGCCCGCTAACAACAAACAACACTAACCCCCAAAAAACAAACAACCCTAACACCTAAAAACCAAAAACAGTAACCCACTAACAACAAACAACCCTAACCCACTAACAACAAACAACCCTAACACCCTAACAACAAACAACACTAACCCCCTAACAACAAACAACCCTAAATCCCTAACATCAAACAACACTAACCCCCTTACAATACACAACACTAACACGCTAACAACAAACAACACTAACACCCTAACAAAAAAACCACTAAACCCCCACAAGAAACAACCCTAAACCCCTAACAACAAACACTAACCCCCTAACAACAAACAACACTAAAAGCCTAACAAGAAACTACCCTAACTCCGTAACAACAAACAACACTAACCCCGTAACAACAAACAACACTAACCCCCAAACAACAAACAACCCTAGACCCCTAACAACAATCAATCCTAAACCCGAACAACCAACAACACTAACCCCCTAACCACAAACAACACTAACCCTGTAAGAACAAACACAAACACCCTAACAACAAACAACACTAACCCCCTAACAACAACAACACTAATCCCCAACAACAAACAACTCTAACCCACTAACAACAAACTACCCTAATCCCCAACAGCAAACAACTCTAACCCACCAGCCACAAACAACCCTAACCCCAACAACAAACAACTCTAACCCACTAACAACAAACAACCCTAATCCCCTAACAACAAAGAAACCTAACTCTCTACCAAGAAACAACCCTAACCCCCTAACAACAAAAAACACTAACCCCCTAACAACAATCCTAACAACCTAACAACAAACAACACTAACCCCCTAAAAATAAACTACCCTAAACCCCTAACAACAAACAACCCTAATCCCCTAACAACAAACAACCCTAAACCCCTAACAACAAACAACCTTAACCTTCTAACAACAAACAACCGTAACCCCCTAACAACCAAAAACACTAACCCCCTAACCACAAACAACACTAACACCCTAACAACAAAAACCACTAAACTGCAACAAGAAACAACACTAAACCCCTAACAAGAAACAATAACCCCCTAACAACAAACAACACTAAACCCCTAACAAGAAACTACCCTAACCCCGTAACAACAAACAACACTAACCCCGTAACAACAAACAAGCCTAACGAAACAACAAACAACTCTAACCCACTAACAACAAACAACACTAACCCCGTAACAAGAAACTACCCTAACCCCGTAACAACAAACAACCCTAACCCCTAACAACAAACAACCCTAACACCCTAACAACAAACAACCCTAACCAAACAACAAACAACCCGAACCGACTAACAACAAACAACACTAAACCCCTAACAAGAAACTACCCTAAACCCGTAACAACAAACAACCCTAAACCCCTAACAACCAACAACCGTAAACCCCTAACAACAAACAACACTAACCCCCTAAACAACCAACAACACTAACCGCCTAACCAACAACAGCACTAACCCAGTAAAAACATAAAACACTAACCCCCAACAACAACCAACTCTTATCCCCTGAAAACAAACAACACTAACCCTCTATAAGAAAGAACCCAAATCTTCTAACACCAAACAACTCTAACCCCCTGACAAAAAACAACTCTGAACCGCTAACAACAAATAACACTAACCCACTAACCACAAACAACACTAACCCCTAACAAGAAACTACCCTAACCCCGTAACAACAAACAAACCTAACCCCTAACAACAAACAACCCTAACCCCCTAACAACAAACAACCCTAACCCCCTATCAACAAACAACCCTAACCCCCTAAACAACCAACAACACTAACCCCCTAACCACCAACAGCACTAACACAGTAAAAACATAAAACACTAACCCCCTAACAACAACCAACACTTATCCCCGAAAAACAAACAACACTAACCCCCAAAAAGAGAGAACCCAAATCCTCTAACAACAAACAACTCTAACCCCCTAACAACAAAAAACTCTGAACCCCTAACAACAAACAACACTGACCGACTAACAACAAACAACCCTAAACCCCTAAGAACAAACAAGATTAACCCCCTAACATCAAACAACACTAACCCCCTAACAACAAACAATCCTAACCCCCTAACAACAAACAACACTCACCCCTAAAAACAAACAACCCTAAAACCCTAAAAGCAAACAACACTGAACCCCTAAAAACAAACAACACTGAGCCCCTAACAACAAACAACACTAACCCCCTAACAAGAAACAACACTAACCCCCTAACAACAAACAACCCTAACCCACTAACAACAAACAACCCTAACCCCTAAAAACCAAAAACACCAACCCACTAACAACGAACAACCCTAACCCACTAACAACAAACAACCCTAACACCCTAACAACAAACAACACTAACCCCCTAACAACAAACAACCCTAAACCCCTAACATCAAACAACACTAACCCCCTAACAACACACAACACTAACACCCTAACAACAAACAACACTAACACCCTAACAAAAAAAACCACTAAACCCCAACAAGTAACAACCCTAAACCCCTAACAACAAACACTAACCCCCTAACAACAAACAACACTAAACCCCTAACAACAAACACTAACCCCCTAACAACAAACAACACTAACCCCCTAACAACAAACAACCCTAAACCCCTAACATCAAACAACACTAACACCCTAACAAGAAACAACACTAAAACCCTAAAAAGAAACAACACTAACACCCTAACAACAAAAACCACTAAACCCCTAACAACAAACACTAACCCCCTAACAACAAACACCACTAAACCCCTAACAAGAAACTAACCTAACCCCGTAACAACAAACAACACTAACCTCCTAACAACAAACAACTTTAACCCCCTAACAACAAACAACCCTAACCCACTAAACAACCAACAACACTAACTCCTTAACTACCATCAGCACTAACGCAGTAAAAACATAAATCACTAACCCCCTAACAACAAGCAACACATATCCCCTGAAAACAAACAACACTAACCCCCTAAAAAGAAACAACCCCAATGCTATAACAACAAACAACTCTAACCCCCTAACAACAAAAAACTCTGAACCCCTAACAACAAACAACACTAACCCACTAACAACAAACAACACTAACCCCCTAACAAGAAACCACACTAAACCCGTAATAACAAACAACCCTAACCCCTAACAACAAACAACCCTAACCCCCTAACAACAAACAACCCTAACCCCCTAACAACCAACAACCGTAAACCCCTAACAACAAACAACACTAACCCCCTAACAACAAACAACCCTAACCCCCTAAACAACCAACAACACTAACCCCCTAACAACAAACACTTTTCCCCTAAAATCAAACAACACTAACCCCCAACAAGAGAGAACCCAAATCCTCTAACAACAAACAATTCTAACCGCCTAACAACAAAAAACTCTGAACCCCTAAAAACAAACACTAACCCACTAACAACAAACAACCCTAAACCCCTAACAACAAACAACCCTTACCCACTAACAACCAACAACACTAACCCCCTAACCAAAAACACTAACACCCTAAAAACAAAAACCACTAAACCCCAGCAACAAACAACCCTAAACACCTAAGAACAAACAACTTAACCCCCTAACAACAAACACTACTAAACCGCAACTAGAAACAACCCTAACCGCCTAACAACAAACAACACTAACGCTCTAACAACAAACAACACTAACCCCCTAACAACAGTCCTAACCACCTAACAACAAACAACACTAACCCCCTAAAAAGAAACAATAAACGCCTAAAAACAAACAACACTCATCCCCGAAGAACAAACAACACTAACCCCCTAACAAGAAACAACACTAACCCCCTAACAACAAACAACCCTAACCCACTAACAACAAACAACCCTAACACCCTAACAACAAACAACACTAACGCCCAAACAACAAACACCACTAAATCCCAACATGAAACAACAATAAACCCCTAACAACAAACAACACTAACCCCCTAACAACAAACAACCCTAACCCCCTAACAACAAACGCTAACCCCCAAACAACAAACAACCCTAACCCCTAAAAACCAAAAACACTAACCCACTAACAACAAACAACCCTAACCCACTAACAACAAACAACCCTAACACACTAACAACAAACAACCCTAACCCCCTAACAAGAAACAACCCTAAACCCCTAACTACAAACAACACTAACCTCCTAATAACAAACAACACTAACACCCTAACAACAACCAACCCTAACACCCTAAGAACAAACAACACTAACCCCCTGAGAACAAACAACACTAACGCCCAACAACGAACAATACTAACCCCCTAACAACACAAAACCTAACCCCTTATCAACAAACAACCCGAACCCACTAACAACAAACAACCCTAACACCCTAACAACAAACAACACTAACCCCCTAACAACAAACAACCCTAAACCCCTAACATCAAACAACACTAACCCCCTAACAACACAAAACACTAACACCCTAACAACAAACAACACTAACACCCTAACAACAAAAACCACTAAACCCCAACAAGAAACAACCCTAAACCCCTAACAACAAACACTAACCCCCTAACAAGAAACAACACTAAACCCCTAACAAGAAACTAACCTAACCCCGCAACACCAAACAACACTAACCTCCTAACAACAAATAACCTTAACCCCCTAACAACAAACACCCCTAAACCCCTAACAACAAACAATCCTAACCCCCTAACAACCAACAACACTATCCCCCTAACCACGAACAACACTAACACCCTAACCACAAACAACACTAACCCCGTAAGAACAAACAACACTAACCCCCTAACAACAAACAACACTAACACCCTAAAAACAACCAACCGTAAAACCCTAAGAACAAACAAAACTAACCCCCTAAGAAGAAAGAACACTAACCCCCAACAACGAACAATACTAACCCCCTAACAACACAAAACCTAACCCCTTATCAACAAACAACACTAACCCACTAACAAAAAACAACCCTAACCCCCTAACAACAAACAACACTAACCCCCAAACAACAAACAACCCTAACCCCCTAACAACAAACAACCCTAAATCCCTAACACCAAAGAACACTAACACCCTAACACCAAAGAACACTAACACCCTAACAACAAACAACACTAACACCCTAACAACAAAAACCACTAAACCCCAACAAGAAACAACCTTAAACCCCTAACAATAAACACTAACCCCCTAACAACAAACAACACTAACCTCCTAACAACAAACTACCTTAACCCCCTAACAACAAACACCCCTAAACCCCTAACAACAAACAATCCTAACCCCCTAACAACCAACAACACTAACCCCCTAATCACAAACAACACTAACACCCTAACCGCAAACAACACTAACCCCGTAAGAACAAACAACACTAACCCCCTAACAGCAAACAACACTAAGCCCCTAACAACAACAACACTAAGCCCCAACAACAAACAACACTAACACCCTAACAACAAACACTACTAAACTGCAACTAGAAACAACCCTAACACTCTAACAACAAAAAACACTAACCCTCTAACAATAAACAACACTAACCCCCTAACAACAGTCCTAACCACCTAACAACAAACAACACTAACCCCCTAAAAAGAAACAACAATAAACCCCTAAAAACAAACAACTCTCATCCCCAAGAACAAACAACACTAACCCTCTAACAACAAACAACACTAACCCCTAAGAACAAAAACACTAACTCCATAACAACAAACAACAGTAACCCCCTAAAAACAAACAACTCTAAAACCCTAAAAACAAACAACACTGAACGCCTTAAAACAAACAACACTAAGCCCCTAACATCAACCAGCACTAACACTCTAACAAAAAAAACACTGACACGCTAACAACAACCAACTCTAAACCCCTAACAACAAACAATCCTAACCCCCTAACAACAAACAACACTCACCCCTAAAAAACAAACAACCCTAAAACCGTAAAAGCAAACAACACTGAACCCCTAAAAACAAACAACACTAAGCCCCTAACAACAAACAACACTAACACCCGAACAACAAACACCACTAAACCCCAACAAGAAACAACTCTAAGCCCCTAACAACAAACAACACTAACCCCCTAACAACAAACAACACTAACACCCTAAGAAGAAACAACCCTAACCCCCTAACAACAAACAACCCTAACCCACTAACAACAATCAACCCTAACACCCTAACAACAAACAACACTAACCCCCTAAAAACAAACAACCCTAAACAACTAACATCAAACAACACTAACCCCTAACAACACACAACACTAACACCTTAACAACAAACAACACTAACACCCTAAAAACAAAAACCACTAAACCCCAACAAGAAATAACCCTAAACCCCTAACAACAAACAACACTAACCCCCTAACAAGAAACAACATTAACCCCCTAACAAGAAACAACCCTAACCCCCAACAACAAACAACACTAACCCCCTAACAACAAACAACACAAAACCCCTAGGAACAAACAACACTAACCCCCAAACAACAAACAACCCTCACCCACTAACAACAAACAATCCTAACCCCCTAACAACCAACAACACTAACCCCCTAACCACAAACAACACTAACACCCTAACAACAAACAACACTACCCAAACAACAAACAACCTTAACCTTCTAACAAGAAACAACACTAAACCCCTAACAAGAAACTACACTAAACCCGTAACAACAAACAACCCTAACCCCCTAACAACCAACAACCGTAAACCCCTAACAACAACACTAACCCCCTAACAACAAACAACCCTAACACCCTAAACAACCAACAACACTAACCCCCTAACTACCAACAGCACTAACCCAGTAAAAATATAAAACACTAACCCCCTAACAACAGCCAACACTTATCCCCCGAAAACAAACAACACTAACCCCCTAACAAGAAAGAACCCAAATCCTCTAACAACAAACAACACTAACACCCTAACAACAACCAACCCTAACCCCCAAGAACAAACAACACTAACCCCCTAAGAACAAACAACACTAACCCCCAACAACGAACAATACTAACTCCCTAACAACACAAAACCTAACCCCTTATCAACAAACAACCCTAACCCACTAAAAAAAACAACCCTAACACCCTAACAGCAAACAACCCTAACCCCCTAACAACAAACAGCACTAACCCTCTAACAACAAAGAACCCTAAACCGCTAACATCAAAGAACACTAACACCCTAACAACAAACAACCCTGACCCCCTAACAAGAAACACTAACCCCCAAACAACAAACAACCCTAAACTCTAAAAACCAAAAACACTAACCCACTAACAACAAACAACCCTAACCCACTAACAACAAACAACCCTAACACCCTAAGAACAAACAACACTAACACCCTAACAACAAACAACCCTAAACCCCTAACATCAAACAAAACTAACCCCCTAACAACACAAAACACTAACACCCTAACAACAAACAACACTAACACCCTAACAACAAAAACCACTAAACCCCAACAAGAAACAACCCTAAACCCCTAACAACAAACACTAACCCCCTAACAACAAACAACACTAAACCCCTAACAAGAAACTACCCTAACCCCGTAACAACAAACAACACTAACCCCGTAACAACAAACAACCCTAACCCCCAAACAACAAACAACCCTAAAACCCTAACATCAAAGAACACTAACACGCTAACAACAAACAACCCTAACCCCCTAACAACAAACACTAACCCCCAAACAACAAACAAACCTAACCCCTAAAAACGAAAAACACTAACCCACTAACAACAAACAACCCTAACCCACTAACAACAAACAACCCTAACACCCTAACAACAAACAACACTAACCCCTAACAACAAACAAACCTAAACCCCTAACATCAAACAACACTAACCCCCTAACAACACAAAACACTAACACCCTAACAACAAAAACCACTAAACCCCAACAAGAAACAACACTAAACCCCTAACAACAAACAACACTAACCCCCTAACAACAAACAACACTAACACCCTAAGAAGAAACAACCCTAACCCCCTAACAACAAACAACCCTAACCCACTAACAACAATCAACCCTAACACCCTAACAACAAACAACACTAACCCCCTAAAAACAAACAACCCTAAACAACTAACATCAAACAACACTAACCCCTAACAACACACAACACTAACACCTTAACAACAAACAACACTAACACCCTAAAAACAAAAACCACTAAACCCCAACAAGAAATAACCCTAAACCCCTAACAACAAACAACACTAACCCCCTAACAAGAAACAACATTAACCCCCTAACAAGAAACAACCCTAACCCCCAACAACAAACAACACTAACCCCCTAACAACAAACAACACAAAACCCCTAGGAACAAACAACACTAACCCCCAAACAACAAACAACCCTCACCCACTAACAACAAACAATCCTAACCCCCTAACAACCAACAACACTAACCCCCTAACCACAAACAACACTAACACCCTAACAACAAACAACACTACCCAAACAACAAACAACCTTAACCTTCTAACAAGAAACAACACTAAACCCCTAACAAGAAACTACACTAAACCCGTAACAACAAACAACCCTAACCCCCTAACAACCAACAACCGTAAACCCCTAACAACAACACTAACCCCCTAACAACAAACAACCCTAACACCCTAAACAACCAACAACACTAACCCCCTAACTACCAACAGCACTAACCCAGTAAAAATATAAAACACTAACCCCCTAACAACAGCCAACACTTATCCCCCGAAAACAAACAACACTAACCCCCTAACAAGAAAGAACCCAAATCCTCTAACAACAAACAACACTAACACCCTAACAACAACCAACCCTAACCCCCAAGAACAAACAACACTAACCCCCTAAGAACAAACAACACTAACCCCCAACAACGAACAATACTAACTCCCTAACAACACAAAACCTAACCCCTTATCAACAAACAACCCTAACCCACTAAAAAAAACAACCCTAACACCCTAACAGCAAACAACCCTAACCCCCTAACAACAAACAGCACTAACCCTCTAACAACAAAGAACCCTAAACCGCTAACATCAAAGAACACTAACACCCTAACAACAAACAACCCTGACCCCCTAACAAGAAACACTAACCCCCAAACAACAAACAACCCTAAACTCTAAAAACCAAAAACACTAACCCACTAACAACAAACAACCCTAACCCACTAACAACAAACAACCCTAACACCCTAAGAACAAACAACACTAACACCCTAACAACAAACAACCCTAAACCCCTAACATCAAACAAAACTAACCCCCTAACAACACAAAACACTAACACCCTAACAACAAACAACACTAACACCCTAACAACAAAAACCACTAAACCCCAACAAGAAACAACCCTAAACCCCTAACAACAAACACTAACCCCCTAACAACAAACAACACTAAACCCCTAACAAGAAACTACCCTAACCCCGTAACAACAAACAACACTAACCCCGTAACAACAAACAACCCTAACCCCCAAACAACAAACAACCCTAAAACCCTAACATCAAAGAACACTAACACCCTAACAACAAAAAACCCTAACCCCCAACAACAAACACTATCCCCAAACAACAAACAACCCTAACCCCTAAAAACCAAAAACACTAACCCACTAACAACAAACAACCCTAACCCACTAACAACAAACAAATCTAACACCCTAACAACAAACAACACTAACCCCCTAACAACAAACAACCCTAAACCTCTAACATCAAACAACACTAACACCCTAACAACAAAGAACACTAACACCCTAACAACAAAAACCACTAAACCCCAACAAGAAACAACCCTAAACCCCTAACAACAAACACTAAACCCCTAACAACAAACAACACTAAACCCCTAACAAGAAACTAACCTAACCCCGTAACAACAAACACTAACCTCCTAACAACAAACAACCTTAACCCCCTAACAACAAACAGCCCTAAACCCCTAACAACAAACAATCCTAACCCCCTAACAACCTACAACACTAGCCCCCTAACCACAAACAACAATAACACCCTAACCACAAACAACACTAACCCCGTAAGAACAAACAACACTAACTCCCTAACAACAAACAACACTAACCCCCTAACAACAACAACACTAAACCCCAAAAACAAACAACACTAACACCCTAACAACAAACAACACTAACCCCCTAACAACAGTCCTAACCACCTGACAACAAACAACACTAACCCCTAAAAAAAAAACAATAAACCCCGAAAAACAAACAACACTCATCCCCTAAGAACAAACAACACTAACCCTCTAACAACAAACAACACTAACCCCTAAAAACAAAAACACTAACCCCCTAACAACAAACAACACTAACCCCCCTAAAAATAAACAACCCTAAAACCCTAAAAACAAACAACACTGAACCCCTTAAAACAAACAACACTAAGCCCCTAACAACAACCAGCACTAACACTCTAACAACAAAAAACACTGACACGCTAACAACAACCAACACTAACCCCCTAACAACAAACAATCCTAACCCCCTAAAAACAAACAACACTAACCCCCTAAAAACAAACAACCCTAAAACCCTAAAAACAAACAACACTGAACCCCTAAAAACAAACAACACTAAGCCAATAACAACAAACAGCACTAAACCACTAACAACAAAAAACACTAACCCGCTAACAACATCCAACAGTAACGCCCTAACCACAAACAACACTAACCCCCTAAAAACAAACAATCCTAACCCCCTAACAACAAACAACACTCACCCCTAAAAAACAAACAACCCTAAAACCCTAAAAGCAAACAACACTGAACCCCTAAAAACAAACAACACTAAGCCCCTAACAACAAACAACACTAACACCCGAACAACAAACACCACTAAACCCCAACAAAAAACAACCCTAAGCCCCTAACAACAAACAACACTAAACCCCTAACAAGAAACAACCCTAAACCCCTAACAACAAACAACACTAACCCCCTAACAACAAACAACACTAACACCCTAACAACAACCAACCCTAACCCCCTAAGAACAAACAACACTAACGCCCTAAGAACAAACAACACTAACCCCCAGCAACGAACAATACTAACCCCTAACAACACAAAACCTAACCCCTTATCAACAAACAACCCTAACACCCTAACAACAAACAACACTAACCCCCTAACAACAAACAACCCTAAACCCCTAACATCAAAGAACACTAACACCCTAACAACAAACAACCCTAGCCCCCTAACAACTAACAACACTAACCCCCAAACAACAAACAACCCTAACCCTTAAAAACCAAAAACACTAACCCACTAAGAACAAACAACCCTAACCCACTAACAACAAACAACCCTAACCCCCTAACAACAAACAACCCTAAACCCCTAACATCAAAGAACACTAACACCCTAACAACAAACAACACTAACACCCTAACAACAAAAACCACTAAACCCCAACAAGAAACAACCCTAAACCCCTAACAACAAACACTAACCCCCTAACAACAAACAACACTAAACCCCTAACATCAAAGAACACTAACACCCTAACAACAAACAACCCTAACCCCCTAACAACAAACACTAACCTCCAAACAAGAAACAACCCTAACCCCTAAAAACCAAAAACACTAACCCACTAACAACAAACAACCCTAACACCCTAACAACGAACAACCCTAACACCCTAACAAAAAACAACACTAACCCCTAACAACAAACAACCCTAAACCCCTAACATCAAACAACACTAACCCCCTAACAAACAAAACACTAACACCCTAACAACAAACAACACTAACACCCTAACAATAAAAACCACTAAACCCCAACAAGAAACAACCCTAAACCCCTAACAACAAACAACACTAACCCCCTAACAACAAACAACCCTAACCAAACAACAAAAAACCCTAACCCATTAACAACAAACAACCCTAACACCCTAACAACAAACAACCCTAACCCCCTAACAACAAACAACACTAACCCCCTAACAACAAACAACCCTAAACCCCTAACATCAAAGAACACTAACACGCTAACAACAAACAACCCTAACCCCCTAACAACAAACACTAACCCCCAAACAACAAACAAACCTAACCCCTAAAAACGAAAAACACTAACCCACTAACAACAAACAACCCTAACCCACTAACAACAAACAACCCTAACACCCTAACAACAAACAACACTAACCCCTAACAACAAACAAACCTAAACCCCTAACATCAAACAACACTAACCCCCTAACAACACAAAACACTAACACCCTAACAACAAAAACCACTAAACCCCAACAAGAAACAACACTAAACCCCTAACAACAAACAACACTAACCCCCTAACAACAAACAACACTAACACCCTAAGAAGAAACAACCCTAACCCCCTAACAACAAACAACCCTAACCCACTAACAATCAACCCTAACACCCTAACAACAAACAACACTAACCCCCTAAAAACAAACAACCCTAAACAACTAACATCAAACAACACTAACCCCTAACAACACACAACACTAACACCTTAACAACAAACAACACTAACACCCTAAAAACAAAAACCACTAAACCCCAACAAGAAACAACCCTAAACCCCTAACAACAAACAACACTAACCCCCTAACAAGAAACAACATTAACCCCCTAACAAGAAACAACCCTAACCCCCAACAACAAACAACACTAACCCCCTAACAACAAACAACACAAAACCCCTAGGAACAAACAACACTAACCCCCAAACAACAAACAACCCTCACCCACTAACAACAAACAATCCTAACCCCCTAACAACCAACAACACTAACCCCCTAACCACAAACAACACTAACACCCTAACAACAAACAACACTACCCAAACAACAAACAACCTTAACCTTCTAACAAGAAACAACACTAAACCCCTAACAAGAAACTACACTAAACCCGTAACAACAAACAACCCTAACCCCCTAACAACCAACAACCGTAAACCCCTAACAACAACACTAACCCCCTAACAACAAACAACCCTAACACCCTAAACAACCAACAACACTAACCCCCTAACTACCAACAGCACTAACCCAGTAAAAATATAAAACACTAACCCCCTAACAACAGCCAACACTTATCCCCCGAAAACAAACAACACTAACCCCCTAACAAGAAAGAACCCAAATCCTCTAACAACAAACAACACTAACACCCTAACAACAACCAACCCTAACCCCCAAGAACAAACAACACTAACCCCCTAAGAACAAACAACACTAACCCCCAACAACGAACAATACTAACTCCCTAACAACACAAAACCTAACCCCTTATCAACAAACAACCCTAACCCACTAAAAAAAACAACCCTAACACCCTAACAGCAAACAACCCTAACCCCCTAACAACAAACAGCACTAACCCTCTAACAACAAAGAACCCTAAACCGCTAACATCAAAGAACACTAACACCCTAACAACAAACAACCCTGACCCCCTAACAAGAAACACTAACCCCCAAACAACAAACAACCCTAAACTCTAAAAACCAAAAACACTAACCCACTAACAACAAACAACCCTAACCCACTAACAACAAACAACCCTAACACCCTAAGAACAAACAACACTAACACCCTAACAACAAACAACCCTAAACCCCTAACATCAAACAAAACTAACCCCCTAACAACACAAAACACTAACACCCTAACAACAAACAACACTAACACCCTAACAACAAAAACCACTAAACCCCAACAAGAAACAACCCTAAACCCCTAACAACAAACACTAACCCCCTAACAACAAACAACACTAAACCCCTAACAAGAAACTACCCTAACCCCGTAACAACAAACAACACTAACCCCGTAACAACAAACAACCCTAACCCCCAAACAACAAACAACCCTAAAACCCTAACATCAAAGAACACTGACACCCTAACAACAAAAAACCCTAACCCCCAACAACAAACACTATCCCCAAACAACAAACAACCCTAACCCCTAAAAACCAAAAACACTAACCCACTAACAACAAACAACCCTAACCCACTAACAACAAACAACCCTAACACCCTAACAACAAACAACACTAACCCCCTAACAACAAACAACCCTAAACCTCTAACATCAAACAACACTAACGCCCTAACAACACAAAACACTAACACCCTAACAACAAAGAACACTAACACCCTAACAACAAAAACCACTAAACCCCAACAAGAAACAACCCTAAACCCCTAACAACAAACACCAAACCCCTAACAACAAACAACACTAAACCCCTAACAAGAAACTAACCTAACCCCGTAACAACAAACACTAACCTCCTAACAACAAACAACCCTAACCCCCTAACAACAAACAGCCCTAAACCCCTAACAACAAACAATCCTAACCCCCTAACAACCTACAACACTAGCCCCCTAACCACAAACAACAATAACACCCTAACCACAAACAACACTAACCCCGTAAGAACAAACAACACTAACTCCCTAACAACAAACAACACTAACCCCCTAACAACAACAACACTAAACCCCAAAAACAAACAACACTAACACCCTAACAACAAACAACACTAACCCCCTAACAACAGTCCTAACCACCTGACAACAAACAACACTAACCCTAAAAAAAAAACAATAAACCCCGAAAAACAAACAACACTCATCCCCTAAGAACAAACAACACTAACCCTCTAACAACAAACAACACTAACCCCTAAAAACAAAAACACTAACCCCCTAACAACAAACAACACTAACCCCCCTAAAAATAAACAACCCTAAAACCCTAAAAACAAACAACACTGAACCCCTTAAAACAAACAACACTAAGCCCCTAACAACAACCAGCACTAACACTCTAACAACAAAAAACACTGACACGCTAACAACAACCAACACTAACCCCCTAACAACAAACAATCCTAACCCCCTAAAAACAAACAACACTAACCCCCTAAAAACAAACAACCCTAAAACCCTAAAAACAAACAACACTGAACCCCTAAAAACAAACAACACTAAGCCAATAACAACAAACAGCACTAAACCACTAACAACAAAAAACACTAACCCGCTAACAACATCCAACAGTAACGCCCTAACCACAAACAACACTAACCCCCTAAAAACAAACAATCCTAACCCCCTAACAACAAACAACACTCACCCCTAAAAAACAAACAACCCTAAAACCCTAAAAGCAAACAACACTGAACCCCTAAAAAAAAACAACACTAAGCCCCTAACAACAAACAACACTAACACCCGAACAACAAACACCACTAAACCCCAACAAAAAACAACCCTAAGCCCCTAACAACAAACAACACTAAACCCCTAACAAGAAACAACCCTAAACCCCTAACAACAAACAACACTAACCCCCTAACAACAAACAACACTAACACCCTAACAACAACCAACCCTAACCCCCTAAGAACAAACAACACTAACGCCCTAAGAACAAACAACACTAACCCCCAGCAACGAACAATACTAACCCCTAACAACACAAAACCTAACCCCTTATCAACAAACAACCCTAACACCCTAACAACAAACAACCCTAGCCCCCTAACAACTAACAACACTAACCCCCAAACAACAAACAACCCTAACCCTTAAAAACCAAAAACACTAACCCACTAAGAACAAACAACCCTAACCCACTAACAACAAACAACCCTAAAACCCTAACAACAAACAACACTAACCCCCTAACAACAAACAACCCTAAACCCCTAACATCAAAGAACACTAACCCCCTAACAACAAACAACACTAACCCCCTAAACATAAACAACCCTAAAACCCTAAAAACAAACAACACTGAACCCCTTAAAACAAACAACACTAAGCCCCTAACAACAACCAGCACTAACACTCTAACAACAAAAAACACTGACACGCTAACAACAACCAACACTAACCCCCTAACAACAAACAATCCTAACCCCCTAAAAACAAACAACACTAACCCCCTAAAAACAAACAACCCTAAAACCCTAAAAACAAACAACACTGAACCCCTAAAAACAAACAACACTAAGCCAATAACAACAAACAGCACTAACCCACTAACAACAAAAAACACTAACCCGCTAACAACATCCAACAGTAACGCCCTACCAAAAACAATACTAAGCCCCTAACAACAAACAACACTAACACCCTAACAACAACCAACCCTAACCCCCAAGAACAAACAACACTAACCCCCTAAGAACAAACAACACTAACCCCCAACAACGAACAATACTAACTCCCTAACAACACAAAACCTAACCCCTTATCAACAAACAACCCTAACCCACTAAAAAAAACAACCCTAACACCCTAACAGCAAACAACCCTAACCCCCTAACAACAAACAGCACTAACCCTCTAACAACAAAGAACCCTAAACCCCTAACATCAAAGAACACTAACACCCTAACAACAAACAACCCTAACCCCCTAACAAGAAACACTAACCCCCAAACAACAAACAACCCTAACCCCTAAAAACCAAAAACAGTAACCCACTAACAACAAACAACCCTAACCCACTAACAACAAACAACCCTAACACCCTAACAACAAACAACACTAACACCCTAACAACAAACAACCCTAAACCCCTAACATCAAAGAACACTAACACCCTAACAACAAACAACCCTAACCCCCTAACAACAAACACTAACCCCCAAAGAACAAACATTCCTAACCCCTAAAAACCAAAAACACTAACCCCGTAACAACAAACAACCCTAACCCACTTACAACAAACAACCCTAACACCCTAACAACAAACAACAGTAACCCCCTAACAACAAACAAACCTAAACCCCTAACATCAAACAACACTAACCCCTTAACAACACAAAACACTAACACCCTAACAACAAACAACACTAACACCCTAACAACAAAAACCACTAAACCCCAACAAGAAACAACCCTAAACCCCTAACAACAAACACTAACCCCCTAACAACAAACAACACTAAACCCCTAACAAGAAACTACCCTAACCCCGTAACAACAAACAACACTAACCCCGTAACAACAAACAACCCTAACCCCCAAACAACAAACAACCCTAAAACCCTAACATCAAAGAACACTAACACCCTAACAACAAACAACCCTAACCCCCAACAACAAAGAAACCTAACTCTCTACCAAGAAACAACCCTAACCCCCTAACAACAAAAAACACTAACCCCCTAACAACAATCCTAACAACCTAACAACAAACAACACTAACCCCCTAAAAATAAACTACCCTAAACCCCTAACAACAAACAACCCTAATCCCCTAACAACAAACAACCCTAAACCCCTAACAACAAACAACCTTAACCTTCTAACAACAAACAACCGTAACCCCCTAACAACCAAAAACACTAACCCCCTAACCACAAACAACACTAACACCCTAACAACAAAAACCACTAAACTGCAACACGAAACAACACTAAACCCCTAACAAGAAACAATAACCCCCTAACAACAAACAACACTAAACCCCTAACAAGAAACTACCCTAACCCCGTAACAACAAACAACACTAACCCCGTAACAACAAACAAGCCTAACGAAACAACAAACAACTCTAACCCACTAACAACAAACAACACTAACCCCGTAACAAGAAACTACCCTAACCCCGTAACAACAAACAACCCTAACCCCTAACAACAAACAACCCTAACACCCTAACAACAAACAACCCTAACCAAACAACAAACAACCCGAACCGACTAACAACAAACAACACTAAACCCCTAACAAGAAACTACCCTAAACCCGTAACAACAAACAACCCTAAACCCCTAACAACCAACAACCGTAAACCCCTAACAACAAACAACACTAACCCCCTAAACAACCAACAACACTAACCGCCTAACCAACAACAGCACTAACCCAGTAAAAACATAAAACACTAACCCCCAACAACAACCAACTCTTATCCCCTGAAAACAAACAACACTAACCCTCTATAAGAAAGAACCCAAATCTTCTAACACCAAACAACTCTAACCCCCTGACAAAAAACAACTCTGAACCGCTAACAACAAATAACACTAACCCACTAACCACAAACAACACTAACCCCTAACAAGAAACTACCCTAACCCCGTAACAACAAACAAACCTAACCCCTAACAACAAACAACCCTAACCCCCTAACAACAAACAACCCTAACCCCGTATCAACAAACAACCCTAACCCCCTAAACAACCAACAACACTAACCCCCTAACCACCAACAGCACTAACACAGTAAAAACATAAAACACTAACCCCCTAACAACAACCAACACTTATCCCCGAAAAACAAACAACACTAACCCCCAACAAGAGAGAACCCAAATCCTCTAACAACAAACAACTCTAACCCCCTAACAACAAAAAACTCTGAACCCCTAACAACAAACAACACTGACCGACTAACAACAAACAACCCTAAACCCCTAAGAACAAACAAGATTAACCCCCTAACATCAAACAACACTAACCCCCTAACAACAAACAATCCTAACCCCCTAACAACAAACAACACTCACCCCTAAAAACAAACAACCCTAAAACCCTAAAAGCAAACAACACTGAACCCCTAAAAACAAACAACACTGAGCCCCTAACAACAAACAACACTAACCCCCTAACAAGAAACAACACTAAACCCCTAACAACAAACAACCCTAACCCACTAACAACAAACAACACTCACCCCTAAAAACAAACAACCCTAAAACCCTAAAAGCAAACAACACTGAACCCCTAAAAACAAACAACACTAAGCCCCTAACAACAAACAACACTAACCCCCTAACAACAAACAATCCTAACCCCCTAACAACCTACAACACTAGCCCCCTAACCACAAACAACAATAACACCCTAACCACAAACAACACTAACCCCGTAAGAACAAACAACACTAACTCCCTAACAACAAACAACACTAACCCCCTAACAACAACAACACTAAACCCCAAAAACAAACAACACTAACACCCTAACAACAAACAACACTAACCCCCTAACAACAGTCCTAACCACCTGACAACAAACAACACTAACCCCTAAAAAAAAAACAATAAACCCCGAAAAACAAACAACACTCATCCCCTAAGAACAAACAACACTAACCCTCTAACAACAAACAACACTATCCCCTAAAAACAAAAACACTAACCCCCTAACAACAAACAACACTAACCCCCCTAAAAATAAACAACCCTAAAACCCTAAAAACAAACAACACTGAACCCCTTAAAACAAACAACACTAAGCCCCTAACAACAACCAGCACTAACACTCTAACAACAAAAAACACTGACACGCTAACAACAACCAACACTAACCCCCTAACAACAAACAATCCTAACCCCCTAAAAACAAACAACACTAACCCCCTAAAAACAAACAACCCTAAAACCCTAAAAACAAACAACACTGAACCCCTAAAAACAAACAACACTAAGCCAATAACAACAAACAGCACTAAACCACTAACAACAAAAAACACTAACCCGCTAACAACATCCAACAGTAACGCCCTAACCACAAACAACACTAACCCCCTAAAAACAAACAATCCTAACCCCCTAACAACAAACAACACTCACCCCTAAAAAACAAACAACCCTAAAACCCTAAAAGCAAACAACACTGAACCCCTAAAAAAAAACAACACTAAGCCCCTAACAACAAACAACACTAACACCCGAACAACAAACACCACTAAACCCCAACAAAAAACAACCCTAAGCCCCTAACAACAAACAACACTAAACCCCTAACAAGAAACAACCCTAAACCCCTAACAACAAACAACACTAACCCCCTAACAACAAACAACACTAACACCCTAACAACAACCAACCCTAACCCCCTAAGAACAAACAACACTAACGCCCTAAGAACAAACAACACTAACCCCCAGCAACGAACAATACTAACCCCTAACAACACAAAACCTAACCCCTTATCAACAAACAACCCTAACACCCTAACAACAAACAACCCTAGCCCCCTAACAACTAACAACACTAACCCCCAAACAACAAACAACCCTAACCCTTAAAAACCAAAAACACTAACCCACTAAGAACAAACAACCCTAACCCACTAACAACAAACAACCCTAAAACCCTAACAACAAACAACACTAACCCCCTAACAACAAACAACCCTAAACCCCTAACATCAAAGAACACTAACCCCCTAACAACAAACAACACTAACCCCCTAAACATAAACAACCCTAAAACCCTAAAAACAAACAACACTGAACCCCTTAAAACAAACAACACTAAGCCCCTAACAACAACCAGCACTAACACTCTAACAACAAAAAACACTGACACGCTAACAACAACCAACACTAACCCCCTAACAACAAACAATCCTAACCCCCTAAAAACAAACAACACTAACCCCCTAAAAACAAACAACCCTAAAACCCTAAAAACAAACAACACTGAACCCCTAAAAACAAACAACACTAAGCCAATAACAACAAACAGCACTAACCCACTAACAACAAAAAACACTAACCCGCTAACAACATCCAACAGTAACGCCCTACCAAAAACAATACTAAGCCCCTAACAACAAACAACACTAACACCCTAACAACAACCAACCCTAACCCCCAAGAACAAACAACACTAACCCCCTAAGAACAAACAACACTAACCCCCAACAACGAACAATACTAACTCCCTAACAACACAAAACCTAACCCCTTATCAACAAACAACCCTAACCCACTAAAAAAAACAACCCTAACACCCTAACAGCAAACAACCCTAACCCCCTAACAACAAACAGCACTAACCCTCTAACAACAAAGAACCCTAAACCCCTAACATCAAAGAACACTAACACCCTAACAACAAACAACCCTAACCCCCTAACAAGAAACACTAACCCCCAAACAACAAACAACCCTAACCCCTAAAAACCAAAAACAGTAACCCACTAACAACAAACAACCCTAACCCACTAACAACAAACAACCCTAACACCCTAACAACAAACAACACTAACACCCTAACAACAAACAACCCTAAACCCCTAACATCAAAGAACACTAACACCCTAACAACAAACAACCCTAACCCCCTAACAACAAACACTAACCCCCAAAGAACAAACATTCCTAACCCCTAAAAACCAAAAACACTAACCCCGTAACAACAAACAACCCTAACCCACTTACAACAAACAACCCTAACACCCTAACAACAAACAACAGTAACCCCCTAACAACAAACAAACCTAAACCCCTAACATCAAACAACACTAACCCCTTAACAACACAAAACACTAACACCCTAACAACAAACAACACTAACACCCTAACAACAAAAACCACTAAACCCCAACAAGAAACAACCCTAAACCCCTAACAACAAACACTAACCCCCTAACAACAAACAACACTAAACCCCTAACAAGAAACTACCCTAACCCCGTAACAACAAACAACACTAACCCCGTAACAACAAACAACCCTAACCCCCAAACAACAAACAACCCTAAAACCCTAACATCAAAGAACACTAACACCCTAACAACAAACAACCCTAACCCCCAACAACAAAGAAACCTAACTCTCTACCAAGAAACAACCCTAACCCCCTAACAACAAAAAACACTAACCCCCTAACAACAATCCTAACAACCTAACAACAAACAACACTAACCCCCTAAAAATAAACTACCCTAAACCCCTAACAACAAACAACCCTAATCCCCTAACAACAAACAACCCTAAACCCCTAACAACAAACAACCTTAACCTTCTAACAACAAACAACCGTAACCCCCTAACAACCAAAAACACTAACCCCCTAACCACAAACAACACTAACACCCTAACAACAAAAACCACTAAACTGCAACAAGAAACAACACTAAACCCCTAACAAGAAACAATAACCCCCTAACAACAAACAACACTAAACCCCTAACAAGAAACTACCCTAACCCCGTAACAACAAACAACACTAACCCCGTAACAACAAACAAGCCTAACGAAACAACAAACAACTCTAACCCACTAACAACAAACAACACTAACCCCGTAACAAGAAACTACCCTAACCCCGTAACAACAAACAACCCTAACCCCTAACAACAAACAACCCTAACACCCTAACAACAAACAACCCTAACCAAACAACAAACAACCCGAACCGACTAACAACAAACAACACTAAACCCCTAACAAGAAACTACCCTAAACCCGTAACAACAAACAACCCTAAACCCCTAACAACCAACAACCGTAAACCCCTAACAACAAACAACACTAACCCCCTAAACAACCAACAACACTAACCGCCTAACCAACAACAGCACTAACCCAGTAAAAACATAAAACACTAACCCCCAACAACAACCAACTCTTATCCCCTGAAAACAAACAACACTAACCCTCTATAAGAAAGAACCCAAATCTTCTAACACCAAACAACTCTAACCCCCTGACAAAAAACAACTCTGAACCGCTAACAACAAATAACACTAACCCACTAACCACAAACAACACTAACCCCTAACAAGAAACTACCCTAACCCCGTAACAACAAACAAACCTAACCCCTAACAACAAACAACCCTAACCCCCTAACAACAAACAACCCTAACCCCGTATCAACAAACAACCCTAACCCCCTAAACAACCAACAACACTAACCCCCTAACCACCAACAGCACTAACACAGTAAAAACATAAAACACTAACCCCCTAACAACAACCAACACTTATCCCCGAAAAACAAACAACACTAACCCCCAACAAGAGAGAACCCAAATCCTCTAACAACAAACAACTCTAACCCCCTAACAACAAAAAACTCTGAACCCCTAACAACAAACAACACTGACCGACTAACAACAAACAACCCTAAACCCCTAAGAACAAACAAGATTAACCCCCTAACATCAAACAACACTAACCCCCTAACAACAAACAATCCTAACCCCCTAACAACAAACAACACTCACCCCTAAAAACAAACAACCCTAAAACCCTAAAAGCAAACAACACTGAACCCCTAAAAACAAACAACACTGAGCCCCTAACAACAAACAACACTAACCCCCTAACAAGAAACAACACTAAACCCCTAACAACAAACAACCCTAACCCACTAACAACAAACAACACTCACCCCTAAAAACAAACAACCCTAAAACCCTAAAAGCAAACAACACTGAACCCCTAAAAACAAACAACACTAAGCCCCTAACAACAAACAACACTAACCCCCTAACAACAAACAATCCTAACCCCCTAACAACCTACAACACTAGCCCCCTAACCACAAACAACAATAACACCCTAACCACAAACAACACTAACCCCGTAAGAACAAACAACACTAACTCCCTAACAACAAACAACACTAACCCCCTAACAACAACAACACTAAACCCCAAAAACAAACAACACTAACACCCTAACAACAAACAACACTAACCCCCTAACAACAGTCCTAACCACCTGACAACAAACAACACTAACCCCTAAAAAAAAAACAATAAACCCCGAAAAACAAACAACACTCATCCCCTAAGAACAAACAACACTAACCCTCTAACAACAAACAACACTATCCCCTAAAAACAAAAACACTAACCCCCTAACAACAAACAACACTAACCCCCCTAAAAATAAACAACCCTAAAACCCTAAAAACAAACAACACTGAACCCCTTAAAACAAACAACACTAAGCCCCTAACAACAACCAGCACTAACACTCTAACAACAAAAAACACTGACACGCTAACAA
Organism: Elephas maximus indicus; assembly: GCF_024166365.1. NCBI lineage: Eukaryota > Metazoa > Chordata > Mammalia > Proboscidea > Elephantidae > Elephas > Elephas maximus. The sequence continues at coordinate 95,550,817 of NC_064833.1, forward strand.
CAACCAACACTAACCCCCTAACAACAAACAATCCTAACCCCCTAAAAACAAACAACACTAACCCCCTAAAAACAAACAACCCTAAAACCCTAAAAACAAACAACACTGAACCCCTAAAAACAAACAACACTAAGCCAATAACAACAAACAGCACTAAACCACTAACAACAAAAAACACTAACCCGCTAACAACATCCAACAGTAACGCCCTAACCACAAACAACACTAACCCCCTAAAAACAAACAATCCTAACCCCCTAACAACAAACAACACTCACCCCTAAAAAACAAACAACCCTAAAACCCTAAAAGCAAACAACACTGAACCCCTAAAAAAAAACAACACTAAGCCCCTAACAACAAACAACACTAACACCCGAACAACAAACACCACTAAACCCCAACAAAAAACAACCCTAAGCCCCTAACAACAAACAACACTAAACCCCTAACAAGAAACAACCCTAAACCCCTAACAACAAACAACACTAACCTCCTAACAACAAACAACACTAACACCCTAACAACAACCAACCCTAACCCCCTAAGAACAAACAACACTAACGCCCTAAGAACAAACAACACTAACCCCCAGCAACGAACAATACTAACCCCTAACAACACAAAACCTAACCCCTTATCAACAAACAACCCTAACACCCTAACAACAAACAACACTAACCCCCTAACAACAAACAACCCTAAACCCCTAACATCAAAGAACACTAACACCCTAACAACAAACAACCCTAGCCCCCTAACAACTAACAACACTAACCCCCAAACAACAAACAACCCTAACCCTTAAAAACCAAAAACACTAACCCACTAAGAACAAACAACCCTAACCCACTAACAACAAACAACCCTAACCCCCTAACAACAAACAACCCTAAACCCCTAACATCAAAGAACACTAACACCCTAACAACAAACAACACTAACACCCTAACAACAAAAACCACTAAACCCCAACAAGAAACAACCCTAAACCCCTAACAACAAACACTAACCCCCTAACAACAAACAACACTAAACCCCTAACATCAAAGAACACTAACACCCTAACAACAAACAACCCTAACCCCCTAACAACAAACACTAACCTCCAAACAAGAAACAACCCTAACCCCTAAAAACCAAAAACACTAACCCACTAACAACAAACAACCCTAACACCCTAACAACGAACAACCCTAACACCCTAACAAAAAACAACACTAACCCCTAACAACAAACAACCCTAAACCCCTAACATCAAACAACACTAACCCCCTAACAAACAAAACACTAACACCCTAACAACAAACAACACTAACACCCTAACAATAAAAACCACTAAACCCCAACAAGAAACAACCCTAAACCCCTAACAACAAACAACACTAACCCCCTAACAACAAACAACCCTAACCAAACAACAAAAAACCCTAACCCATTAACAACAAACAACCCTAACACCCTAACAACAAACAACCCTAACCCCCTAACAACAAACAACACTAACCCCCTAACAACAAACAACCCTAAACCCCTAACATCAAAGAACACTAACACGCTAACAACAAACAACCCTAACCCCCTAACAACAAACACTAACCCCCAAACAACAAACAAACCTAACCCCTAAAAACGAAAAACACTAACCCACTAACAACAAACAACCCTAACCCACTAACAACAAACAACCCTAACACCCTAACAACAAACAACACTAACCCCTAACAACAAACAAACCTAAACCCCTAACATCAAACAACACTAACCCCCTAACAACACAAAACACTAACACCCTAACAACAAAAACCACTAAACCCCAACAAGAAACAACACTAAACCCCTAACAACAAACAACACTAACCCCCTAACAACAAACAACACTAACACCCTAAGAAGAAACAACCCTAACCCCCTAACAACAAACAACCCTAACCCACTAACAACAATCAACCCTAACACCCTAACAACAAACAACACTAACCCCCTAAAAACAAACAACCCTAAACAACTAACATCAAACAACACTAACCCCTAACAACACACAACACTAACACCTTAACAACAAACAACACTAACACCCTAAAAACAAAAACCACTAAACCCCAACAAGAAACAACCCTAAACCCCTAACAACAAACAACACTAACCCCCTAACAAGAAACAACATTAACCCCCTAACAAGAAACAACCCTAACCCCCAACAACAAACAACACTAACCCCCTAACAACAAACAACACAAAACCCCTAGGAACAAACAACACTAACCCCCAAACAACAAACAACCCTCACCCACTAACAACAAACAATCCTAACCCCCTAACAACCAACAACACTAACCCCCTAACCACAAACAACACTAACACCCTAACAACAAACAACACTACCCAAACAACAAACAACCTTAACCTTCTAACAAGAAACAACACTAAACCCCTAACAAGAAACTACACTAAACCCGTAACAACAAACAACCCTAACCCCCTAACAACCAACAACCGTAAACCCCTAACAACAACACTAACCCCCTAACAACAAACAACCCTAACACCCTAAACAACCAACAACACTAACCCCCTAACTACCAACAGCACTAACCCAGTAAAAATATAAAACACTAACCCCCTAACAACAGCCAACACTTATCCCCCGAAAACAAACAACACTAACCCCCTAACAAGAAAGAACCCAAATCCTCTAACAACAAACAACACTAACACCCTAACAACAACCAACCCTAACCCCCAAGAACAAACAACACTAACCCCCTAAGAACAAACAACACTAACCCCCAACAACGAACAATACTAACTCCCTAACAACACAAAACCTAACCCCTTATCAACAAACAACCCTAACCCACTAAAAAAAACAACCCTAACACCCTAACAGCAAACAACCCTAACCCCCTAACAACAAACAGCACTAACCCTCTAACAACAAAGAACCCTAAACCGCTAACATCAAAGAACACTAACACCCTAACAACAAACAACCCTGACCCCCTAACAAGAAACACTAACCCCCAAACAACAAACAACCCTAAACTCTAAAAACCAAAAACACTAACCCACTAACAACAAACAACCCTAACCCACTAACAACAAACAACCCTAACACCCTAAGAACAAACAACACTAACACCCTAACAACAAACAACCCTAAACCCCTAACATCAAACAAAACTAACCCCCTAACAACACAAAACACTAACACCCTAACAACAAACAACACTAACACCCTAACAACAAAAACCACTAAACCCCAACAAGAAACAACCCTAAACCCCTAACAACAAACACTAACCCCCTAACAACAAACAACACTAAACCCCTAACAAGAAACTACCCTAACCCCGTAACAACAAACAACACTAACCCCGTAACAACAAACAACCCTAACCCCCAAACAACAAACAACCCTAAAACCCTAACATCAAAGAACACTGACACCCTAACAACAAAAAACCCTAACCCCCAACAACAAACACTATCCCCAAACAACAAACAACCCTAACCCCTAAAAACCAAAAACACTAACCCACTAACAACAAACAACCCTAACCCACTAACAACAAACAACCCTAACACCCTAACAACAAACAACACTAACCCCCTAACAACAAACAACCCTAAACCTCTAACATCAAACAACACTAACGCCCTAACAACACAAAACACTAACACCCTAACAACAAAGAACACTAACACCCTAACAACAAAAACCACTAAACCCCAACAAGAAACAACCCTAAACCCCTAACAACAAACACCAAACCCCTAACAACAAACAACACTAAACCCCTAACAAGAAACTAACCTAACCCCGTAACAACAAACACTAACCTCCTAACAACAAACAACCCTAACCCCCTAACAACAAACAGCCCTAAACCCCTAACAACAAACAATCCTAACCCCCTAACAACCTACAACACTAGCCCCCTAACCACAAACAACAATAACACCCTAACCACAAACAACACTAACCCCGTAAGAACAAACAACACTAACTCCCTAACAACAAACAACACTAACCCCCTAACAACAACAACACTAAACCCCAAAAACAAACAACACTAACACCCTAACAACAAACAACACTAACCCCCTAACAACAGTCCTAACCACCTGACAACAAACAACACTAACCCCTAAAAAAAAAACAATAAACCCCGAAAAACAAACAACACTCATCCCCTAAGAACAAACAACACTAACCCTCTAACAACAAACAACACTAACCCCTAAAAACAAAAACACTAACCCCCTAACAACAAACAACACTAACCCCCCTAAAAATAAACAACCCTAAAACCCTAAAAACAAACAACACTGAACCCCTTAAAACAAACAACACTAAGCCCCTAACAACAACCAGCACTAACACTCTAACAACAAAAAACACTGACACGCTAACAACAACCAACACTAACCCCCTAACAACAAACAATCCTAACCCCCTAAAAACAAACAACACTAACCCCCTAAAAACAAACAACCCTAAAACCCTAAAAACAAACAACACTGAACCCCTAAAAACAAACAACACTAAGCCAATAACAACAAACAGCACTAAACCACTAACAACAAAAAACACTAACCCGCTAACAACATCCAACAGTAACGCCCTAACCACAAACAACACTAACCCCCTAAAAACAAACAATCCTAACCCCCTAACAACAAACAACACTCACCCCTAAAAAACAAACAACCCTAAAACCCTAAAAGCAAACAACACTGAACCCCTAAAAAAAAACAACACTAAGCCCCTAACAACAAACAACACTAACACCCGAACAACAAACACCACTAAACCCCAACAAAAAACAACCCTAAGCCCCTAACAACAAACAACACTAAACCCCTAACAAGAAACAACCCTAAACCCCTAACAACAAACAACACTAACCCCCTAACAACAAACAACACTAACACCCTAACAACAACCAACCCTAACCCCCTAAGAACAAACAACACTAACGCCCTAAGAACAAACAACACTAACCCCCAGCAACGAACAATACTAACCCCTAACAACACAAAACCTAACCCCTTATCAACAAACAACCCTAACACCCTAACAACAAACAACCCTAGCCCCCTAACAACTAACAACACTAACCCCCAAACAACAAACAACCCTAACCCTTAAAAACCAAAAACACTAACCCACTAAGAACAAACAACCCTAACCCACTAACAACAAACAACCCTAAAACCCTAACAACAAACAACACTAACCCCCTAACAACAAACAACCCTAAACCCCTAACATCAAAGAACACTAACCCCCTAACAACAAACAACACTAACCCCCTAAACATAAACAACCCTAAAACCCTAAAAAGAAACAACACTGAACCCCTTAAAACAAACAACACTAAGCCCCTAACAACAACCAGCACTAACACTCTAACAACAAAAAACACTGACACGCTAACAACAACCAACACTAACCCCCTAACAACAAACAATCCTAACCCCCTAAAAACAAACAACACTAACCCCCTAAAAACAAACAACCCTAAAACCCTAAAAACAAACAACACTGAACCCCTAAAAACAAACAACACTAAGCCAATAACAACAAACAGCACTAACCCACTAACAACAAAAAACACTAACCCGCTAACAACATCCAACAGTAACGCCCTACCAAAAACAATACTAAGCCCCTAACAACAAACAACACTAACACCCTAACAACAACCAACCCTAACCCCCAAGAACAAACAACACTAACCCCCTAAGAACAAACAACACTAACCCCCAACAACGAACAATACTAACTCCCTAACAACACAAAACCTAACCCCTTATCAACAAACAACCCTAACCCACTAAAAAAAACAACCCTAACACCCTAACAGCAAACAACCCTAACCCCCTAACAACAAACAGCACTAACCCTCTAACAACAAAGAACCCTAAACCCCTAACATCAAAGAACACTAACACCCTAACAACAAACAACCCTAACCCCCTAACAAGAAACACTAACCCCCAAACAACAAACAACCCTAACCCCTAAAAACCAAAAACAGTAACCCACTAACAACAAACAACCCTAACCCACTAACAACAAACAACCCTAACACCCTAACAACAAACAACACTAACACCCTAACAACAAACAACCCTAAACCCCTAACATCAAAGAACACTAACACCCTAACAACAAACAACCCTAACCCCCTAACAACAAACACTAACCCCCAAAGAACAAACATTCCTAACCCCTAAAAACCAAAAACACTAACCCCGTAACAACAAACAACCCTAACCCACTTACAACAAACAACCCTAACACCCTAACAACAAACAACAGTAACCCCCTAACAACAAACAAACCTAAACCCCTAACATCAAACAACACTAACCCCTTAACAACACAAAACACTAACACCCTAACAACAAACAACACTAACACCCTAACAACAAAAACCACTAAACCCCAACAAGAAACAACCCTAAACCCCTAACAACAAACACTAACCCCCTAACAACAAACAACACTAAACCCCTAACAAGAAACTACCCTAACCCCGTAACAACAAACAACACTAACCCCGTAACAACAAACAACCCTAACCCCCAAACAACAAACAACCCTAAAACCCTAACATCAAAGAACACTAACACCCTAACAACAAACAACCCTAACCCCCAACAACAAAGAAACCTAACTCTCTACCAAGAAACAACCCTAACCCCCTAACAACAAAAAACACTAACCCCCTAACAACAATCCTAACAACCTAACAACAAACAACACTAACCCCCTAAAAATAAACTACCCTAAACCCCTAACAACAAACAACCCTAATCCCCTAACAACAAACAACCCTAAACCCCTAACAACAAACAACCTTAACCTTCTAACAACAAACAACCGTAACCCCCTAACAACCAAAAACACTAACCCCCTAACCACAAACAACACTAACACCCTAACAACAAAAACCACTAAACTGCAACAAGAAACAACACTAAACCCCTAACAAGAAACAATAACCCCCTAACAACAAACAACACTAAACCCCTAACAAGAAACTACCCTAACCCCGTAACAACAAACAACACTAACCCCGTAACAACAAACAAGCCTAACGAAACAACAAACAACTCTAACCCACTAACAACAAACAACACTAACCCCGTAACAAGAAACTACCCTAACCCCGTAACAACAAACAACCCTAACCCCTAACAACAAACAACCCTAACACCCTAACAACAAACAACCCTAACCAAACAACAAACAACCCGAACCGACTAACAACAAACAACACTAAACCCCTAACAAGAAACTACCCTAAACCCGTAACAACAAACAACCCTAAACCCCTAACAACCAACAACCGTAAACCCCTAACAACAAACAACACTAACCCCCTAAACAACCAACAACACTAACCGCCTAACCAACAACAGCACTAACCCAGTAAAAACATAAAACACTAACCCCCAACAACAACCAACTCTTATCCCCTGAAAACAAACAACACTAACCCTCTATAAGAAAGAACCCAAATCTTCTAACACCAAACAACTCTAACCCCCTGACAAAAAACAACTCTGAACCGCTAACAACAAATAACACTAACCCACTAACCACAAACAACACTAACCCCTAACAAGAAACTACCCTAACCCCGTAACAACAAACAAACCTAACCCCTAACAACAAACAACCCTAACCCCCTAACAACAAACAACCCTAACCCCGTATCAACAAACAACCCTAACCCCCTAAACAACCAACAACACTAACCCCCTAACCACCAACAGCACTAACACAGTAAAAACATAAAACACTAACCCCCTAACAACAACCAACACTTATCCCCGAAAAACAAACAACACTAACCCCCAACAAGAGAGAACCCAAATCCTCTAACAACAAACAACTCTAACCCCCTAACAACAAAAAACTCTGAACCCCTAACAACAAACAACACTGACCGACTAACAACAAACAACCCTAAACCCCTAAGAACAAACAAGATTAACCCCCTAACATCAAACAACACTAACCCCCTAACAACAAACAATCCTAACCCCCTAACAACAAACAACACTCACCCCTAAAAACAAACAACCCTAAAACCCTAAAAGCAAACAACACTGAACCCCTAAAAACAAACAACACTGAGCCCCTAACAACAAACAACACTAACCCCCTAACAAGAAACAACACTAACCCCCTAACAACAAACAACCCTAACCCACTAACAACAAACAACCCTAACCCCTAAAAACCAAAAACACCAACCCACTAACAACGAACAACCCTAACCCACTAACAACAAACAACCCTAACACCCTAACAACAAACAACACTAACCCCCTAACAACAAACAACCCTAAACCCCTAACATCAAACAACACTAACCCCCTAACAACACACAACACTAACACCCTAACAACAAACAACACTAACACCCTAACAAAAAAAACCACTAAACCCCAACAAGTAACAACCCTAAACCCCTAACAACAAACACTAACCCCCTAACAACAAACAACACTAAACCCCTAACAACAAACACTAACCCCCTAACAACAAACAACACTAACCCCCTAACAACAAACAACCCTAAACCCCTAACATCAAACAACACTAACACCCTAACAAGAAACAACACTAAAACCCTAAAAAGAAACAACACTAACACCCTAACAACAAAAACCACTAAACCCCTAACAACAAACACTAACCCCCTAACAACAAACACCACTAAACCCCTAACAAGAAACTAACCTAACCCCGTAACAACAAACAACACTAACCTCCTAACAACAAACAACTTTAACCCCCTAACAACAAACAACCCTAACCCACTAAACAACCAACAACACTAACTCCTTAACTACCATCAGCACTAACGCAGTAAAAACATAAATCACTAACCCCCTAACAACAAGCAACACATATCCCCTGAAAACAAACAACACTAACCCCCTAAAAAGAAACAACCCCAATGCTATAACAACAAACAACTCTAACCCCCTAACAACAAAAAACTCTGAACCCCTAACAACAAACAACACTAACCCACTAACAACAAACAACACTAACCCCCTAACAAGAAACCACACTAAACCCGTAATAACAAACAACCCTAACCCCTAACAACAAACAACCCTAACCCCCTAACAACAAACAACCCTAACCCCCTAACAACCAACAACCGTAAACCCCTAACAACAAACAACACTAACCCCCTAACAACAAACAACCCTAACCCCCTAAACAACCAACAACACTAACCCCCTAACAACAAACACTTTTCCCCTAAAATCAAACAACACTAACCCCCAACAAGAGAGAACCCAAATCCTCTAACAACAAACAATTCTAACCGCCTAACAACAAAAAACTCTGAACCCCTAAAAACAAACACTAACCCACTAACAACAAACAACCCTAAACCCCTAACAACAAACAACCCTTACCCACTAACAACCAACAACACTAACCCCCTAACCAAAAACACTAACACCCTAAAAACAAAAACCACTAAACCCCAGCAACAAACAACCCTAAACACCTAACAACAAACAACTTAACCCCCTAACAACAAACACTACTAAACCGCAACTAGAAACAACCCTAACCGCCTAACAACAAACAACACTAACGCTCTAACAACAAACAACACTAACCCCCTAACAACAGTCCTAACCACCTAACAACAAACAACACTAACCCCCTAAAAAGAAACAATAAACGCCTAAAAACAAACAACACTCATCCCCGAAGAACAAACAACACTAACCCCCTAACAAGAAACAACACTAACCCCCTAACAACAAACAACCCTAACCCACTAACAACAAACAACCCTAACACCCTAACAACAAACAACACTAACGCCCAAACAACAAACACCACTAAACCCCAACATGAAACAACAATAAACCCCTAACAACAAACAACACTAACCCCCTAACAACAAACAACCCTAACCCCCTAACAACAAACGCTAACCCCCAAACAACAAACAACCCTAACCCCTAAAAACCAAAAACACTAACCCACTAACAACAAACAACCCTAACCCACTAACAACAAACAACCCTAACACACTAACAACAAACAACCCTAACCCCCTAACAAGAAACAACCCTAAACCCCTAACTACAAACAACACTAACCTCCTAATAACAAACAACACTAACACCCTAACAACAACCAACCCTAACACCCTAAGAACAAACAACACTAACCCCCTGAGAACAAACAACACTAACGCCCAACAACGAACAATACTAACCCCCTAACAACACAAAACCTAACCCCTTATCAACAAACAACCCGAACCCACTAACAACAAACAACCCTAACACCCTAACAACAAACAACACTAACCCCCTAACAACAAACAACCCTAAACCCCTAACATCAAACAACACTAACCCCCTAACAACACAAAACACTAACACCCTAACAACAAACAACACTAACACCCTAACAACAAAAACCACTAAACCCCAACAAGAAACAACCCTAAACCCCTAACAACAAACACTAACCCCCTAACAAGAAACAACACTAAACCCCTAACAAGAAACTAACCTAACCCCGCAACACCAAACAACACTAACCTCCTAACAACAAATAACCTTAACCCCCTAACAACAAACACCCCTAAACCCCTAACAACAAACAATCCTAACCCCCTAACAACCAACAACACTATCCCCCTAACCACGAACAACACTAACACCCTAACCACAAACAACACTAACCCCGTAAGAACAAACAACACTAACCCCCTAACAACAAACAACACTAACACCCTAAAAACAACCAACCGTAAAACCCTAAGAACAAACAAAACTAACCCCCTAAGAAGAAAGAACACTAACCCCCAACAACGAACAATACTAACCCCCTAACAACACAAAACCTAACCCCTTATCAACAAACAACACTAACCCACTAACAAAAAACAACCCTAACCCCCTAACAACAAACAACACTAACCCCCAAACAACAAACAACCCTAACCCCCTAACAACAAACAACCCTAAATCCCTAACACCAAAGAACACTAACACCCTAACAACAAACAACACTAACACCCTAACAACAAAAACCACTAAACCCCAACAAGAAACAACCTTAAACCCCTAACAATAAACACTAACCCCCTAACAACAAACAACACTAACCTCCTAACAACAAACTACCTTAACCCCCTAACAACAAACACCCCTAAACCCCTAACAACAAACAATCCTAACCCCCTAACAACCAACAACACTAACCCCCTAATCACAAACAACACTAACACCCTAACCGCAAACAACACTAACCCCGTAAGAACAAACAACACTAACCCCCTAACAGCAAACAACACTAAGCCCCTAACAACAACAACACTAAGCCCCAACAACAAACAACACTAACACCCTAACAACAAACACTACTAAACTGCAACTAGAAACAACCCTAACACTCTAACAACAAAAAACACTAACCCTCTAACAATAAACAACACTAACCCCCTAACAACAGTCCTAACCACCTAACAACAAACAACACTAACCCCCTAAAAAGAAACAACAATAAACCCCTAAAAACAAACAACTCTCATCCCCAAGAACAAACAACACTAACCCTCTAACAACAAACAACACTAACCCCTAAGAACAAAAACACTAACTCCCTAACAACAAACAACAGTAACCCCCTAAAAACAAACAACTCTAAAACCCTAAAAACAAACAACACTGAACGCCTTAAAACAAACAACACTAAGCCCCTAACATCAACCAGCACTAACACTCTAACAAAAAAATCACTGACACGCTAACAACAACCAACACTAAACCCCTAACAACAAACAATCCTAACCCCCTAACAACAAACAACACTCACCCCTAAAAAACAAACAACCCTAAAACCCTAAAAGCAAACAACACTGAACCCCTAAAAACAAACAACACTAAGCCCCTAACAACAAACAACACTAACACCCGAACAACAAACACCACTAAACCCCAACAAGAAACAACTCTAAGCCCCTAACAACAAACAACACTAACCCCCTAACAACAAACAACACTAACACCCTAAGAAGAAACAACCCTAACCCCCTAACAACAAACAACCCTAACCCACTAACAACAATCAACCCTAACACCCTAACAACAAACAACACTAACCCCCTAAAAACAAACAACCCTAAACAACTAACATCAAACAACACTAACCCCTAACAACACACAACACTAACACCTTAACAACAAACAACACTAACACCCTAAAAACAAAAACCACTAAACCCCAACAAGAAATAACCCTAAACCCCTAACAACAAACAACACTAACCCCCTAACAAGAAACAACATTAACCCCCTAACAAGAAACAACCCTAACCCCCAACAACAAACAACACTAACCCCCTAACAACAAACAACACAAAACCCCTAGGAACAAACAACACTAACCCCCAAACAACAAACAACCCTCACCCACTAACAACAAACAATCCTAACCCCCTAACAACCAACAACACTAACCCCCTAACCACAAACAACACTAACACCCTAACAACAAACAACACTACCCAAACAACAAACAACCTTAACCTTCTAACAAGAAACAACACTAAACCCCTAACAAGAAACTACACTAAACCCGTAACAACAAACAACCCTAACCCCCTAATAACCAACAACCGTAAACCCCTAACAACAACACTAACCCCCTAACAACAAACAACCCTAACACCCTAAACAACCAACAACACTAACCCCCTAACTACCAACAGCACTAACCCAGTAAAAATATAAAACACTAACCCCCTAACAACAGCCAACACTTATCCCCCAACAACAAACAACACTAACCCCCTAACAACAAACAACACAAAACCCCTAGGAACAAACAACACTAACCCCCAAACAACAAACAACCCTCACCCACTAACAGCAAACAATCCTAACCCCCTAACAACCAACAACACTAACCCCCTAACCACAAACAACACTAACACCCTAACAACAAACAACACTACCCAAACAACAAACAACCTTAACCTTCTAACAAGAAACAACACTAAACCCCTAACAAGAAACTACACTAAACCCGTAACAACAAACAACCCTAACCCCCTAACAACCAACAACCGTAAACCCCTAACAACAACACTAACCCCCTAACAACAAACAACCCTAACACCCTAAACAACCAACAACACTAACCCCCTAACTACCAACAGCACTAACCCAGTAAAAATATAAAACACTAACCCCCTAACAACAGCCAACACTTATCCCCCGAAAACAAACAACACTAACCCCCTAACAAGAAAGAACCCAAATCCTCTAACAACAAACAACACTAACACCCTAACAACAACCAACCCTAACCCCCAAGAACAAACAACACTAACCCCCTAAGAACAAACAACACTAACCCCCAACAACGAACAATACTAACTCCCTAACAACACAAAACCTAACCCCTTATCAACAAACAACCCTAACCCACTAAAAAAAACAACCCTAACACCCTAACAGCAAACAACCCTAACCCCCTAACAACAAACAGCACTAACCCTCTAACAACAAAGAACCCTAAACCCCTAACATCAAAGAACACTAACACCCTAACAACAAACAACCCTGACCCCCTAACAAGAAACACTAACCCCCAAACAACAAACAACCCTAAACTCTAAAAACCAAAAACACTAACCCACTAACAACAAACAACCCTAACCCACTAACAACAAACAACCCTAACACCCTAAGAACAAACAACACTAACACCCTAACAACAAACAACCCTAAACCCCTAACATCAAACAAAACTAACCCCCTAACAACACAAAACACTAACACCCTAACAACAAACAACACTAACACCCTAACAACAAAAACCACTAAACCCCAACAAGAAACAACCCTAAACCCCTAACAACAAACACTAACCCCCTAACAACAAACAACACTAAACCCCTAACAAGAAACTACCCTAACCCCGTAACAACAAACAACACTAACCCCGTAACAACAAACAACCCTAACCCCCAAACAACAAACAACCCTAAAACCCTAACATCAAAGAACACTAACACCCTAACAACAAAAAACCCTAACCCCCAACAACAAACACTATCCCCAAACAACAAACAACCCTAACCCCTAAAAACCAAAAACACTAACCCACTAACAACAAACAACCCTAACCCACTAACAACAAACAACCCTAACACCCTAACAACAAACAACACTAACCCCCTAACAACAAACAACCCTAAACCTCTAACATCAAACAACACTAACACCCTAACAACAAAGAACACTAACACCCTAACAACAAAAACCACTAAACCCCAACAAGAAACAACCCTAAACCCCTAACAACAAACACTAAACCCCTAACAACAAACAACACTAAACCCCTAACAAGAAACTAACCTAACCCCGTAACAACAAACACTAACCTCCTAACAACAAACAACCTTAACCCCCTAACAACAAACAGCCCTAAACCCCTAACAACAAACAATCCTAACCCCCTAACAACCTACAACACTAGCCCCCTAACCACAAACAACAATAACACCCTAACCACAAACAACACTAACCCCGTAAGAACAAACAACACTAACTCCCTAACAACAAACAACACTAACCCCCTAACAACAACAACACTAAACCCCAAAAACAAACAACACTAACACCCTAACAACAAACAACACTAACCCCCTAACAACAGTCCTAACCACCTGACAACAAACAACACTAACCCCTAAAAAAAAAACAATAAACCCCGAAAAACAAACAACACTCATCCCCTAAGAACAAACAACACTAACCCTCTAACAACAAACAACACTAACCCCTAAAAACAAAAACACTAACCCCCTAACAACAAACAACACTAACCCCCCTAAAAATAAACAACCCTAAAACCCTAAAAACAAACAACACTGAACCCCTTAAAACAAACAACACTAAGCCCCTAACAACAACCAGCACTAACACTCTAACAACAAAAAACACTGACACGCTAACAACAACCAACACTAACCCCCTAACAACAAACAATCCTAACCTCCTAAAAACAAACAACACTAACCCCCTAAAAACAAACAACCCTAAAACCCTAAAAACAAACAACACTGAACCCCTAAAAACAAACAACACTAAGCCAATAACAACAAACAGCACTAAACCACTAACAACAAAAAACACTAACCCGCTAACAACATCCAACAGTAACGCCCTAACCACAAACAACACTAACCCCCTAAAAACAAACAATCCTAACCCCCTAACAACAAACAACACTCACCCCTAAAAAACAAACAACCCTAAAACCCTAAAAGCAAACAACACTGAACCCCTAAAAACAAACAACACTAAGCCCCTAACAACAAACAACACTAACACCCGAACAACAAACACCACTAAACCCCAACAAAAAACAACCCTAAGCCCCTAACAACAAACAACACTAAACCCCTAACAAGAAACAACCCTAAACCCCTAACAACAAACAACACTAACCCCCTAACAACAAACAACACTAACACCCTAACAACAACCAACCCTAACCCCCTAAGAACAAACAACACTAACGCCCTAAGAACAAACAACACTAACCCCCAGCAACGAACAATACTAACCCCTAACAACACAAAACCTAACCCCTTATCAACAAACAACCCTAACACCCTAACAACAAACAACACTAACCCCCTAACAACAAACAACCCTAAACCCCTAACATCAAAGAACACTAACACCCTAACAACAAACAACCCTAGCCCCCTAACAACTAACAACACTAACCCCCAAACAACAAACAACCCTAACCCTTAAAAACCAAAAACACTAACCCACTAAGAACAAACAACCCTAACCCACTAACAACAAACAACCCTAACCCCCTAACAACAAACAACCCTAAACCCCTAACATCAAAGAACACTAACACCCTAACAACAAACAACACTAACACCCTAACAACAAAAACCACTAAACCCCAACAAGAAACAACCCTAAACCCCTAACAACAAACACTAACCCCCTAACAACAAACAACACTAAACCCCTAACATCAAAGAACACTAACACCCTAACAACAAACAACCCTAACCCCCTAACAACAAACACTAACCTCCAAACAAGAAACAACCCTAACCCCTAAAAACCAAAAACACTAACCCACTAACAACAAACAACCCTAACACCCTAACAACGAACAACCCTAACACCCTAACAAAAAACAACACTAACCCCTAACAACAAACAACCCTAAACCCCTAACATCAAACAACACTAACCCCCTAACAAACAAAACACTAACACCCTAACAACAAACAACACTAACACCCTAACAATAAAAACCACTAAACCCCAACAAGAAACAACCCTAAACCCCTAACAACAAACAACACTAACCCCCTAACAACAAACAACCCTAACCAAACAACAAAAAACCCTAACCCATTAACAACAAACAACCCTAACACCCTAACAACAAACAACCCTAACCCCCTAACAACAAACAACACTAACCCCCTAACAACAAACAACCCTAAACCCCTAACATCAAAGAACACTAACACGCTAACAACAAACAACCCTAACCCCCTAACAACAAACACTAACCCCCAAACAACAAACAAACCTAACCCCTAAAAACGAAAAACACTAACCCACTAACAACAAACAACCCTAACCCACTAACAACAAACAACCCTAACACCCTAACAACAAACAACACTAACCCCTAACAACAAACAAACCTAAACCCCTAACATCAAACAACACTAACCCCCTAACAACACAAAACACTAACACCCTAACAACAAAAACCACTAAACCCCAACAAGAAACAACACTAAACCCCTAACAACAAACAACACTAACCCCCTAACAACAAACAACACTAACACCCTAAGAAGAAACAACCCTAACCCCCTAACAACAAACAACCCTAACCCACTAACAATCAACCCTAACACCCTAACAACAAACAACACTAACCCCCTAAAAACAAACAACCCTAAACAACTAACATCAAACAACACTAACCCCTAACAACACACAACACTAACACCTTAACAACAAACAACACTAACACCCTAAAAACAAAAACCACTAAACCCCAACAAGAAACAACCCTAAACCCCTAACAACAAACAACACTAACCCCCTAACAAGAAACAACATTAACCCCCTAACAAGAAACAACCCTAACCCCCAACAACAAACAACACTAACCCCCTAACAACAAACAACACAAAACCCCTAGGAACAAACAACACTAACCCCCAAACAACAAACAACCCTCACCCACTAACAACAAACAATCCTAACCCCCTAACAACCAACAACACTAACCCCCTAACCACAAACAACACTAACACCCTAACAACAAACAACACTACCCAAACAACAAACAACCTTAACCTTCTAACAAGAAACAACACTAAACCCCTAACAAGAAACTACACTAAACCCGTAACAACAAACAACCCTAACCCCCTAACAACCAACAACCGTAAACCCCTAACAACAACACTAACCCCCTAACAACAAACAACCCTAACACCCTAAACAACCAACAACACTAACCCCCTAACTACCAACAGCACTAACCCAGTAAAAATATAAAACACTAACCCCCTAACAACAGCCAACACTTATCCCCCGAAAACAAACAACACTAACCCCCTAACAAGAAAGAACCCAAATCCTCTAACAACAAACAACACTAACACCCTAACAACAACCAACCCTAACCCCCAAGAACAAACAACACTAACCCCCTAAGAACAAACAACACTAACCCCCAACAACGAACAATACTAACTCCCTAACAACACAAAACCTAACCCCTTATCAACAAACAACCCTAACCCACTAAAAAAAACAACCCTAACACCCTAACAGCAAACAACCCTAACCCCCTAACAACAAACAGCACTAACCCTCTAACAACAAAGAACCCTAAACCGCTAACATCAAAGAACACTAACACCCTAACAACAAACAACCCTGACCCCCTAACAAGAAACACTAACCCCCAAACAACAAACAACCCTAAACTCTAAAAACCAAAAACACTAACCCACTAACAACAAACAACCCTAACCCACTAACAACAAACAACCCTAACACCCTAAGAACAAACAACACTAACACCCTAACAACAAACAACCCTAAACCCCTAACATCAAACAAAACTAACCCCCTAACAACACAAAACACTAACACCCTAACAACAAACAACACTAACACCCTAACAACAAAAACCACTAAACCCCAACAAGAAACAACCCTAAACCCCTAACAACAAACACTAACCCCCTAACAACAAACAACACTAAACCCCTAACAAGAAACTACCCTAACCCCGTAACAACAAACAACACTAACCCCGTAACAACAAACAACCCTAACCCCCAAACAACAAACAACCCTAAAACCCTAACATGAAAGAACACTGACACCCTAACAACAAAAAACCCTAACCCCCAACAACAAACACTATCCCCAAACAACAAACAACCCTAACCCCTAAAAACCAAAAACACTAACCCACTAACAACAAACAACCCTAACCCACTAACAACAAACAACCCTAACACCCTAACAACAAACAACACTAACCCCCTAACAACAAACAACCCTAAACCTCTAACATCAAACAACACTAACGCCCTAACAACACAAAACACTAACACCCTAACAACAAAGAACACTAACACCCTAACAACAAAAACCACTAAACCCCAACAAGAAACAACCCTAAACCCCTAACAACAAACACCAAACCCCTAACAACAAACAACACTAAACCCCTAACAAGAAACTAACCTAACCCCGTAACAACAAACACTAACCTCCTAACAACAAACAACCCTAACCCCCTAACAACAAACAGCCCTAAACCCCTAACAACAAACAATCCTAACCCCCTAACAACCTACAACACTAGCCCCCTAACCACAAACAACAATAACACCCTAACCACAAACAACACTAACCCCGTAAGAACAAACAACACTAACTCCCTAACAACAAACAACACTAACCCCCTAACAACAACAACACTAAACCCCAAAAACAAACAACACTAACACCCTAACAACAAACAACACTAACCCCCTAACAACAGTCCTAACCACCTGACAACAAACAACACTAACCCCTAAAAAAAAAACAATAAACCCCGAAAAACAAACAACACTCATCCCCTAAGAACAAACAACACTAACCCTCTAACAACAAACAACACTAACCCCTAAAAACAAAAACACTAACCCCCTAACAACAAACAACACTAACCCCCCTAAAAATAAACAACCCTAAAACCCTAAAAACAAACAACACTGAACCCCTTAAAACAAACAACACTAAGCCCCTAACAACAACCAGCACTAACACTCTAACAACAAAAAACACTGACACGCTAACAACAACCAACACTAACCCCCTAACAACAAACAATCCTAACCCCCTAAAAACAAACAACACTAACCCCCTAAAAACAAACAACCCTAAACTCTAAAAACCAAAAACACTAACCCACTAACAACAAACAACCCTAACCCACTAACAACAAACAACCCTAACACCCTAAGAACAAACAACACTAACACCCTAACAACAAACAACCCTAAACCCCTAACATCAAACAAAACTAACCCCCTAACAACACAAAACACTAACACCCTAACAACAAACAACACTAACACCCTAACAACAAAAACCACTAAACCCCAACAAGAAACAACCCTAAACCCCTAACAACAAACACTAACCCCCTAACAACAAACAACACTAAACCCCTAAGAAGAAACTACCCTAACCCCGTAACAACAAACAACACTAACCCCGTAACAACAAACAACCCTAACCCCCAAACAACAAACAACCCTAAAACCCTAACATCAAAGAACACTAACACCCTAACAACAAAAAACCCTAACCCCCAACAACAAACACTATCCCCAAACAACAAACAACCCTAACCCCTAAAAACCAAAAACACTAACCCACTAACAACAAACAACCCTAACCCACTAACAACAAACAACCCTAACACCCTAACAACAAACAACACTAACCCCCTAACAACAAACAACCCTAAACCTCTAACATCAAACAACACTAACACCCTAACAACAAAGAACACTAACACCCTAACAACAAAAACCACTAAACCCCAACAAGAAACAACCCTAAACCCCTAACAACAAACACTAAACCCCTAACAACAAACAACACTAAACCCCTAACAAGAAACTAACCTAACCCCGTAACAACAAACACTAACCTCCTAACAACAAACAACCTTAACCCCCTAACAACAAACAGCCCTAAACCCCTAACAACAAACAATCCTAACCCCCTAACAACCTACAACACTAGCCCCCTAACCACAAACAACAATAACACCCTAACCACAAACAACACTAACCCCGTAAGAACAAACAACACTAACTCCCTAACAACAAACAACACTAACCCCCTAACAACAACAACACTAAACCCCAAAAACAAACAACACTAACACCCTAACAACAAACAACACTAACCCCCTAACAACAGTCCTAACCACCTGACAACAAACAACACTAACCCCTAAAAAAAAAACAATAAACCCCGAAAAACAAACAACACTCATCCCCTAAGAACAAACAACACTAACCCTCTAACAACAAACAACACTAACCCCTAAAAACAAAAACACTAACCCCCTAACAACAAACAACACTAACCCCCCTAAAAATAAACAACCCTAAAACCCTAAAAACAAACAACACTGAACCCCTTAAAACAAACAACACTAAGCCCCTAACAACAACCAGCACTAACACTCTAACAACAAAAAACACTGACACGCTAACAACAACCAACACTAACCCCCTAACAACAAACAATCCTAACCCCCTAAAAACAAACAACACTAACCCCCTAAAAACAAACAACCCTAAAACCCTAAAAACAAACAACACTGAACCCCTAAAAACAAACAACACTAAGCCAATAACAACAAACAGCACTAAACCACTAACAACAAAAAACACTAACCCGCTAACAACATCCAACAGTAACGCCCTAACCACAAACAACACTAACCCCCTAAAAACAAACAATCCTAACCCCCTAACAACAAACAACACTCACCCCTAAAAAACAAACAACCCTAAAACCCTAAAAGCAAACAACACTGAACCCCTAAAAACAAACAACACTAAGCCCCTAACAACAAACAACACTAACACCCGAACAACAAACACCACTAAACCCCAACAAAAAACAACCCTAAGCCCCTAACAACAAACAACACTAAACCCCTAACAAGAAACAACCCTAAACCCCTAACAACAAACAACACTAACCCCCTAACAACAAACAACACTAACACCCTAACAACAACCAACCCTAACCCCCTAAGAACAAACAACACTAACGCCCTAAGAACAAACAACACTAACCCCCAGCAACGAACAATACTAACCCCTAACAACACAAAACCTAACCCCTTATCAACAAACAACCCTAACACCCTAACAACAAACAACACTAACCCCCTAACAACAAACAACCCTAAACCCCTAACATCAAAGAACACTAACACCCTAACAACAAACAACCCTAGCCCCCTAACAACTAACAACACTAACCCCCAAACAACAAACAACCCTAACCCTTAAAAACCAAAAACACTAACCCACTAAGAACAAACAACCCTAACCCACTAACAACAAACAACCCTAACCCCCTAACAACAAACAACCCTAAACCCCTAACATCAAAGAACACTAACACCCTAACAACAAACAACACTAACACCCTAACAACAAAAACCACTAAACCCCAACAAGAAACAACCCTAAACCCCTAACAACAAACACTAACCCCCTAACAACAAACAACACTAAACCCCTAACATCAAAGAACACTAACACCCTAACAACAAACAACCCTAACCCCCTAACAACAAACACTAACCTCCAAACAAGAAACAACCCTAACCCCTAAAAACCAAAAACACTAACCCACTAACAACAAACAACCCTAACACCCTAACAACGAACAACCCTAACACCCTAACAAAAAACAACACTAACCCCTAACAACAAACAACCCTAAACCCCTAACATCAAACAACACTAACCCCCTAACAAACAAAACACTAACACCCTAACAACAAACAACACTAACACCCTAACAATAAAAACCACTAAACCCCAACAAGAAACAACCCTAAACCCCTAACAACAAACAACACTAACCCCCTAACAACAAACAACCCTAACCAAACAACAAAAAACCCTAACCCATTAACAACAAACAACCCTAACACCCTAACAACAAACAACCCTAACCCCCTAACAACAAACAACACTAACCCCCTAACAACAAACAACCCTAAACCCCTAACATCAAAGAACACTAACACGCTAACAACAAACAACCCTAACCCCCTAACAACAAACACTAACCCCCAAACAACAAACAAACCTAACCCCTAAAAACGAAAAACACTAACCCACTAACAACAAACAACCCTAACCCACTAACAACAAACAACCCTAACACCCTAACAACAAACAACACTAACCCCTAACAACAAACAAACCTAAACCCCTAACATCAAACAACACTAACCCCCTAACAACACAAAACACTAACACCCTAACAACAAAAACCACTAAACCCCAACAAGAAACAACACTAAACCCCTAACAACAAACAACACTAACCCCCTAACAACAAACAACACTAACACCCTAAGAAGAAACAACCCTAACCCCCTAACAACAAACAACCCTAACCCACTAACAACAATCAACCCTAACACCCTAACAACAAACAACACTAACCCCCTAAAAACAAACAACCCTAAACAACTAACATCAAACAACACTAACCCCTAACAACACACAACACTAACACCTTAACAACAAACAACACTAACACCCTAAAAACAAAAACCACTAAACCCCAACAAGAAACAACCCTAAACCCCTAACAACAAACAACACTAACCCCCTAACAAGAAACAACATTAACCCCCTAACAAGAAACAACCCTAACCCCCAACAACAAACAACACTAACCCCCTAACAACAAACAACACAAAACCCCTAGGAACAAACAACACTAACCCCCAAACAACAAACAACCCTCACCCACTAACAACAAACAATCCTAACCCCCTAACAACCAACAACACTAACCCCCTAACCACAAACAACACTAACACCCTAACAACAAACAACACTACCCAAACAACAAACAACCTTAACCTTCTAACAAGAAACAACACTAAACCCCTAACAAGAAACTACACTAAACCCGTAACAACAAACAACCCTAACCCCCTAACAACCAACAACCGTAAACCCCTAACAACAACACTAACCCCCTAACAACAAACAACCCTAACACCCTAAACAACCAACAACACTAACCCCCTAACTACCAACAGCACTAACCCAGTAAAAATATAAAACACTAACCCCCTAACAACAGCCAACACTTATCCCCCGAAAACAAACAACACTAACCCCCTAACAAGAAAGA
The DNA here is from genome assembly GCF_024166365.1 of Elephas maximus indicus. NCBI lineage: Eukaryota > Metazoa > Chordata > Mammalia > Proboscidea > Elephantidae > Elephas > Elephas maximus. The sequence continues at coordinate 95,574,397 of NC_064833.1, forward strand.
ACCCAAATCCTCTAACAACAAACAACACTAACACCCTAACAACAACCAACCCTAACCCCCAAGAACAAACAACACTAACCCCCTAAGAACAAACAACACTAACCCCCAACAACGAACAATACTAACTCCCTAACAACACAAAACCTAACCCCTTATCAACAAACAACCCTAACCCACTAAAAAAAACAACCCTAACACCCTAACAGCAAACAACCCTAACCCCCTAACAACAAACAGCACTAACCCTCTAACAACAAAGAACCCTAAACCGCTAACATCAAAGAACACTAACACCCTAACAACAAACAACCCTGACCCCCTAACAAGAAACACTAACCCCCAAACAACAAACAACCCTAAACTCTAAAAACCAAAAACACTAACCCACTAACAACAAACAACCCTAACCCACTAACAACAAACAACCCTAACACCCTAAGAACAAACAACACTAACACCCTAACAACAAACAACCCTAAACCCCTAACATCAAACAAAACTAACCCCCTAACAACACAAAACACTAACACCCTAACAACAAACAACACTAACACCCTAACAACAAAAACCACTAAACCCCAACAAGAAACAACCCTAAACCCCTAACAACAAACACTAACCCCCTAACAACAAACAACACTAAACCCCTAACAAGAAACTACCCTAACCCCGTAACAACAAACAACACTAACCCCGTAACAACAAACAACCCTAACCCCCAAACAACAAACAACCCTAAAACCCTAACATCAAAGAACACTGACACCCTAACAACAAAAAACCCTAACCCCCAACAACAAACACTATCCCCAAACAACAAACAACCCTAACCCCTAAAAACCAAAAACACTAACCCACTAACAACAAACAACCCTAACCCACTAACAACAAACAACCCTAACCCCCTAACAACAAACAACACTAACCCCCTAACAACAAACAACCCTAAACCCCTAACATCAAAGAACACTAACACGCTAACAACAAACAACCCTAACCCCCTAACAACAAACACTAACCCCCAAACAACAAACAAACCTAACCCCTAAGAACGAAAAACACTAACCCACTAACAACAAACAACCCTAACCCACTAACAACAAACAACCCTAACACCCTAACAACAAACAACACTAACCCCTAACAACAAACAAACCTAAACCCCTAACATCAAACAACACTAACCCCCTAACAACACAAAACACTAACACCCTAACAACAAAAACCACTAAACCCCAACAAGAAACAACACTAAACCCCTAACAACAAACAACACTAACCCCCTAACAACAAACAACACTAACACCCTAAGAAGAAACAACCCTAACCCCCTAACAACAAACAACCCTAACCCACTAACAACAATCAACCCTAACACCCTAACAACAAACAACACTAACCCCCTAAAAACAAACAACCCTAAACAACTAACATCAAACAACACTAACCCCTAACAACACACAACACTAACACCTTAACAACAAACAACACTAACACCCTAAAAACAAAAACCACTAAACCCCAACAAGAAACAACCCTAAACCCCTAACAACAAACAACACTAACCCCCTAACAAGAAACAACATTAACCCCCTAACAAGAAACAACCCTAACCCCCAACAACAAACAACACTAACCCCCTAACAACAAACAACACAAAACCCCTAGGAACAAACAACACTAACCCCCAAACAACAAACAACCCTCACCCACTAACAACAAACAATCCTAACCCCCTAACAACCAACAACACTAACCCCCTAACCACAAACAACACTAACACCCTAACAACAAACAACACTACCCAAACAACAAACAACCTTAACCTTCTAACAAGAAACAACACTAAACCCCTAACAAGAAACTACACTAAACCCGTAACAACAAACAACCCTAACCCCCTAACAACCAACAACCGTAAACCCCTAACAACAACACTAACCCCCTAACAACAAACAACCCTAACACCCTAAACAACCAACAACACTAACCCCCTAACTACCAACAGCACTAACCCAGTAAAAATATAAAACACTAACCCCCTAACAACAGCCAACACTTATCCCCCGAAAACAAACAACACTAACCCCCTAACAAGAAAGAACCCAAATCCTCTAACAACAAACAACACTAACACCCTAACAACAACCAACCCTAACCCCCAAGAACAAACAACACTAACCCCCAACAACGAACAATACTAACTCCCTAACAACACAAAACCTAACCCCTTATCAACAAACAACCCTAACCCACTAAAAAAAACAACCCTAACACCCTAACAGCAAACAACCCTAACCCCCTAACAACAAACAGCACTAACCCTCTAACAACAAAGAACCCTAAACCGCTAACATCAAAGAACACTAACACCCTAACAACAAACAACCCTGACCCCCTAACAAGAAACACTAACCCCCAAACAACAAACAACCCTAAACTCTAAAAACCAAAAACACTAACCCACTAACAACAAACAACCCTAACCCACTAACAACAAACAACCCTAACACCCTAAGAACAAACAACACTAACACCCTAACAACAAACAACCCTAAACCCCTAACATCAAACAAAACTAACCCCCTAACAACACAAAACACTAACACCCTAACAACAAACAACACTAACACCCTAACAACAAAAACCACTAAACCCCAACAAGAAACAACCCTAAACCCCTAACAACAAACACTAACCCCCTAACAACAAACAACACTAAACCCCTAACAAGAAACTACCCTAACCCCGTAACAACAAACAACACTAACCCCGTAACAACAAACAACCCTAACCCCCAAACAACAAACAACCCTAAAACCCTAACATCAAAGAACACTGACACCCTAACAACAAAAAACCCTAACCCCCAACAACAAACACTATCCCCAAACAACAAACAACCCTAACCCCTAAAAACCAAAAACACTAACCCACTAACAACAAACAACCCTAACCCACTAACAACAAACAACCCTAACACCCTAACAACAAACAACACTAACCCCCTAACAACAAACAACCCTAAACCTCTAACATCAAACAACACTAACGCCCTAACAACACAAAACACTAACACCCTAACAACAAAGAACACTAACACCCTAACAACAAAAACCACTAAACCCCAACAAGAAACAACCCTAAACCCCTAACAACAAACACCAAACCCCTAACAACAAACAACACTAAACCCCTAACAAGAAACTAACCTAACCCCGTAACAACAAACACTAACCTCCTAACAACAAACAACCCTAACCCCCTAACAACAAACAGCCCTAAACCCCTAACAACAAACAATCCTAACCCCCTAACAACCTACAACACTAGCCCCCTAACCACAAACAACAATAACACCCTAACCACAAACAACACTAACCCCGTAAGAACAAACAACACTAACTCCCTAACAACAAACAACACTAACCCCCTAACAACAACAACACTAAACCCCAAAAACAAACAACACTAACACCCTAACAACAAACAACACTAACCCCCTAACAACAGTCCTAACCACCTGACAACAAACAACACTAACCCCTAAAAAAAAAACAATAAACCCCGAAAAACAAACAACACTCATCCCCTAAGAACAAACAACACTAACCCTCTAACAACAAACAACACTAACCCCTAAAAACAAAAACACTAACCCCCTAACAACAAACAACACTAACCCCCCTAAAAATAAACAACCCTAAAACCCTAAAAACAAACAACACTGAACCCCTTAAAACAAACAACACTAAGCCCCTAACAACAACCAGCACTAACACTCTAACAACAAAAAACACTGACACGCTAACAACAACCAACACTAACCCCCTAACAACAAACAATCCTAACCCCCTAAAAACAAACAACACTAACCCCCTAAAAACAAACAACCCTAAACTCTAAAAACCAAAAACACTAACCCACTAACAACAAACAACCCTAACCCACTAACAACAAACAACCCTAACACCCTAAGAACAAACAACACTAACACCCTAACAACAAACAACCCTAAACCCCTAACATCAAACAAAACTAACCCCTAACAACACAAAACACTAACACCCTAACAACAAACAACACTAACACCCTAACAACAAAAACCACTAAACCCCAACAAGAAACAACCCTAAACCCCTAACAACAAACACTAACCCCCTAACAACAAACAACACTAAACCCCTAACAAGAAACTACCCTAACCCCGTAACAACAAACAACACTAACCCCGTAACAACAAACAACCCTAACCCCCAAACAACAAACAACCCTAAAACCCTAACATCAAAGAACACTAACACCCTAACAACAAAAAACCCTAACCCCCAACAACAAACACTATCCCCAAACAACAAACAACCCTAACCCCTAAAAACCAAAAACACTAACCCACTAACAACAAACAACCCTAACCCACTAACAACAAACAACCCTAACACCTTAACAACAAACAACACTAACCCCCTAACAACAAACAACCCTAAACCTCTAACATCAAACAACACTAACACCCTAACAACAAAGAACACTAACACCCTAACAACAAAAACCACTAAACCCCAACAAGAAACAACCCTAAACCCCTAACAACAAACACTAAACCCCTAACAACAAACAACACTAAACCCCTAACAAGAAACTAACCTAACCCCGTAACAACAAACACTAACCTCCTAACAACAAACAACCTTAACCCCCTAACAACAAACAGCCCTAAACCCCTAACAACAAACAATCCTAACCCCCTAACAACCTACAACACTAGCCCCCTAACCACAAACAACAATAACACCCTAACCACAAACAACACTAACCCCGTAAGAACAAACAACACTAACTCCCTAACAACAAACAACACTAACCCCCTAACAACAACAACACTAAACCCCAAAAACAAACAACACTAACACCCTAACAACAAACAACACTAACCCCCTAACAACAGTCCTAACCACCTGACAACAAACAACACTAACCCCTAAAAAAAAAACAATAAACCCCGAAAAACAAACAACACTCATCCCCTAAGAACAAACAACACTAACCCTCTAACAACAAACAACACTAACCCCTAAAAACAAAAACACTAACCCCCTAACAACAAACAACACTAACCCCCCTAAAAATAAACAACCCTAAAACCCTAAAAACAAACAACACTGAACCCCTTAAAACAAACAACACTAAGCCCCTAACAACAACCAGCACTAACACTCTAACAACAAAAAACACTGACACGCTAACAACAACCAACACTAACCCCCTAACAACAAACAATCCTAACCCCCTAAAAACAAACAACACTAACCCCCTAAAAACAAACAACCCTAAAACCCTAAAAACAAACAACACTGAACCCCTAAAAACAAACAACACTAAGCCAATAACAACAAACAGCACTAAACCACTAACAACAAAAAACACTAACCCGCTAACAACATCCAACAGTAACGCCCTAACCACAAACAACACTAACCCCCTAAAAACAAACAATCCTAACCCCCTAACAACAAACAACACTCACCCCTAAAAAACAAACAACCCTAAAACCCTAAAAGCAAACAACACTGAACCCCTAAAAACAAACAACACTAAGCCCCTAACAACAAACAACACTAACACCCGAACAACAAACACCACTAAACCCCAACAAAAAACAACCCTAAGCCCCTAACAACAAACAACACTAAACCCCTAACAAGAAACAACCCTAAACCCCTAACAACAAACAACACTAACCCCCTAACAACAAACAACACTAACACCCTAACAACAACCAACCCTAACCCCCTAAGAACAAACAACACTAACGCCCTAAGAACAAACAACACTAACCCCCAGCAACGAACAATACTAACCCCTAACAACACAAAACCTAACCCCTTATCAACAAACAACCCTAACACCCTAACAACAAACAACACTAACCCCCTAACAACAAACAACCCTAAACCCCTAACATCAAAGAACACTAACACCCTAACAACAAACAACCCTAGCCCCCTAACAACTAACAACACTAACCCCCAAACAACAAACAACCCTAACCCTTAAAAACCAAAAACACTAACCCACTAAGAACAAACAACCCTAACCCACTAACAACAAACAACCCTAACCCCCTAACAACAAACAACCCTAAACCCCTAACATCAAAGAACACTAACACCCTAACAACAAACAACACTAACACCCTAACAACAAAAACCACTAAACCCCAACAAGAAACAACCCTAAACCCCTAACAACAAACACTAACCCCCTAACAACAAACAACACTAAACCCCTAACATCAAAGAACACTAACACCCTAACAACAAACAACCCTAACCCCCTAACAACAAACACTAACCTCCAAACAAGAAACAACCCTAACCCCTAAAAACCAAAAACACTAACCCACTAACAACAAACAACCCTAACACCCTAACAACGAACAACCCTAACACCCTAACAAAAAACAACACTAACCCCTAACAACAAACAACCCTAAACCCCTAACATCAAACAACACTAACCCCGTAACAAACAAAACACTAACACCCTAACAACAAACAACACTAACACCCTAACAATAAAAACCACTAAACCCCAACAAGAAACAACCCTAAACCCCTAACAACAAACAACACTAACCCCCTAACAACAAACAACCCTAACCAAACAACAAAAAACCCTAACCCATTAACAACAAACAACCCTAACACCCTAACAACAAACAACCCTAACCCCCTAACAACAAACAACACTAACCCCCTAACAACAAACAACCCTAAACCCCTAACATCAAAGAACACTAACACGCTAACAACAAACAACCCTAACCCCCTAACAACAAACACTAACCCCCAAACAACAAACAAACCTAACCCCTAAAAACGAAAAACACTAACCCACTAACAACAAACAACCCTAACCCACTAACAACAAACAACCCTAACACCCTAACAACAAACAACACTAACCCCTAACAACAAACAAACCTAAACCCCTAACATCAAACAACACTAACCCCCTAACAACACAAAACACTAACACCCTAACAACAAAAACCACTAAACCCCAACAAGAAACAACACTAAACCCCTAACAACAAACAACACTAACCCCCTAACAACAAACAACACTAACACCCTAAGAAGAAACAACCCTAACCCCCTAACAACAAACAACCCTAACCCACTAACAACAATCAACCCTAACACCCTAACAACAAACAACACTAACCCCCTAAAAACAAACAACCCTAAACAACTAACATCAAACAACACTAACCCCTAACAACACACAACACTAACACCTTAACAACAAACAACACTAACACCCTAAAAACAAAAACCACTAAACCCCAACAAGAAACAACCCTAAACCCCTAACAACAAACAACACTAACCCCCTAACAAGAAACAACATTAACCCCCTAACAAGAAACAACCCTAACCCCCAACAACAAACAACACTAACCCCCTAACAACAAACAACACAAAACCCCTAGGAACAAACAACACTAACCCCCAAACAACAAACAACCCTCACCCACTAACAACAAACAATCCTAACCCCCTAACAACCAACAACACTAACCCCCTAACCACAAACAACACTAACACCCTAACAACAAACAACACTACCCAAACAACAAACAACCTTAACCTTCTAACAAGAAACAACACTAAACCCCTAACAAGAAACTACACTAAACCCGTAACAACAAACAACCCTAACCCCCTAACAACCAACAACCGTAAACCCCTAACAACAACACTAACCCCCTAACAACAAACAACCCTAACACCCTAAACAACCAACAACACTAACCCCCTAACTACCAACAGCACTAACCCAGTAAAAATATAAAACACTAACCCCCTAACAACAGCCAACACTTATCCCCCGAAAACAAACAACACTAACCCCCTAACAAGAAAGAACCCAAATCCTCTAACAACAAACAACACTAACACCCTAACAACAACCAACCCTAACCCCCAAGAACAAACAACACTAACCCCCTAAGAACAAACAACACTAACCCCCAACAACGAACAATACTAACTCCCTAACAACACAAAACCTAACCCCTTATCAACAAACAACCCTAACCCACTAAAAAAAACAACCCTAACACCCTAACAGCAAACAACCCTAACCCCCTAACAACAAACAGCACTAACCCTCTAACAACAAAGAACCCTAAACCGCTAACATCAAAGAACACTAACACCCTAACAACAAACAACCCTGACCCCCTAACAAGAAACACTAACCCCCAAACAACAAACAACCCTAAACTCTAAAAACCAAAAACACTAACCCACTAACAACAAACAACCCTAACCCACTAACAACAAACAACCCTAACACCCTAAGAACAAACAACACTAACACCCTAACAACAAACAACCCTAAACCCCTAACATCAAACAAAACTAACCCCCTAACAACACAAAACACTAACACCCTAACAACAAACAACACTAACACCCTAACAACAAAAACCACTAAACCCCAACAAGAAACAACCCTAAACCCCTAACAACAAACACTAACCCCCTAACAACAAACAACACTAAACCCCTAACAAGAAACTACCCTAACCCCGTAACAACAAACAACACTAACCCCGTAACAACAAACAACCCTAACCCCCAAACAACAAACAACCCTAAAACCCTAACATCAAAGAACACTGACACCCTAACAACAAAAAACCCTAACCCCCAACAACAAACACTATCCCCAAACAACAAACAACCCTAACCCCTAAAAACCAAAAACACTAACCCACTAACAACAAACAACCCTAACCCACTAACAACAAACAACCCTAACACCCTAACAACAAACAACACTAACCCCCTAACAACAAACAACCCTAAACCTCTAACATCAAACAACACTAACGCCCTAACAACACAAAACACTAACACCCTAACAACAAAGAACACTAACACCCTAACAACAAAAACCACTAAACCCCAACAAGAAACAACCCTAAACCCCTAACAACAAACACCAAACCCCTAACAACAAACAACACTAAACCCCTAACAAGAAACTAACCTAACCCCGTAACAACAAACACTAACCTCCTAACAACAAACAACCCTAACCCCCTAACAACAAACAGCCCTAAACCCCTAACAACAAACAATCCTAACCCCCTAACAACCTACAACACTAGCCCCCTAACCACAAACAACAATAACACCCTAACCACAAACAACACTAACCCCGTAAGAACAAACAACACTAACTCCCTAACAACAAACAACACTAACCCCCTAACAACAACAACACTAAACCCCAAAAACAAACAACACTAACACCCTAACAACAAACAACACTAACCCCCTAACAACAGTCCTAACCACCTGACAACAAACAACACTAACCCCTAAAAAAAAAACAATAAACCCCGAAAAACAAACAACACTCATCCCCTAAGAACAAACAACACTAACCCTCTAACAACAAACAACACTAACCCCTAAAAACAAAAACACTAACCCCCTAACAACAAACAACACTAACCCCCCTAAAAATAAACAACCCTAAAACCCTAAAAACAAACAACACTGAACCCCTTAAAACAAACAACACTAAGCCCCTAACAACAACCAGCACTAACACTCTAACAACAAAAAACACTGACACGCTAACAACAACCAACACTAACCCCCTAACAACAAACAATCCTAACCCCCTAAAAACAAACAACACTAACCCCCTAAAAACAAACAACCCTAAAACCCTAAAAACAAACAACACTGAACCCCTAAAAACAAACAACACTAAGCCAATAACAACAAACAGCACTAAACCACTAACAACAAAAAACACTAACCCGCTAACAACATCCAACAGTAACGCCCTAACCACAAACAACACTAACCCCCTAAAAACAAACAATCCTAACCCCCTAACAACAAACAACACTCACCCCTAAAAAACAAACAACCCTAAAACCCTAAAAGCAAACAACACTGAACCCCTAAAAAAAAACAACACTAAGCCCCTAACAACAAACAACACTAACACCCGAACAACAAACACCACTAAACCCCAACAAAAAACAACCCTAAGCCCCTAACAACAAACAACACTAAACCCCTAACAAGAAACAACCCTAAACCCCTAACAACAAACAACACTAACCCCCTAACAACAAACAACACTAACACCCTAACAACAACCAACCCTAACCACCTAAGAACAAACAACACTAACGCCCTAAGAACAAACAACACTAACCCCCAGCAACGAACAATACTAACCCCTAACAACACAAAACCTAACCCCTTATCAACAAACAACCCTAACACCCTAACAACAAACAACCCTAGCCCCCTAACAACTAACAACACTAACCCCCAAACAACAAACAACCCTAACCCTTAAAAACCAAAAACACTAACCCACTAAGAACAAACAACCCTAACCCACTAACAAAAAACAACCCTAAAACCCTAACAACAAACAACACTAACCCCCTAACAACAAACAACCCTAAACCCCTAACATCAAAGAACACTAACCCCCTAACAACAAACAACACTAACCCCCTAAACATAAACAACCCTAAAACCCTAAAAAGAAACAACACTGAACCCCTTAAAACAAACAACACTAAGCCCCTAACAACAACCAGCACTAACACTCTAACAACAAAAAACACTGACACGCTAACAACAACCAACACTAACCCCCTAACAACAAACAATCCTAACCCCCTAAAAACAAACAACACTAACCCCCTAAAAACAAACAACCCTAAAACCCTAAAAACAAACAACACTGAACCCCTAAAAACAAACAACACTAAGCCAATAACAACAAACAGCACTAACCCACTAACAACAAAAAACACTAACCCGCTAACAACATCCAACAGTAACGCCCTACCAAAAACAATACTAAGCCCCTAACAACAAACAACACTAACACCCTAACAACAACCAACCCTAACCCCCAAGAACAAACAACACTAACCCCCTAAGAACAAACAACACTAACCCCCAACAACGAACAATACTAACTCCCTAACAACACAAAACCTAACCCCTTATCAACAAACAACCCTAACCCACTAAAAAAAACAACCCTAACACCCTAACAGCAAACAACCCTAACCCCCTAACAACAAACAGCACTAACCCTCTAACAACAAAGAACCCTAAACCCCTAACATCAAAGAACACTAACACCCTAACAACAAACAACCCTAACCCCCTAACAAGAAACACTAACCCCCAAACAACAAACAACCCTAACCCCTAAAAACCAAAAACAGTAACCCACTAACAACAAACAACCCTAACCCACTAACAACAAACAACCCTAACACCCTAACAACAAACAACACTAACACCCTAACAACAAACAACCCTAAACCCCTAACATCAAAGAACACTAACACCCTAACAACAAACAACCCTAACCCCCTAACAACAAACACTAACCCCCAAAGAACAAACATTCCTAACCCCTAAAAACCAAAAACACTAACCCCGTAACAACAAACAACCCTAACCCACTTACAACAAACAACCCTAACACCCTAACAACAAACAACAGTAACCCCCTAACAACAAACAAACCTAAACCCCTAACATCAAACAACACTAACCCCTTAACAACACAAAACACTAACACCCTAACAACAAACAACACTAACACCCTAACAACAAAAACCACTAAACCCCAACAAGAAACAACCCTAAACCCCTAACAACAAACACTAACCCCCTAACAACAAACAACACTAAACCCCTAACAAGAAACTACCCTAACCCCGTAACAACAAACAACACTAACCCCGTAACAACAAACAACCCTAACCCCCAAACAACAAACAACCCTAAAACCCTAACATCAAAGAACACTAACACCCTAACAACAAACAACCCTAACCCCCAACAACAAAGAAACCTAACTCTCTACCAAGAAACAACCCTAACCCCCTAACAACAAAAAACACTAACCCCCTAACAACAATCCTAACAACCTAACAACAAACAACACTAACCCCCTAAAAATAAACTACCCTAAACCCCTAACAACAAACAACCCTAATCCCCTAACAACAAACAACCCTAAACCCCTAACAACAAACAACCTTAACCTTCTAACAACAAACAACCGTAACCCCCTAACAACCAAAAACACTAACCCCCTAACCACAAACAACACTAACACCCTAACAACAAAAACCACTAAACTGCAACAAGAAACAACACTAAACCCCTAACAAGAAACAATAACCCCCTAACAACAAACAACACTAAACCCCTAACAAGAAACTACCCTAACCCCGTAACAACAAACAACACTAACCCCGTAACAACAAACAAGCCTAACGAAACAACAAACAACTCTAACCCACTAACAACAAACAACACTAACCCCGTAACAAGAAACTACCCTAACCCCGTAACAACAAACAACCCTAACCCCTAACAACAAACAACCCTAACACCCTAACAACAAACAACCCTAACCAAACAACAAACAACCCGAACCGACTAACAACAAACAACACTAAACCCCTAACAAGAAACTACCCTAAACCCGTAACAACAAACAACCCTAAACCCCTAACAACCAACAACCGTAAACCCCTAACAACAAACAACACTAACCCCCTAAACAACCAACAACACTAACCGCCTAACCAACAACAGCACTAACCCAGTAAAAACATAAAACACTAACCCCCAACAACAACCAACTCTTATCCCCTGAAAACAAACAACACTAACCCTCTATAAGAAAGAACCCAAATCTTCTAACACCAAACAACTCTAACCCCCTGACAAAAAACAACTCTGAACCGCTAACAACAAATAACACTAACCCACTAACCACAAACAACACTAACCCCTAACAAGAAACTACCCTAACCCCGTAACAACAAACAAACCTAACCCCTAACAACAAACAACCCTAACCCCCTAACAACAAACAACCCTAACCCCGTATCAACAAACAACCCTAACCCCCTAAACAACCAACAACACTAACCCCCTAACCACCAACAGCACTAACACAGTAAAAACATAAAACACTAACCCCCTAACAACAACCAACACTTATCCCCGAAAAACAAACAACACTAACCCCCAACAAGAGAGAACCCAAATCCTCTAACAACAAACAACTCTAACCCCCTAACAACAAAAAACTCTGAACCCCTAACAACAAACAACACTGACCGACTAACAACAAACAACCCTAAACCCCTAAGAACAAACAAGATTAACCCCCTAACATCAAACAACACTAACCCCCTAACAACAAACAATCCTAACCCCCTAACAACAAACAACACTCACCCCTAAAAACAAACAACCCTAAAACCCTAAAAGCAAACAACACTGAACCCCTAAAAACACACAACACTGAGCCCCTAACAACAAACAACACTAACCCCCTAACAAGAAACAACACTAACCCCCTAACAACAAACAACCCTAACCCACTAACAACAAACAACCCTAACCCCTAAAAACCAAAAACACCAACCCACTAACAACGAACAACCCTAACCCACTAACAACAAACAACCCTAACACCCTAACAACAAACAACACTAACCCCCTAACAACAAACAACCCTAAACCCCTAACATCAAACAACACTAACCCCCTAACAACACACAACACTAACACCCTAACAACAAACAACACTAACACCCTAACAAAAAAAACCACTAAACCCCAACAAGTAACAACCCTAAACCCCTAACAACAAACACTAACCCCCTAACAACAAACAACACTAAACCCCTAACAACAAACACTAACCCCCTAACAACAAACAACACTAACCCCCTAACAACAAACAACCCTAAACCCCTAACATCAAACAACACTAACACCCTAACAAGAAACAACACTAAAACCCTAAAAAGAAACAACACTAACACCCTAACAACAAAAACCACTAAACCCCTAACAACAAACACTAACCCCCTAACAACAAACACCACTAAACCCCTAACAAGAAACTAACCTAACCCCGTAACAACAAACAACACTAACCTCCTAACAACAAACAACTTTAACCCCCTAACAACAAACAACCCTAACCCACTAAACAACCAACAACACTAACTCCTTAACTACCATCAGCACTAACGCAGTAAAAACATAAATCACTAACCCCCTAACAACAAGCAACACATATCCCCTGAAAACAAACAACACTAACCCCCTAAAAAGAAACAACCCCAATGCTATAACAACAAACAACTCTAACCCCCTAACAACAAAAAACTCTGAACCCCTAACAACAAACAACACTAACCCACTAACAACAAACAACACTAACCCCCTAACAAGAAACCACACTAAACCCGTAATAACAAACAACCCTAACCCCTAACAACAAACAACCCTAACCCCCTAACAACAAACAACCCTAACCCCCTAACAACCAACAACCGTAAACCCCTAACAACAAACAACACTAACCCCCTAACAACAAACAACCCTAACCCCCTAAACAACCAACAACACTAACCCCCTAACAACAAACACTTTTCCCCTAAAATCAAACAACACTAACCCCCAACAAGAGAGAACCCAAATCCTCTAACAACAAACAATTCTAACCGCCTAACAACAAAAAACTCTGAACCCCTAAAAACAAACACTAACCCACTAACAACAAACAACCCTAAACCCCTAACAACAAACAACCCTTACCCACTAACAACCAACAACACTAACCCCCTAACCAAAAACACTAACACCCTAAAAACAAAAACCACTAAACCCCAGCAACAAACAACCCTAAACACCTAACAACAAACAACTTAACCCCCTAACAACAAACACTACTAAACCGCAACTAGAAACAACCCTAACCGCCTAACAACAAACAACACTAACGCTCTAACAACAAACAACACTAACCCCCTAACAACAGTCCTAACCACCTAACAACAAACAACACTAACCCCCTAAAAAGAAACAATAAACGCCTAAAAACAAACAACACTCATCCCCGAAGAACAAACAACACTAACCCCCTAACAAGAAACAACACTAACCCCCTAACAACAAACAACCCTAACCCACTAACAACAAACAACCCTAACACCCTAACAACAAACAACACTAACGCCCAAACAACAAACACCACTAAACCCCAACATGAAACAACAATAAACCCCTAACAACAAACAACACTAACCCCCTAACAACAAACAACCCTAACCCCCTAACAACAAACGCTAACCCCCAAACAACAAACAACCCTAACCCCTAAAAACCAAAAACACTAACCCACTAACAACAAACAACCCTAACCCACTAACAACAAACAACCCTAACACACTAACAACAAACAACCCTAACCCCCTAACAAGAAACAACCCTAAACCCCTAACTACAAACAACACTAACCTCCTAATAACAAACAACACTAACACCCTAACAACAACCAACCCTAACACCCTAAGAACAAACAACACTAACCCCCTGAGAACAAACAACACTAACGCCCAACAACGAACAATACTAACCCCCTAACAACACAAAACCTAACCCCTTATCAACAAACAACCCGAACCCACTAACAACAAACAACCCTAACACCCTAACAACAAACAACACTAACCCCCTAACAACAAACAACCCTAAACCCCTAACATCAAACAACACTAACCCCCTAACAACACAAAACACTAACACCCTAACAACAAACAACACTAACACCCTAACAACAAAAACCACTAAACCCCAACAAGAAACAACCCTAAACCCCTAACAACAAACACTAACCCCCTAACAAGAAACAACACTAAACCACTAACAAGAAACTAACCTAACCCCGCAACACCAAACAACACTAACCTCCTAACAACAAATAACCTTAACCCCCTAACAACAAACACCCCTAAACCCCAAACAACAAACAATCCTAACCCCCTAACAACCAACAACACTATCCCCCTAACCACGAACAACACTAACACCCTAACCACAAACAACACTAACCCCGTAAGAACAAACAACACTAACCCCCTAACAACAAACAACACTAACACCCTAAAAACAACCAACCGTAAAACCCTAAGAACAAACAAAACTGACCCCCTAAGAAGAAAGAACACTAACCCCCAACAACGAACAATACTAACCCCCTAACAACACAAAACCTAACCCCTTATCAACAAACAACACTAACCCACTAACAAAAAACAACCCTAACCCCCTAACAACAAACAACACTAACCCCCAAACAACAAACAACCCTAACCCCCTAACAACAAACAACCCTAAATCCCTAACACCAAAGAACACTAACACCCTAACAACAAACAACACTAACACCCTAACAACAAAAACCACTAAACCCCAACAAGAAACAACCTTAAACCCCTAACAATAAACACTAACCCCCTAACAACAAACAACACTAACCTCCTAACAACAAACTACCTTAACCCCCTAACAACAAACACCCCTAAACCCCTAACAACAAACAATCCTAACCCCCTAACAACCAACAACACTAACCCCCTAATCACAAACAACACTAACACCCTAACCGCAAACAACACTAACCCCGTAAGAACAAACAACACTAACCCCCTAACAGCAAACAACACTAAGCCCCTAACAACAACAACACTAAGCCCCAACAACAAACAACACTAACACCCTAACAACAAACACTACTAAACTGCAACTAGAAACAACCCTAACACTCTAACAACAAAAAACACTAACCCTCTAACAATAAACAACACTAACCCCCTAACAACAGTCCTAACCACCTAACAACAAACAACACTAACCCCCTAAAAAGAAACAACAATAAACCCCTAAAAACAAACAACTCTCATCCCCAAGAACAAACAACACTAACCCTCTAACAACAAACAACACTAACCCCTAAGAACAAAAACACTAACTCCCTAACAACAAACAACAGTAACCCCCTAAAAACAAACAACTCTAAAACCCTAAAAACAAACAACACTGAACGCCTTAAAACAAACAACACTAAGCCCCTAACATCAACCAGCACTAACACTCTAACAAAAAAAACACTGACACGCTAACAACAACCAACACTAAACCCCTAACAACAAACAATCCTAACCCCCTAACAACAAACAACACTCACCCCTAAAAAACAAACAACCCTAAAACCGTAAAAGCAAACAACACTGAACCCCTAAAAACAAACAACACTAAGCCCCTAACAACAAACAACACTAACACCCGAACAACAAACACCACTAAACCCCAACAAGAAACAACTCTAAGCCCCTAACAACAAACAACACTAACCCCCTAACAACAAACAACACTAACACCCTAAGAAGAAACAACCCTAACCCCCTAACAACAAACAACCCTAACCCACTAACAACAATCAACCCTAACACCCTAACAACAAACAACACTAACCCCCTAAAAACAAACAACCCTAAACAACTAACATCAAACAACACTAACCCCTAACAACACACAACACTAACACCTTAACAACAAACAACACTAACACCCTAAAAACAAAAACCACTAAACCCCAACAACAAACAACCCGAAACCCCTAACAACAAACAACACTAACCCCCTAACAAGAAACAACATTAACCCCCTAACAAGAAACAACCCTAACCCCCAACAACAAACAACACTAACCCCCTAACAACAAACAACACAAAACCCCTAGGAACAAACAACACTAACCCCCAAACAACAAACAACCCTCACCCACTAACAACAAACAATCCTAACCCCCTAACAACCAACAACACTAACCCCCTAACCACAAACAACACTAACACCCTAACAACAAACAACACTACCCAAACAACAAACAACCTTAACCTTCTAACAAGAAACAACACTAAACCCCTAACAAGAAACTACACTAAACCCGTAACAACAAACAACCCTAACCCCCTAACAACCAACAACCGTAAACCCCTAACAACAACACTAACCCCCTAACAACAAACAACCCTAACACCCTAAACAACCAACAACACTAACCCCCTAACTACCAACAGCACTAACCCAGTAAAAATATAAAACACTAACCCCCTAACAACAGCCAACACTTATCCCCCGAAAACAAACAACACTAACCCCCTAACAAGAAAGAACCCAAATCCTCTAACAACAAACAACACTAACACCCTAACAACAACCAACCCTAACCCCCAAGAACAAACAACACTAACCCCCTAAGAACAAACAACACTAACCCCCAACAACGAACAATACTAACTCCCTAACAACACAAAACCTAACCCCTTATCAACAAACAACCCTAACCCACTAAAAAAAACAACCCTAACACCCTAACAGCAAACAACCCTAACCCCCTAACAACAAACAGCACTAACCCTCTAACAACAAAGAACCCTAAACCGCTAACATCAAAGAACACTAACACCCTAACAACAAACAACCCTGACCCCCTAACAAGAAACACTAACCCCCAAACAACAAACAACCCTAAACTCTAAAAACCAAAAACACTAACCCACTAACAACAAACAACCCTAACCCACTAACAACAAACAACCCTAACACCCTAAGAACAAACAACACTAACACCCTAACAACAAACAACCCTAAACCCCTAACATCAAACAAAACTAACCCCCTAACAACACAAAACACTAACACCCTAACAACAAACAACACTAACACCCTAACAACAAAAACCACTAAACCCCAACAAGAAACAACCCTAAACCCCTAACAACAAACACTAACCCCCTAACAACAAACAACACTAAACCCCTAACAAGAAACTACCCTAACCCCGTAACAACAAACAACACTAACCCCGTAACAACAAACAACCCTAACCCCCAAACAACAAACAACCCTAAAACCCTAACATCAAAGAACACTAACACGCTAACAACAAACAACCCTAACCCCCTAACAACAAACACTAACCCCCAAACAACAAACAAACCTAACCCCTAAAAACGAAAAACACTAACCCACTAACAACAAACAACCCTAACCCACTAACAACAAACAACCCTAACACCCTAACAACAAACAACACTAACCCCTAACAACAAACAAACCTAAACCCCTAACATCAAACAACACTAACCCCCTAACAACACAAAACACTAACACCCTAACAACAAAAACCACTAAACCCCAACAAGAAACAACACTAAACCCCTAACAACAAACAACACTAACCCCCTAACAACAAACAACACTAACACCCTAAGAAGAAACAACCCTAACCCCCTAACAACAAACAACCCTAACCCACTAACAACAATCAACCCTAACACCCTAACAACAAACAACACTAACCCCCTAAAAACAAACAACCCTAAACAACTAACATCAAACAACACTAACCCCTAACAACACACAACACTAACACCTTAACAACAAACAACACTAACACCCTAAAAACAAAAACCACTAAACCCCAACAAGAAATAACCCTAAACCCCTAACAACAAACAACACTAACCCCCTAACAAGAAACAACATTAACCCCCTAACAAGAAACAACCCTAACCCCCAACAACAAACAACACTAACCCCCTAACAACAAACAACACAAAACCCCTAGGAACAAACAACACTAACCCCCAAACAACAAACAACCCTCACCCACTAACAACAAACAATCCTAACCCCCTAACAACCAACAACACTAACCCCCTAACCACAAACAACACTAACACCCTAACAACAAACAACACTACCCAAACAACAAACAACCTTAACCTTCTAACAAGAAACAACACTAAACCCCTAACAAGAAACTACACTAAACCCGTAACAACAAACAACCCTAACCCCCTAACAACCAACAACCGTAAACCCCTAACAACAACACTAACCCCCTAACAACAAACAACCCTAACACCCTAAACAACCAACAACACTAACCCCCTAACTACCAACAGCACTAACCCAGTAAAAATATAAAACACTAACCCCCTAACAACAGCCAACACTTATCCCCCGAAAACAAACAACACTAACCCCCTAACAAGAAAGAACCCAAATCCTCTAACAACAAACAACACTAACACCCTAACAACAACCAACCCTAACCCCCAAGAACAAACAACACTAACCCCCTAAGAACAAACAACACTAACCCCCAACAACGAACAATACTAACTCCCTAACAACACAAAACCTAACCCCTTATCAACAAACAACCCTAACCCACTAAAAAAAACAACCCTAACACCCTAACAGCAAACAACCCTAACCCCCTAACAACAAACAGCACTAACCCTCTAACAACAAAGAACCCTAAACCGCTAACATCAAAGAACACTAACACCCTAACAACAAACAACCCTGACCCCCTAACAAGAAACACTAACCCCCAAACAACAAACAACCCTAAACTCTAAAAACCAAAAACACTAACCCACTAACAACAAACAACCCTAACCCACTAACAACAAACAACCCTAACACCCTAAGAACAAACAACACTAACACCCTAACAACAAACAACCCTAAACCCCTAACATCAAACAAAACTAACCCCCTAACAACACAAAACACTAACACCCTAACAACAAACAACACTAACACCCTAACAACAAAAACCACTAAACCCCAACAAGAAACAACCCTAAACCCCTAACAACAAACACTAACCCCCTAACAACAAACAACACTAAACCCCTAACAAGAAACTACCCTAACCCCGTAAAAACAAACAACACTAACCCCGTAACAACAAACAACCCTAACCCCCAAACAACAAACAACCCTAAAACCCTAACATCAAAGAACACTAACACCCTAACAACAAAAAACCCTAACCCCCAACAACAAACACTATCCCCAAACAACAAACAACCCTAACCCCTAAAAACCAAAAACACTAACCCACTAACAACAAACAACCCTAACCCACTAACAACAAACAACCCTAACACCCTAACAACAAACAACACTAACCCCCTAACAACAAACAACCCTAAACCTCTAACATCAAACAACACTAACACCCTAACAACAAAGAACACTAACACCCTAACAACAAAAACCACTAAACCCCAACAAGAAACAACCCTAAACCCCTAACAACAAACACTAAACCCCTAACAACAAACAACACTAAACCCCTAACAAGAAACTAACCTAACCCCGTAACAACAAACACTAACCTCCTAACAACAAACAACCTTAACCCCCTAACAACAAACAGCCCTAAACCCCTAACAACAAACAATCCTAACCCCCTAACAACCTACAACACTAGCCCCCTAACCACAAACAACAATAACACCCTAACCACAAACAACACTAACCCCGTAAGAACAAACAACACTAACTCCCTAACAACAAACAACACTAACCCCCTAACAACAACAACACTAAACCCCAAAAACAAACAACACTAACACCCTAACAACAAACAACACTAACCCCCTAACAACAGTCCTAACCACCTGACAACAAACAACACTAACCCCTAAAAAAAAAACAATAAACCCCGAAAAACAAACAACACTCATCCCCTAAGAACAAACAACACTAACCCTCTAACAACAAACAACACTAACCCCTAAAAACAAAAACACTAACCCCCTAACAACAAACAACACTAACCCCCCTAAAAATAAACAACCCTAAAACCCTAAAAACAAACAACACTGAACCCCTTAAAACAAACAACACTAAGCCCCTAACAACAACCAGCACTAACACTCTAACAACAAAAAACACTGACACGCTAACAACAACCAACACTAACCCCCTAACAACAAACAATCCTAACCCCCTAAAAACAAACAACACTAACCCCCTAAAAACAAACAACCCTAAAACCCTAAAAACAAACAACACTGAACCCCTAAAAACAAACAACACTAAGCCAATAACAACAAACAGCACTAAACCACTAACAACAAAAAACACTAACCCGCTAACAACATCCAACAGTAACGCCCTAACCACAAACAACACTAACCCCCTAAAAACAAACAATCCTAACCCCCTAACAACAAACAACACTCACCCCTAAAAAACAAACAACCCTAAAACCCTAAAAGCAAACAACACTGAACCCCTAAAAACAAACAACACTAAGCCCCTAACAACAAACAACACTAACACCCGAACAACAAACACCACTAAACCCCAACAAAAAACAACCCTAAGCCCCTAACAACAAACAACACTAAACCCCTAACAAGAAACAACCCTAAACCCCTAACAACAAACAACACTAACCCCCTAACAACAAACAACACTAACACCCTAACAACAACCAACCCTAACCCCCTAAGAACAAACAACACTAACGCCCTAAGAACAAACAACACTAACCCCCAGCAACGAACAATACTAACCCCTAACAACACAAAACCTAACCCCTTATCAACAAACAACCCTAACACCCTAACAACAAACAACACTAACCCCCTAACAACAAACAACCCTAAACCCCTAACATCAAAGAACACTAACACCCTAACAACAAACAACCCTAGCCCCCTAACAACTAACAACACTAACCCCCAAACAACAAACAACCCTAACCCTTAAAAACCAAAAACACTAACCCACTAAGAACAAACAACCCTAACCCACTAACAACAAACAACCCTAACCCCCTAACAACAAACAACCCTAAACCCCTAACATCAAAGAACACTAACACCCTAACAACAAACAACACTAACACCCTAACAACAAAAACCACTAAACCCCAACAAGAAACAACCCTAAACCCCTAACAACAAACACTAACCCCCTAACAACAAACAACACTAAACCCCTAACATCAAAGAACACTAACACCCTAACAACAAACAACCCTAACCCCCTAACAACAAACACTAACCTCCAAACAAGAAACAACCCTAACCCCTAAAAACCAAAAACACTAACCCACTAACAACAAACAACCCTAACACCCTAACAACGAACAACCCTAACACCCTAACAAAAAACAACACTAACCCCTAACAACAAACAACCCTAAACCCCTAACATCAAACAACACTAACCCCGTAACAAACAAAACACTAACACCCTAACAACAAACAACACTAACACCCTAACAATAAAAACCACTAAACCCCAACAAGAAACAACCCTAAACCCCTAACAACAAACAACACTAACCCCCTAACAACAAACAACCCTAACCAAACAACAAAAAACCCTAACCCATTAACAACAAACAACCCTAACACCCTAACAACAAACAACCCTAACCCCCTAACAACAAACAACACTAACCCCCTAACAACAAACAACCCTAAACCCCTAACATCAAAGAACACTAACACGCTAACAACAAACAACCCTAACCCCCTAACAACAAACACTAACCCCCAAACAACAAACAAACCTAAACCCTAAAAACGAAAAACACTAACCCACTAACAACAAACAACCCTAACCCACTAACAACAAACAACCCTAACACCCTAACAACAAACAACACTAACCCCTAACAACAAACAAACCTAAACCCCTAACATCAAACAACACTAACCCCCTAACAACACAAAACACTAACACCCTAACAACAAAAACCACTAAACCCCAACAAGAAACAACACTAAACCCCTAACAACAAACAACACTAACCCCCTAACAACAAACAACACTAACACCCTAAGAAGAAACAACCCTAACCCCCTAACAACAAACAACCCTAACCCACTAACAACAATCAACCCTAACACCCTAACAACAAACAACACTAACCCCCTAAAAACAAACAACCCTAAACAACTAACATCAAACAACACTAACCCCTAACAACACACAACACTAACACCTTAACAACAAACAACACTAACACCCTAAAAACAAAAACCACTAAACCCCAACAAGAAACAACCCTAAACCCCTAACAACAAACAACACTAACCCCCTAACAAGAAACAACATTAACCCCCTAACAAGAAACAACCCTAACCCCCAACAACAAACAACACTAACCCCCTAACAACAAACAACACAAAACCCCTAGGAACAAACAACACTAACCCCCAAACAACAAACAACCCTCACCCACTAACAACAAACAATCCTAACCCCCTAACAACCAACAACACTAACCCCCTAACCACAAACAACACTAACACCCTAACAACAAACAACACTACCCAAACAACAAACAACCTTAACCTTCTAACAAGAAACAACACTAAACCCCTAACAAGAAACTACACTAAACCCGTAACAACAAACAACCCTAACCCCCTAACAACCAACAACCGTAAACCCCTAACAACAACACTAACCCCCTAACAACAAACAACCCTAACACCCTAAACAACCAACAACACTAACCCCCTAACTACCAACAGCACTAACCCAGTAAAAATATAAAACACTAACCCCCTAACAACAGCCAACACTTATCCCCCGAAAACAAACAACACTAACCCCCTAACAAGAAAGAACCCAAATCCTCTAACAACAAACAACACTAACACCCTAACAACAACCAACCCTAACCCCCAAGAACAAACAACACTAACCCCCTAAGAACAAACAACACTAACCCCCAACAACGAACAATACTAACTCCCTAACAACACAAAACCTAACCCCTTATCAACAAACAACCCTAACCCACTAAAAAAAACAACCCTAACACCCTAACAGCAAACAACCCTAACCCCCTAACAACAAACAGCACTAACCCTCTAACAACAAAGAACCCTAAACCGCTAACATCAAAGAACACTAACACCCTAACAACAAACAACCCTGACCCCCTAACAAGAAACACTAACCCCCAAACAACAAACAACCCTAAACTCTAAAAACCAAAAACACTAACCCACTAACAACAAACAACCCTAACCCACTAACAACAAACAACCCTAACACCCTAAGAACAAACAACACTAACACCCTAACAACAAACAACCCTAAACCCCTAACATCAAACAAAACTAACCCCCTAACAACACAAAACACTAACACCCTAACAACAAACAACACTAACACCCTAACAACAAAAACCACTAAACCCCAAGAAGAAACAACCCTAAACCCCTAACAACAAACACTAACCCCCTAACAACAAACAACACTAAACCCCTAACAAGAAACTACCCTAACCCCGTAACAACAAACAACACTAACCCCGTAACAACAAACAACCCTAACCCCCAAACAACAAACAACCCTAAAACCCTAACATCAAAGAACACTGACACCCTAACAACAAAAAACCCTAACCCCCAACAACAAACACTATCCCCAAACAACAAACAACCCTAACCCCTAAAAACCAAAAACACTAACCCACTAACAACAAACAACCCTAACCCACTAACAACAAACAACCCTAACACCCTAACAACAAACAACACTAACCCCCTAACAACAAACAACCCTAAACCTCTAACATCAAACAACACTAACGCCCTAACAACACAAAACACTAACACCCTAACAACAAACAACACTAACACCCTAACAACAAAAACCACTAAACCCCAACAAGAAACAACCCTAAACCCCTAACAACAAACACCAAACCCCTAACAACAAACAACACTAAACCCCTAACAAGAAACTAACCTAACCCCGTAACAACAAACACTAACCTCCTAACAACAAACAACCCTAACCCCCTAACAACAAACAGCCCTAAACCCCTAACAACAAACAATCCTAACCCCCTAACAACCTACAACACTAGCCCCCTAACCACAAACAACAATAACACCCTAACCACAAACAACACTAACCCCGTAAGAACAAACAACACTAACTCCCTAACAACAAACAACACTAACCCCCTAACAACAACACTAAACCCCAAAAACAAACAACACTAACACCCTAACAACAAACAACACTAACCCCCTAACAACAGTCCTAACCACCTGACAACAAACAACACTAACCCCTAAAAAAAAAACAATAAACCCCGAAAAACAAACAACACTCATCCCCTAAGAACAAACAACACTAACCCTCTAACAACAAACAACACTAACCCCTAAAAACAAAAACACTAACCCCCTAACAACAAACAACACTAACCCCCCTAAAAATAAACAACCCTAAAACCCTAAAAACAAACAACACTGAACCCCTTAAAACAAACAACACTAAGCCCCTAACAACAACCAGCACTAACACTCTAACAACAAAAAACACTGACACGCTAACAACAACCAACACTAACCCCCTAACAACAAACAATCCTAACCCCCTAAAAACAAACAACACTAACCCCCTAAAAACAAACAACCCTAAAACCCTAAAAACAAACAACACTGAACCCCTAAAAACAAACAACACTAAGCCAATAACAACAAACAGCACTAAACCACTAACAACAAAAAACACTAACCCGCTAACAACATCCAACAGTAACGCCCTAACCACAAACAACACTAACCCCCTAAAAACAAACAATCCTAACCCCCTAACAACAAACAACACTCACCCCTAAAAAACAAACAACCCTAAAACCCTAAAAGCAAACAACACTGAACCCCTAAAAAAAAACAACACTAAGCCCCTAACAACAAACAACACTAACACCCGAACAACAAACACCACTAAACCCCAACAAAAAACAACCCTAAGCCCCTAACAACAAACAACACTAAACCCCTAACAAGAAACAACCCTAAACCCCTAACAACAAACAACACTAACCCCCTAACAACAAACAACACTAACACCCTAACAACAACCAACCCTAACCCCCTAAGAACAAACAACACTAACGCCCTAAGAACAAACAACACTAACCCCCAGCAACGAACAATACTAACCCCTAACAACACAAAACCTAACCCCTTATCAACAAACAACCCTAACACCCTAACAACAAACAACCCTAGCCCCCTAACAACTAACAACACTAACCCCCAAACAACAAACAACCCTAACCCTTAAAAACCAAAAACACTAACCCACTAAGAACAAACAACCCTAACCCACTAACAACAAACAACCCTAAAACCCTAACAACAAACAACACTAACCCCCTAACAACAAACAACCCTAAACCCCTAACAACAAACAACACTAACCCCCTAACAACAAACAACACTAACACCCTAACAACAACCAACCCTAACCCCCTAAGAACAAACAACACTAACGCCCTAAGAACAAACAACACTAACCCCCAGCAACGAACAATACTAACCCCTAACAACACAAAACCTAACCCCTTATCAACAAACAACCCTAACACCCTAACAACAAACAACCCTAGCCCCCTAACAACTAACAACACTAACCCCCAAACAACAAACAACCCTAACCCTTAAAAACCAAAAACACTAACCCACTAAGAACAAACAACCCTAACCCACTAACAACAAACAACCCTAAAACCCTAACAACAAACAACACTAACCCCCTAACAACAAACAACCCTAAACCCCTAACATCAAAGAACACTAACCCCCTAACAACAAACAACACTAACCCCCTAAACATAAACAACCCTAAAACCCTAAAAAGAAACAACACTGAACCCCTTAAAACAAACAACACTAAGCCCCTAACAACAACCAGCACTAACACTCTAACAACAAAAAACACTGACACGCTAACAACAACCAACACTAACCCCCTAACAACAAACAATCCTAACCCCCTAAAAACAAACAACACTAACCCCCTAAAAACAAACAACCCTAAAACCCTAAAAACAAACAACACTGAACCCCTAAAAACAAACAACACTAAGCCAATAACAACAAACAGCACTAACCCACTAACAACAAAAAACACTAACCCGCTAACAACATCCAACAGTAACGCCCTACCAAAAACAATACTAAGCCCCTAACAACAAACAACACTAACACCCTAACAACAACCAACCCTAACCCCCAAGAACAAACAACACTAACCCCCTAAGAACAAACAACACTAACCCCCAACCACGAACAATACTAACTCCCTAACAACACAAAACCTAACCCCTTATCAACAAACAACCCTAACCCACTAAAAAAAACAACCCTAACACCCTAACAGCAAACAACCCTAACCCCCTAACAACAAACAGCACTAACCCTCTAACAACAAAGAACCCTAAACCCCTAACATCAAAGAACACTAACACCCTAACAACAAACAACCCTAACCCCCTAACAAGAAACACTAACCCCCAAACAACAAACAACCCTAACCCCTAAAAACCAAAAACAGTAACCCACTAACAACAAACAACCCTAACCCACTAACAACAAACAACCCTAACACCCTAACAACAAACAACACTAACACCCTAACAACAAACAACCCTAAACCCCTAACATCAAAGAACACTAACACCCTAACAACAAACAACCCTAACCCCCTAACAACAAACACTAACCCCCAAAGAACAAACATTCCTAACCCCTAAAAACCAAAAACACTAACCCCGTAACAACAAACAACCCTAACCCACTTACAACAAACAACCCTAACACCCTAACAACAAACAACAGTAACCCCCTAACAACAAACAAACCTAAACCCCTAACATCAAACAACACTAACCCCTTAACAACACAAAACACTAACACCCTAACAACAAACAACACTAACACCCTAACAACAAAAACCACTAAACCCCAACAAGAAACAACCCTAAACCCCTAACAACAAACACTAACCCCCTAACAACAAACAACACTAAACCCCTAACAAGAAACTACCCTAACCCCGTAACAACAAACAACACTAACCCCGTAACAACAAACAACCCTAACCCCCAAACAACAAACAACCCTAAAACCCTAACATCAAAGAACACTAACACCCTAACAACAAACAACCCTAACCCCCAACAACAAACACTAACCCCAAACAACAAACAACCCTAACCCCTAAAAACCAAAAACACTAACCCACTAACAACAAACAACCCTAACCCACTAACAACAAACAACCCTAACACCCTAACAACAAACAACACTAACCCCCTAACAACAAACAACCCTAAACCTCTAACATCAAACAACACTAACGCCCTAACAACACAAAACACTAACACCCTAACAACAAACAACACTAACACCCTAACAACAAAAACCACTAAACCCCAACAAGAAACAACCCTAAACCCCTAACAACAAACACTAAACCCCTAACAACAAACAACACTAAACCCCTAACAAGAAACTAACCTAACCCCGTAACAACAAACACTAACTTCCTAACAACAAACAACCTTAACCCCCTAACAACAAAGAGCCCTAAACCCCTAACAACAAACAATCCTAACCCCCTAACAACCTACAACACTAACCCCCTAACCACAAACAACAATAACACCCTAACCACAAACAACACTAACCCCGTAAGAACAAACAACACTAACTCCCTAACAACAAACAACACTAACCCCCTAACAACAACAACACTAAACCCCAAAAACAAACAACACTAACACCCTAACAACAAACAACACTAACCCCCTAACAACAGTCCTAACCACCTAACAACAAACAACACTAACCCCCTAAAAAAAAAACAATAAACCCCGAAAAACAAACAACACTCATCCCCTAAGAACAAACAACACTAACCCTCTAACAACAAACAACACTAACCCCTAAGAACAAAAACACTAACCCCCTAACAACAAACAACCCTAACCCCCTAAACATAAACAACCCTAAAACCCTAAAAAGAAACAACACTGAACCCCTTAAAACAAACAACACTAAGCCCCTAACAACAACCAGCACTAACACTCTAACAACAAAAAACACTGACACGCTAACAACAACCAACACTAACCCCCTAACAACAAACAATCCTAACCCCCTAAAAACAAACAACACTAACCCCCTAAAAACAAACAACCCTAAAACCCTAAAAACAAACAACACTGAACCCCTAAAAACAAACAACACTAAGCCAATAACAACAAACAGCACTAACCCACTAACAACAAAAAACACTAACCCGCTAACAACATCCAACAGTAACGCCCTACCAAAAACAATACTAAGCCCCTAACAACAAACAACACTAAACCCCTAACAAGAAACAACCCTAAACCCCTAACAACAAACAAAACTAAGCCCCTAACAACAAACAACACTAACACCCTAACAACAACCAACCCTAACCCCCTAAGAACAAACAACACTAACGCCCTAAGAACAAACAACACTAACCCCCAGCAACGAACAATACTAACCCCTAACAACACAAAACCTAACCCCTTATCAACAAACAACCCTAACACCCTAACAACAAACAACACTAACCCCCTAACAACAAACAACCCTAAACCCCTAAAATCAAAGAACACTAACACCCTAACAACAAACAACCCTAGCCCCCTAACAACTAACAACACTAACCCCCAAACAACAAACAACCCTAACCCTTAAAAACCAAAAACACTAACCCACTAAGAACAAACAACCCTAACCCACTAACAACAAACAACCCTAACACCCTAACAACAAACAACACTAACCCCCTAACAACAAACAACCCTAAACCCCTAACATCAAAGAACACTAACACCCTAACAACAAACAACACTAACACCCTAACAACAAAAACCACTAAACCCCAACAAGAAACAACCCTAAACCCCTAAAAACAAACACTAACCCCCTAACAACAAACAACACTAAACCCCTAACATCAAAGAACACTAACACCCTAACAACAAACAACCCTAACCCCCTAACAACAAACACTAACCTCCAAACAAGAAACAACCCTAACCCCTAAAAACCAAAAACACTAACCCACTAACAAGAAACAACCCTAACCCCCTAACAACGAACAACCCTAACACCCTAACAAAAAACAACACTAACCCCTAACAACAAACAACCCTAAACCCCTAACATCAAACAACACTAACCCCCTAACAACACAAAACACTGCCACCCTAACAACAAACAACACTAACACCCTAACAACAAAAACCACTAAACCCCAACAAGAAACAACACTAAACCCCTAACAACAAACAACACTAACCCCCTAACAACAAACAACCCTAACCAAACAACAAACAACCCTAACCCATTAACAACAAACAACCCTAACACCCTAACAACAAACAACCCTAACCCCCTAACAACAAACAACACTAACCCCCTAACAACAAACAACCCTAAACCCCTAACATCAAAGAACACTAACACCCTAACAACAAACAACCCTAACCCCCTAACAACAAACACTAACCCCCAAACAACAAACAAACCTAACCCCTAAAAACGAAAAACACTAACCCACTAACAACAAACAACCCTAACCCACTAACAACAAACAACCCTAACACCCTAACAACAAACGACACTAACCCCTAACAACAAACAAACCTAAACCCCTTACATCAAACAACACTAACCCCCTAACAACACAAAACACAAACACCCTAACAACAAACAACACTAACACCCTAACAACAAAAACCACTAAACCCCAACAAGAAACAACCTTATACCCCTAACAACAAACACTAACCCCCTAACAACAAACAACACTAAACCCCTAAGAAGAAACTACCGTAACCCCGTAACAACAAACAACACTAACCCCGTAACAACAAACAACCGTAACCCCCAAACAACAAACAACCTTAACCCCTAACAACAAACAATCCTAACCCCCGAACAACCAACAACACTAACCCCCTAACCACAATAATCACTAACACCCTAACAACAAAAACCACTAAACCCCAAGAAGAAACAACCCTAAACCCCTAACAACAAACAACACTAACCCCCTAACAACAAACAACCCTAACCAAACAACAAACAACCCTAACCCGCTATCAACAAACAACACTAACCCCCTAAGAAGAAACAACCCTAACCAAACAACAAACAACCCTAACCCCTAAAAAGAAACAACCATAACCCCCTAAAAACAAACAACCCTTACCAAACAACAAACAACCCTAACCGACTAACAACAAACAACACTAACCCCCTAAGAAGAAACAACACTAACCCCCTAAAAACAAACAGCACTAACCACCTAACAACAAACAACACTAACACCCTAACAACAACCAACCCTAACCCCCAAGAACAAACAACACTAACCCCCAACAACGAACGATACTAACCCCCTAACAACACAAAACCTAACCCCTTATCAACAAACAACCCTAACCCACTGACAAAAAACAACTCTAACACCCTAACAACAAACAACCCTAAACCCCTAACAACAAACAACACTAACCCCCAAACAACAAACAACCCTAACCCCTAAAACCAAAAACACTAACCCACTAAGAACAAAAAACCCTAACCCCTAACAACAAACAACCCTAAACCCCTAACATCAAACAACACTAACCCCCTAAAACAAACAACAATAAAACCCTAACAACAAACAACACTAACACCCTAACAACAAAAACCACTAAACCCCAACAAGAAACAACCCTAAACCCCTAACAACAAACAACACTAACCCCCTAAGAACAAACAACCCTAACCAAACAACAAACAACCCTAACCCACTAACAACAAACAACACTAACCCCCTAACAAGAAACTACACTAACCCCCTAACAAGAAACTACACTAACCCTGTAACAACAAACAACCCTAACCCCTAAAAACAAACAATCCTAACCCTCTAACAACAAACAACCCTAACCAAACAACAAACAACCCTAACCCACTCACAACAAACAACACTAAACTCCTAACAAGAAAAAACACTAACCCCCTAAGAAGAAACAACATTAACCCCTAACAACAAACAACACTAACCCCTAACATCAAACAACACTAACACCCTAACAACAACCAACCCTAACCCCCTAAGAACAAACGACACTTATCCCCTAAGAACAAACAACACTAACCCCCAACAACGAACAATACTAACCCCCTAACAACACAAAACCTAACCCCTTATCAACAAACAACCCTAACCCACTAACAAAAAACGACACTAACCCTCTAAAAACAAACAACCCTAAACCCCTAACATCAAAGAACACTAACACCCTAACAACAAACAACTCTAACCCCCTAACAACAAACACTAACCCCCAAACAACAAACAACCCTAACCCCTAAAAACCAAAAACACTAACCCACTAACAACAAGCAACCCTAACCCACTAACAACGAACAACCCTAACACCCTAACAACAAACAACACTAACCCCCTAACAACGAACAACCCTAAATCCCTAACATCAAACAACACTAACCCCCTAACAACACAAAACACTAACACCCTAACAACAAAAACCACTAAACCCCAACAAGAAACAACCCTAAAACCGTAACAACAAACAACCCTGACCAAACAACAAAAAACCTAACCCACTAACAACAAACAACACTAACACCCTAACAACAAACAACCCTAACCCCCTAACAACAAACAACACTAACCCCTTAACAACAAACAACCCTAAACCCCTAACAGCAAACAACACTAACCCCCTAACAACAAAACACTAAACCCCAACGATAAACAACCCTAAACCCCTAACAACAAACACTAACCCCCTAACAACAAACAACACTAAACCCCTAACAAGAAACTAACATAACCCCGTAACAACAAACACTAACCTCCTAACAACAAACAACCTTAACCCCCTAACAACAAACACCCCTAAACCCCTAACAACAAACAATCCTAACCCCCTAACAACAAACAACACTCACCCCTAAAAAACAAACAACCCTAAAACCCTAAAAGCAAACAACACTGAACCCCTGAAAACAAACAAAACTAAGCCCCTAACAACAAACAACACTAACACCCGAACAACAAACACCACTAAACCCCAACAAGAAACAAACCTAAGCCCCTAACAACAAGCAACACTAACCCCCTAACAAGAAACAACCCTAAACCCCTAACATCAAAAACGCTAACATCCTAACAACAAACAACCCTAGCCCCCTAACAACAAACAACACTAACCCCCAAACAACAAACAACGCTAACCCTTAAAAACCAAAAACACTATCCCACTAAAAACAAACAACCCTAACCCACTAACAACAAACAACCCTAACACCCTAACAACAAACAACACTAAACCCCTAACAACAAACAACCCTAAACCCATAACATCAAACAACACTAACCCCCTAACAACACAAAACACTAACACCCTAACAACAAACAACACTAACACCCTAACAACAAAAACCACTAAACCCCAACAAGAAACAACCCTATACCCCTAACAACAAACAACACTAACCCCCTAACAACAAAAAACTCTGAATCCCTAAAAACAAACAACACTAACCCACTAACAAAAAACAACCCTAAACCCCTAACAACAACCCTTACCCACTAACAACCAACAACACTAACCCCCTAACCAAAAACACTAACACCCTAACAACAAAAACCACTCTACCCCCACAACAAACAACCCTAAACACCTAACAACAAACAACACTAACCCCCGAACAACAAACACTACTAAACCACAACTAGAAACAAGCCTATCCCCGTAACAACAAGCAACACTAACCCTCTAACAACAAACAACACTAGCACCCTAACAACAGTCCTAACCACCTAACAACAAACAACACTAACCCCCTAAAAAGAAACAACAATAAACCCCTAAAAACAAACCACACTCATCCCCTAAGAACAAACAACACTAAACCTCTAACAACAAACAACACTAACCCCTAAGAACAAAAACACTAACCCTCTAACCACAAACAACACTAACCCCCTAAAAACAAACAACCCGAAAACCCTAAAAACAAACAACACTGAACCCCTTAAAACAAACAACACTAAGCCCCTAACAACAACCAGCACTAACACACTAACAACAAAAAACACTGACACGCTAACAACAACCAACACTAAACCCCTAACAACAAACAATCCTAACCCCCTAAAAACAAACAACACTAACCCCCTAAAAACAAACAACCCGAAAACCCTAAAAACAAACAACATTGAACACCTAAAAACAAACAACACTAAGCCAATAACAACAAACAGCACTAAACCACTAACAACAAAAAACACTAACCCGCTAACAACATCCAACAGTAACGCCCTAACCACAAACAACACTAACCCCCTAACAACAAACAGTCCTAACCCCCTAACAACAAACAACACTCACCCCTAAAAACAAACAACCCTAAAAGCAAACAACACTGAACCCCTAAAAACAAACAACACTAAGCCCCTAACAACAAACAACACTAACACCCGAACAACAAACACCACTAAACCCCAACAAGAAACAACCCTAAACCCCTAACAACAAACACTGACCCCCTAACAATAAACAACACTAAACCCCTAACAAGAAACTACCCTAAACCCGTAAAAACAAACAACCCTAACCCCCTAACAACCAACAACCGTAAACCCCTAACAACAACACTAACCCCCTAACAAAAAACAACCCTATCACCCTAAACAACCAACAACACTAACCCCCTAACTACCAACAGCACTAACCCAGTAAAAATATAAAACACTAACCCCCTAACAACAACCAACACTTATCCCCTGAAAACAAACAACACTAAACCCCTAACAAGAAAGAACCCAAATCCGCTAACAACAAACAACTCTAACCCCCTAACAACAAACAACTCTGAACCCCTAACAACAAACAACACTAACCCACTAACAACAACCAACACTAACCCCTAACAACAAACAACACTAACACCCGAACAACAAACAACACTAAACCCCAACAAGAAACAACCCTAAACCCCTAACAACAAACACTAACCCCCTAACAACAAACAACCCTAACCAAACAACAAACAAACCTAACCCACTAACAACAAACAACACTAACACCCTAACAACAAACAACCCTAACCCCTAACAACAAACAACACTAACACCCTAACAACAAACAACCCTAACCTCCTAACAACGAACAACACTACCACTCTAACAACAAACAACCCTAAATCCCTAAAATCAAAGAACACTAACCGCCTAACAACACAAAACACTAACACCCTAACAACAAACACTAACACTAACCCCCTAACAAGACACAACACTAACACCTTAACAACAAACAACACTAACACCCTAACAACAAAACCACTAAACCCCAACAAGAAACAACCCTAAACCCCTAACAACAAACACTAACCCCGTAACAACAAACAACCCTAACCCCCAAACAACAAACAACCCTAACCCCCTAACAACAAACAATCCTAACCCCCGAACATCAAACAACACTAACGCCCTAACAACACAAAACACTAACACCCTAACAACAAACAACACTAACACCCTAACAACAAAAAAAACTAAACCCCAACAAGAAACAACCCTAAACCCCTAACAACAAACACTAACCCCCTAACAACAAACAACACTAAACCCCTAACAAGAAACTACCCTAACCCCGAAACAACAAACAACACTAACCCCGTAACAACAAACAACCCTAACCCCCAAACAACAAACAACCCTAACCCCCTAACAACAAACAATCCTAACCCCCGAACAACCCACAACACTAACCTCCTAACCACAATAAACACTAACGCCCTAACAACAAAAACCACTAACCCCCAACAAGAAACAACCCTAAACCCCTAGCAACAAACAACACTAACCCCCTAAGAACAAACAACCCTAACCAAACAAGAAACAACCCTAACCCACTAACAACAAACAACCCTAACACCCTAACAGCAAACAACCCTAACCCCCAACAACAAACAACACTGACACCCTAACAACAAACAACCCTAACCCCCTAACAACAAACAACACTAACCCCCTAACAACAAACAACCCTAAACCCCTAACATCAAAGAACACTAACACCCTAACAACAAACAACCCTAACCCCCTAACAACAAACACTAACCCCCAAAGAACAAACAATCCTAACCCCTAAAAACCAAAAACACTAACCCCGTAACAACAAACAACCCTAACCCACTTACAACAAACAACCCTAACACCCTAACAACAAACAACAGTAACCCCCTAACAACAAACAAACCTAAACCCCTAACATCAAACAACACTAACCCCTTAACAACACAAAACACTAACACCCTAACAACAAACAACACTAACACTCTAACAACAAAAACCACTAAACCCCAACAAGAAACAACCCTAAACCCCTAAAAACAAACACTAACACCCTAACAACAAACAACACTAACCCCATAACAACAAACAACCCTAACCAAACAACAAACAACCCTAAACCCTAAAAACAAACAACCATAACCCCCTAAAAACAAACAACCCTAACCAAACAACAAAGAACCCTAACACACTAACAACAAACAACACTAAAACCCTAAGAAGAAACAACACTAACCCCCTAAAAACAAACAGCACTAACCACCTAACAACAAACAACACTAACACCCTAACAACAACCAACCCTAACCTCCTAAGAACAAACGACACTAACCCCCTAAGAACAAACAACACTAACCCCCAACAACGAACAGTACTAACACCCTAACAACACAAAACCTAACCCCTTATCAACAAACAACCCTAACCCACTAACAAAAAACAACCCTAACACCCTAACAACAAACAACACCAACCCTCTAACAACAAACAACCTTAAACCCCTAACATCAAAGAACACTAACACCCTAACAACAAACAACCCTAACCCCCTAACAACAAACACTAACCCCCAAAAAACAAACAACCCTAACCCCCTAAAAACAAACAACCCTAACTAAACAACAAACAACCCTAACCGACTAACAACAAACAACACTAACCCCCTAACAAGAAACAACACTAACCCCCTAAGAAGAAACAACACTAACCCCCTAACACAAACAACGCTAACCTCCTAACAACAAACAACACTAACCCTTTAAGAACACAAAACACTAACACCCTAACAACAAACAACACTAACACCCTAACAACAAAAACCACTATACCCCAACAAGAAACAACCCTAAACCACTAACAACAAACACTAACCCCCTAACCACAATAAACACTAACACCCTAACAACAAAAAACACTAAACCTCAAGAAGAAACAACCCTAAACCCCTAACAACAAACAACACTAACCCCCTAACAACAAACAACCCTAACCAAACAACAAAAAACACTAACCCACTAACAACAAACAACCCTAACACCCTAACAACAAACAACACTATCCCCCTAACAACAAACAACACTAACACCCTAACAACAAACAACCCTAACCCCCAACAACAAACAACACTAACCCCCTAACAACAAACAACACTAAACCCCTAACAAGAAACTAACCTAACCCCGTAACAACAAACAACACTTACCCCGTAACAACAAACAACCCTAATCCCCGAACAACCAACAACACTAACCCCCTAACCACAATAATCACTAACACCCTAACAACAAAAACCACTAAACCCCAACAAGAAACAACTCTAAACCCCTAACAACAAACAACACTAACCCCCTAACAACAAACAACCCTAACCAAACAACAAACAACCCTAACCCACTATCAACAAACAACACTAACCCCCTAACAAGAAACTACTTTAACCCAGTAACAACAAACATCCCTAAAACCCTAAAAACATACCCTAACCAAACAACAAACAACCCTAACCGACAAACAACAAACAACACTAACCCCCTCACAAGAAAAAACACTAACCCCCTAAGAAGAAACAACACTAACCCCCTAACAACAAACAACACTAACCCCCTAACAAAAAACAACACTAACACCCTAACAACAACCGACCCTAACCCCCTAAGAACAAACAACACTAACCCCCTAAGAACAAACAACACTAACCCCCAACAACGAACAATACTAAACCCCTAACAACACAAAACCTAACCCCTTATCAACAAACAACCCTAACCCACTAACAAAAAACATCCCTAACACCCTAACAACAAACAACCCTAACCCCCTAACAACAAACAACACTAACCCCCTAACCAAAATAATCACTAACACCCTAACAATAAAAACCACTAAACCCCAACAAGAAACAACTCTAAACCCCTAACAACAAACAACACTAACCCCCTAACAACAAACAACCCTAACCAAACAACAAACAACCCTAACCCACTATCAACAAACAACACTAACCCCCTAACAAGAAACTACTTTAACCCAGTAACAACAAACAACCCTAACCCCTAAAAACATACCCTAACCAAAAACAAACAACCCTAACCGACAAACAACAAACAACACTAACCCCCTAACAAGAAAAAACACTAACCCCCTAAGAAGAAACAACACTAACCCCCTAACAACAAACAACACTAACCCCCTAAGCAACCAACAACACTAACCCCCTAACCACCAACAGCACTAACACAGTAAAAACATAAAACACTAACCCCCTAACAACAACCAACACTTATCCCCGAAAAACAAACAACACTAACCCCCAACAAGAGAGAACCCAAATCCTCTAACAACAAACAACTCTAACCCCCTAACAACAAAAAACTCTGAACCCCTAAAAACAAACAACACTGACCGACTAACAGCAAACAACCCTAAACCCCTAAGAACAAACAAGATTAACCCCCTAACATCAAACAACACTAACCCCCTAACAACAAACAACCCTAACCCCCTAACAACAAACAACACTCACCCCTAAAAACAAACAACCCTAAAACCCTAAAAGCAAACAACACTGAACCCCTAAAAACAAACAACACTGAGCCCCTAACAACAAACAACACTAACCCCCTAACAAGAAACAACACTAACCCCCTAACAACAAACAACCCTAACCCACTAACAACAAACAACCCTAACCCCTAAACACCAAAAACACCAACCCACTAACAACGAACAACCCTAACCCACTAACAACAAACAACCCTAACACACTAACAACAAACAACACTAACCCCCTAACAACAAAGAACCCTAAACCCCTAACATCAAACAACACTAACCCCCTAACAACACACAACACTAACACCCTAACAACAAACAACACTAACACCCTAACAAAAAAAACCACTAAACCCCAACAAGAAACAACCCTAAACCCCTAACAACAAACACTAACCCCCTAACAAAAAAAAACACTAAACCCCTAACAAGAAACTACCCTAACCCTGTAACAACAAACAACCCTAACCCCCAAACAACAAACAAACCTAACCCCCTAACAACAAACAAGCCTAACCCCCGAACAACCAACAACACTAACCCCCTAACAACAAACAACCCTACACCCCTAACATCAAAGAACACTAACACCCTAACAGCAAACAACCCTAACCCCCTAACAACAAACAACAATAACCCCCTAACAACAAACAATCCTAACCAAACAACAAAAAACCCTAACCCACTAACAACAAACAACACTAACGCCCTAACAAGAAACTACCCCAACCCCGTAACAACAAACAACCCTAAACCCTAAAAACAAAAAACACTAACCCACTAACAACAAACAACCCTAACCAAACAACAAAAAACCCTAACCGACTAACAACAAACCACACTAACCCCCTAACAAGAAACAACACTAACCCCCTAACAAGAAACAACACTAACCCCCTAACAACAAACAACACTAACCCCCTAACAACAAACAACACTAACACCCTAACAACAACCAACCCTAACCCCCTAAGAACAAACAACACTAGCCCCCTAAAAACAAACAACACTAACCCCCAACAACGAACAATACTAACCCCTTAACAACACAAAACCTAACCCCTTATCAACAAACAAACCTAACCCACTAACAAAACAAACCCAAACACCCTAACAACAAACAACCCTAACCCCCAGCAACAAACAACACTAACCCCCAAACAACAAACAACCCTAACCCCTAAAAACCAAAAACACTAACTCACTAACGACAAACAACCCTAACCCACTAACAACAAACAACCCTAACACCCTAACAACAAACAACACTAACCCCCTAACAACAAACAACCCTAAACTCCTAACATCAAACAACACTAACACCCTAACAAGAAACAACACTAAAACCCTAAAAAGAAACAACACTAACACCCTAACAACAAAAACCACTAAACCCCTAACAACAAACACTAACCCCCTAACAACAAACACCACTAAACCCCTAACAAGAAACTAACCTAACCCCGTAACAACAAACAACACTAACCTCCTAACAACAAACAACTTTAACCCCCTAACAACAAACAACCCTAACCCACTAAACAACCAACAACACTAACTTCTTAACTACCATCAGCACTAACCCAGTAAAAACATAAATCACTAACCCCCTAACAACAACCAACACATATCCCCTGAAAACAAACAACACTAACCCCCTAACAAGAAAGAACCCCAATGCTATAACAACAAAAAACTCTAACCCCCTAACAACAAACAACTCTGAACCCCTAACAACAAACAACACTAACCCACTAACAACAAACAACACTAACCCCCTAACAAGAAACCACACTAAACCCGTAATAACAAACAACCCTAACCCCTAACAACAAACAACCCTAACCCCCTAACAACAAACAACCCTAACCCCCTAACAACCAACAACCTTAAACCCCTAACAACAAACAACACTAACCCCCTAACAACAAACAACCCTAACCCCCTAAACAACCAACAACACTAACCCCCTAACAACAACCAACACTTTTCCCCTAAAATCAAACAACACTAACCCCCAACAAGAGAGAACCCAAATCCTCTAACAACAAACAATTCTAACCGCCTAACAACAAAAAACTCTGAACCCCTAAAAACAAACACTAACCCACTAACAACAAACAACCCTAAACCCCTAACAACAAACAACCCTTACCCACTAACAACCAACAACACTAACCCCCTAACCAAAAACACTAACACCCTAACAACAAAAACCACTAAACCCCAGCAACAAACAACCCTAAACACCTAACAACAAACAACTTAACCCCCTAACAACAAACACTACTAAACCGCAACTAGAAACAACCCTAACAGCCTAACAACAAACAACACTAACGCTCTAACAACAAACAACACTAACCCTCTAACAACAGTCCTAACCACCTAACAACAAACAACACTAACCCCCTAAAAAGAAACAATAAACCCCTAAAAACAAACAACACTCATCCCCGAAGAACAAACAACACTAACCCCCTAACAAGAAACAACACTAACCCCCTAACAACAAGCAACCCTAACCCACTAACAACAAACAACCCTAACACCCTAACAACAAACAACACTAACGCCCTAA
The DNA here is from genome assembly GCF_024166365.1 of Elephas maximus indicus. Taxonomy (NCBI): domain Eukaryota; kingdom Metazoa; phylum Chordata; class Mammalia; order Proboscidea; family Elephantidae; genus Elephas; species Elephas maximus. The sequence goes on from NC_064833.1 coordinate 95,616,568, forward strand.
CAACAAACACCACTAAACCCCAACATGAAACAACAATAAACCCCTAACAACAAACAACACTAACCCCCTAACAACAAACAACCCTAACCCCCTAACAACAAACGCTAACCCCCAAACAACAAACAACCCTAACCCCTAAAAACCAAAAACACTAACCCACTAACAACAAACAACCCTAACCCACTAACAACAAACAACCCTAACACACTAACAACAAACAACCCTAACCCCCTAACAAGAAACAACCCTAAACCCCTAACTACAAACAACACTAACCTCCTAATAACAAACAACACTAGCACCCTAACAACAACCAACCCTAACACCCTAAGAACAAACAACACTAACCCCCTAAGAACAAACAACACTAACCCCCAACAACGAACAATACTAACCCCCTAACAACACAAAACCTAACCCCTTATCAACAAACAACCCGAACCCACTAACAACAAACAACCCTAACACCCTAACAACAAACAACAGTAACCCCCTAACAACAAACAACCCTAAACAACTAACATCAAAGAACACTAACACCCTAACAACAAACAACCTTAGCCCCCTAACAACAAACAACACTAACCCCCAAACAACAAACAACCCTAACCCCTAAAAACCAAAAACACTAACCCACTAAAAACAAACAAACCTAACCCACTAACAACAAACAACCCTAACACCCTAACAACAAACAACACTAACCCCCTAACAACAAACAACCCTAAACCCCTAACATCAAACAACACTAACCCCCTAAGAAAAAACAACACTAAAACCCTAACAACAAACACTAACACCCTAACAACAAAAACCACTAAACCCCAACAAGAAACAACCCTAAACCCCGAACAAGAAACTAACCTAACCCCGCAACAACAAACAACACTAACCTCCTAACAACAAATAACCTTAACCCCCTAACAACAAACACCCCTAAACCCCTAACAACAAACAATCCTAACCCCCTAACAACCAACAACACTATCCCCCTAACCACATACAACACTAACACCCTGACCACAAACAACACTAACCCCGTAAGAACAAACAACACTAACCCCCTAACAACAAACAACACTAACACCCTAACAACAACCAACCCTAAAACCCTAAGAACAAACAAAACTAACCCCCTAAGAAGAAAGAACACTAACCCCCAACAACGAACAATACTAACCCCCTAACAACACAAAACCTAACCCCTTATCAAGAAACAACACTAACCCACTAACAAAAAACAACCCTAACCCCCTAACAACAAACAACACTAACCTCCAAACAACAAACAACCCTAACCCCTAAAAACCAAAAACACTAACCCACTAACAACAAACAACCCTAACCCACTAACAACAAACAACCCTAACACCCTAACAACAAACAACACTAACCCCCTAAAAACAAACAACCCTAATCCCCTAACATCAAACAACAATAACCGCCTAACAACAAACAACACTAAAACCCTAACATCAAACAACACTAACCCCCGAACAACACACAACACTAACACCCTAACAAAAAATAACACTAACACCATAAGAACAAAAACCAATAAACCCCAACAAGAAACAACCTTAAACCCCTAACAATAAACACTAACCCCCTAACAACAAACAACACTAACCTCCTAACAACAAACTACCTTAACCCCCTAACAACAAACACCCCTAAACCCCTAACAACAAACAATCCTAACCCCCTAACAACCAACTACACTAACCCCCTAATCACAAACAACACTAACACCCTAACCACAAACAACACTAACCCCGTAAGAACAAACAACACTAACCCCCTAACAGCAAACAACACTAAACCCCTAACAACAACAACACTAAGCCCCAACAACAAACAACACTAACACCCTAACAACAAACACTACTAAACCGCAACTAGAAACAACCCTAACACCCTAACAACAAAAAACACTAACCCTCTAACAACAAAAAACACTAACCCCCTAACAACAGTCCTAACCACCTAACAACAAACAACACTAACCCCCTAAAAAGAAACAACAATAAACCCCTAAAAACAAACAACTCTCATCCCCAAGAACAAACAACACTAACCCTCTAACAACAAACAACACTAACCCCTAAGAACAAAAACACTAACTCCCTAACAACAAACAACACTAACCCCCTAAAAACAAACAACTCTAAAACCCTAAAAACAAACAACACTGAACCCCTTAAAACAAACAACACTAAGCCCCTAACAACAACCAGCACTAACACTCTAACAAAAAAACACTGACACGCTAACAACAACCAACACTAAACCTCTAACAACAAACAATCCTAACCCCCTAACAACAAACAACACTCACCCCTAAAAAACAAACAACCCTAAAACCCTAACAGCAAACAACACTGAACCCCTAAAAACAAACAACACTAAGCCCCTAACAACGAACAACACTAACACCCGAACAACAAACACCACTAAACCCCAACAAGAAACAACTCTAAGCCCCTAACAACAAACAACACTAACCCCCTAACAAGAAACAACCCTAACCAAACAACAAACAAGCCTAACCCACTAACAACAAACAACACTAACCCCCTAACAATAAACTACTCTAACCCCGTAACAACAAACAACCCTAACCCCTAAAAACAAACAACCCTAACCCCCTAACAACAAACAACCCTAACCAAACAACAAACAAGCCTAACCGACTAACAACAAACAACACTAACACCCTAACAAGAAACAACACTAACCCCTAAGAAGAAACAACACTAACCCCCTAACAACAAACAACACTAACCCCCTAACAACAAACAACACTAACACCCTAACAAGAACCAACCCTAACCCCCAAGAACAAACAACACTAACCCCCTAAGAACAAACAACACTAACTCCCAACAACGAACAATACTAACCCCCTAACAACACAAAACCTAACCCCTTATCAACAAACAACCCTAACCCACTAACAACAAACAACCCTAACACCCTAACAACAAACAAAACTAACCCCCTAACAACAAACAACCCTAAACCCCTAACATGAAAAACGCTAACACCCTAACAACAAACAACCCTAGCCCCCTAACAACAAACAACACTAACACCCAAACAACAAACAACCCTAACGCGAAAAAACCAAAAACACTATCCCACTAACAACAAACAACCCTAACCCACTAACAACAAACAACCCTAACACCCTAACAACAAACACTAAATCCCTAACAACAAACAACCCTAAACCCCTAACATCAAACAACACTAACCCCCTAACAGCACAAAACACTAACACCCTAACAACAAACAACACTAACACCCTAACAACAAAAACCACTAAACCCCAACAAGAAACAACCCTAAACCCCAAACAACAAACAACACTAACCCCCTAACAACAAAAAACTCTGAACCCCTAACAACAAACAACACTAAACCACTAACAACAAACAACCCTAAACCCCTAACAACAAACAACCCTTACCCCCTAACAACCAACAACACTAACCCCCTAACCAAAAACACTAACACCCTAACAACAAAAACCACTAAACCCCCACAACAAACAACCCTAAACACCTAACAACAAACAACACTAACCCCCGAACAACAACCACTACTAAACCGCAACTAGAAACAACCCTAACCCCGTAACAACAAACAACACTAACCCTCTAACAACAAACAACACTAGCCCCCTAACAACAGTCCTAACCACCTAACAACAAACAACAGTAACCCCCTAAAAAGAAACAACAATAAACCCCGAAAAACAAACAGCACTAATCCCCTAAGAACAAACAACACTAACCCTCTAACAACAAACAACACTAACCCCTAAGAACAAAAACACTAACCCTCTAACCACAAACAACACTAATCCCCTAAAAACAAACAACCGGAAAACCCTAAAAACAAACAACACTGAACCCCTTAAAACAAACAACACTAAGCCCCTAACAACAACCAACACTAACACACTAAAAACAAAAAACACTGACACGCTAACAACAACCAACACTAAACCCCTAACAACAAACAATCCTAACCCCCTAAAAACAAACAACACTAACCCCCTAAAAACAAACAACCCTGAAACCCTAAAAACAAACAACACTGAACCCCTAAAAACAAACAACACTAAGACAATAACAACAGACAGCCCTAACCCACTAACAACAAAAAACACTAACCCGCTAACAACATCCAACAGTAACGCCCTAACCGCAAACAACACTAACCCCCTAACTACAAACAATCCTAACCCGCTAACAACAAACAACATTCACCCCTAAAAACAAACAACCCTAAAACCCTAAAAGCAAACAACACTGAACCCATAAAAACAAAAAACACTAAGCCCCTAACAACAAACAACACTAACACCCGAACAACAAACACCACTAAACCCCAACAAGAAACAAACCTAAACCCCTAACAACAAACAAAACTAACCTCCTAAGAAGAAACAACCCTAACCCCCTAACAACAATCAACCCTAACACCCTAACAACAAACAACACTAACCCCCTAACAACAAACAACCCTAAACCCCTAACATCAAACAGCACTAACCCCCTAACAACACAAGACACTAACACCCTAACAACAAACAACACTAACACCCTAACAACAAAAACCACTAAACCCCAACAAGAAACAACCCTAAACCCCTAACAACAAACAACACTAACCCCATAACAACAAACGACCCTAACCAAACAACAAACAACCCTAACCCACTAACAAAAAACAACACTAACCCCCTAACAAGAAACTACTCTAACCCCGTAACAAAAAACAACCCTAACCCCTAAAAACAAACAACCCTAACCCCCTAACAAGAAACAACCCTAACCAAACAACAAACAACGCTAACTGACTAACAACAAACAACACTAACCCCCTAACAAGAAACAACTCTAACTCCCTAACAATAAACTACTCTAACCTCGTAACAACAAACAACCCTAACCCCTAAAAACAAACAACCCTAACCCCCTAACAACAAACAACCCTAACCAAACAACAAACAACCCTAACCCACTAACAACAAACACTAACCCCCTAACAAGAAACAACACTAACCCCCTAAGAACAAACAACACTAACACCCTAACAACAACCAACCCTAACCCCCAAGAACAAACACTAACCCCCTAAGAACAAACAACACTAACCCCCAACAACGAACAATACTAACCCCCTAACAACACAAAACCGAACCCCTTATAAACAAACAACCATAACCCACTAAAAAAAAACAACCCTAACACCCTAACAACAAACAACACTAACCCTCTAACAACAAACAACCCTAAACCCCTAACATCAAAAACACTAACACCCTAACAACAAACAACCCTAACCCCCTAACAACAAACACTAACCCCCAAAAAACAAACAACCCTAACCCCTAAAAACCAAAAACACTAACCCACTAACAACAAACAACCCTAACCCACTAACAACAAACAACCCTAACACCCTAAAAACAAACAACGCTAACACTCTAACAACAAACAACACTAACACCCTAACAACAAAAACCACTAAACGCCAACAAGAAACAACCCTAAACCCCTAACAACAAACACTAACCCCCTAACAACAAACAACACTAACCCCCTAACAACAAACAACCCTAATCCCTAAACAACAAACACTAACCCCCAACAACATACAACCCTAAACCCCTAACATCAAATAACACTAACACCCTAACAACAAATAACCCTAACCCCCTAACAGCAAACACTAACCCCCAAACAACAAACAACTCTACCCCTAAAAATCAAAAACACTAACCCACTAATAACAAACAACCCTAACCCGTTAACAAACAACCCTAACACCCTAACAACAAACAACACTTACCCCCTAACAACAAACAACCCTAAACCCCTAACATCAAACAACACTAACCCCCTAACAACACAAACCACTAACACCCTAACAACAAACAACACTAACACCCTAACAACAAAAACCACTAAACCCCAACAAGAAACAACCCTAAACCCCTAACAACAAACACTAACCCTCTAACAACAAACAACACTAAACCCCTAACAAGAAACTACACTAACCCCGTAACAACAAACAACACTAACCCCGTAGCAACAAACAACGCTAACCCCCAAACAACAAACAACCCTAAGCACCTAACAACAAACAATCCTAACCCCCGAACAACCAACAACACTAACCACCTAACCACAATAAACACTAACACCCTAACAACAAAAACCACTAAACCCCAACAAGAAACAACCCTAAACCCCTAACAAGAAACAACACAAACCCCCTAACAACATACAACCCTGGCCAAACAACAAAAAAACCTAACCCACTAAAAAAAAACAACACTAACACCCTAACAACAAACAACCATAACCCCCTAACAACAAACAACACTAACAACCAACAACCCTAACCCCCCAACAACAAACAACCCTAACCGACTAACAACAAACAACACTAAACCCCTAACATCAAAGAACACTAACACCCTAACAACAAACAACCCTAACCCCCTAACAACAAAAACTAACCCCCAAACAACAAACAACCCTAACCCCTAAAAACCAAAAATACTAACCCACTAACAACAAACAACCCTAACCCCCTAACAACAAACAACCCTAACCAAACAACAAACAACCCTAACCCCGTAACAACAAACAACACTAACCCCCTAACAACAAACAACCCTAGGTCTCTAACAAAAAAAAACCCTCACCCCCTAAAAGCCAACAACCCAAAACCCCTAACAACAAACAGTAACCCCCTATCAACAAACAACCCTAACCCCATAACAACCAACAACACTAACCCCCTATCCACAAACAACACTAACCCTCTAATAACAAACAACACTAACCCTCTAACAACAAACAATCCTAACCCCCTAACAACAAACAACACTAACCCCCTAACAACAAACATCCCTAACCCACTAACAACAAACAAAACTAACGCCCTAACAAACAACACTAACCCCCGACCAGAAACAACACTAACCCCCTAACAAAAATCAACCCTAACTCCCTAACAACAAACAACCCTAACCCACTAACAACAAACAAACCTAACACCCGAACAACAAACAACACTAACCCCCTAACAACAAACAACCCTGAACCCCTAACAACAAACAACACTATCCCCCTAACAACAAACAACCTTAACCCCCTAACAACAAACAACCCTAACCCCCAAAAAACAAACAACCCTAACCCCCAAACAACAAACAACCCTAACCCCCTCACGAAAACAACCCTAAGCCCCTAACAAGCACAATTCTAAACCCCGAAAAATACAATCGTAACCCCGTAACAAACACAACCCTAACCCCCTAACAAAGCCTAACAATAACTTTAAACCTGACCATAAGCATAACCCCAAACCCTAGCACTAACTCTAACTCTAAACTTAACACTAACCTAGCCCTGCCCTTTACCGTAAACCTATCCTTAACCCTAACCTTACCCCTACCCGAACCCTAACTCTATACCTAACCCGAACACTAACCTTGACCCTACTCTAACTTTAACTCTAACGTGACTATTAAATGAAACATCACCCTAACCCTAAGCCTAAATCTAACTCGAGCCCTAACCATAACAATTACACTAAACCCTCGCCTTAACTGTAAACCTAACCCTAACCCTCACCCTAATCCTTAACCGTATCCCCAACCCTAAACCTAACGCTATCCCCAAACTTATCCCTAACCCTAACCCTAATACGAACAGTAACCCAAATCTAACCCTAACCCTAATATTAAACCTAAACTTAAATCTACCCTAACCATAAACCTAACCCTAACACCCTAAACCTAACGTCTAACACCATCTATAATCCTAACCCTTATCATAACCCTCACCCTTAACCTAAACTTCACGCTAACCCTAAACCTAACCTAACGCTGACCCTAGACATAACGCCTAACCCTAACCGAACCCTAAACCTATCCTTAACACTAACCTGAACACAAACCCAAACCCTAGCCCTCACCATAAAAATAACCCTCACCCTATCCTGAACTTCATCCAAACACTAACCATAACCTTAACCCTAAACCTAGACCTAACCCAAACCCTAACCTTAAACCTAACTCTAAGAATAACGCTAGTCCATCTGTAACCCTAAACCGAACACTTACAATAGCCCTGAACCTAACCCTAAAATAATCCTAATCCTAACCCTAGACCTAATCCTAACCCTACCCCTAACCTTGACCCTAAATAGAACACTAAGTCTAACCCTCAACATGGACCTAAACCTAATTCTTACCCTACACCTAACCCTAATCCTAAACCAAACCCTAACTCTGACTATAACCCTAATCATAACAATTACTCTAAACCCTCACCATAACTGTAAAACTAACTGTAACCCTCACCCTAAATCCTAACCGTATCCCACAACCCTAACCCTAATGCTATCCCTAACCGTAACCCTAACATTAACCTGAAACCCCTGAGCCCTAATGATAAACCTAACCCTAACACAAACCCTAAACCTAACACCAAAGCCTAGCAAAAACCTTAACCCTAACTCTCACCCTAACTCTAACACTAACCCGAAACCGAATCATGAACCTAACCCTAAGCCTAAACCAAACCTAACCATGACCAGAACCGCAAGGCCTAACCGGAACCCTCACCCAAACCCTAACCCTAAACTACACCTCTAACCCCTAACGCCTTATCATAACGATAATCCTAACCCTAACCAACCCTAACCCTAAAACTAACCCTCACCCCAACCACAAAGCCTAACACAACCATGACCCTAACCCTAAACATAACACTAAACTTAACCCTAACCTTAAATCTAACCCTAACCCTAAAACTGAACACAACCCCTGAACGTAACCCTAACCCTGAACATAACTTTAACACTAACCTGAAAACAAGCCCAAACCTTAGCCATAACCCTAACCCTCACCCTATCTTAAACTTCACCCTATCCCTAACCTAAAACTCACCCTGACTTTAACCCTAACCCTACCCCTAAACCTAACCCTCACCTTAACCTTGGCCCAACTGTAACCCGAAACCTAACCCTTACAATAACTCTGACCCTAATCCTCGCCCTAAACCTAATTCTAATTCTAACCCTGACCCTAACCCTAACCGAACCTTAACCCTATCTTTAAGCCTACCATAAACTTAAACCTAACCCTAACCCTTAACCTTAACTCTAACCCTAACCCTAGCCCTAACCCTAACCTTAACGGTGACACTTACCCAAAACCCTCACCTTAACTGTAAATGTAACTCTAACTCTTACCCTAACCCTAAACTTAACCCTAATTATAACCTTAACCTAAACCTAACTGAAACAGTAACCCTTAACCCTAACTCTAATCCTTAGCCTAAAACTAACCTTAACCCTAAACCTAACCCTAACCACTGACCCTAACTCTAACCCTAACCCTGAGCTGAACCCTCACCCTTAACCAGAATTTCACCCTAAGCATAACGCTAAGCGTACCCTAACTTCATTCAAACCCGAACCCTAAGCAAAACTAACACTAACACTACATGTAACCCTAACCCTAAGCCTAACCCTAACCCTGACTCTGACCTGAACCCAAACCCCTAACCCCAACCCTCTCGCTTAACATAAACTTCTCTGTAACCCTAACCCTAAAACTAAACGTCACACTAAATCTCCCCTAACCCTGACCGTACCATAAACGTAACCCTAACTCTAAACTCAAAACTAACCCTGACCCTAACTCTAACTCTAACCCTAATCCTAACCCTAAAACTTACCCTACACACTCAGCTTAAATGGAAACCTAGCACTAACCCTCATCTTACCATCTAAACCTAACCTCAACCCTTAACCTAACCCTATCTATAACCTTCACCTAGCCCTAAACCTAAACATGACTTAACCCTAACACTAACCCTAACCCTAAATCTAAACCTAACCTTAACCCTAAACTTAATCCTAACCTAAGCTCTAACCCTAACCCCTAACGCTAACCCTAAGCTCAACCCTCACCCTTGAATTAAACTTTACCCCAGCTGTAGCCCTAACCCTAAGCCGAACCCTAAACCTGACCCTAACATTAACCCAAACACCTAACCCTAACCCTAAGCCTAATCCTAAACCTAACACTAACCTTAACCCAAATGCCTAACCCTAACCCTAACCCTCATCCTTAACCTAAACTTCACCCTAAACCTAAGGCTAACCCTAACCCTGAAAGTAAAGCTAACCCTTAACTATCCCCTAACTCTAGCCCTGACCCTAAACCTAATGCTAACCCTAGCCCTAACAGTAACACCCGAAAACATCAGCTTAATGTAAACTTAACACTAACCCTCCCATGAACCCCTAACCCTAACCCTACCCCGCATCCTACACCTAACCCAGACCTAAACCTAACCCTTTCTCTAACCCTAAATTAACCCTAACCTTAACTCTACCCTAACCCTAACAATAACTCTAAACCTGACCATAACCATAATCCTAAACCCTAGCACTAACTCTAACTCTAAATCTAACCCTAAGCTAGCCCTACCCTTTACCGTAAACCTAGCCTTAACCCTAACCTTACCCCTACCCAAACCCTAACGCTATACCTAACCCGAACACTAACCTTAACCCGACTCTAACCTTAAGCCTAACCCTGACTATTAACTGAAACTTCACCCGAACCCTAAGCCTAACTCTAACCCTAACCATAACAATTACCCTAAACCCTCGCCTTAACTGTAAACCTAACCCTAACCCTCACCCTAATCCTTAACCGTATCCCCAACCCTAAACCTAACGCTATCCCCAAACTTATCCCTAACCCTAACCCTAATACGAACAGTAACCCAAATCTAACCCTAACCCTAATATTAAACCTAAACTTAAATCTACACTAACCATAAACCTAACCCTAACACCCTAAACCTAACGTCTAACACCGTCTATAATCCTAACCCTTACCATAACCCTCACCCTTAACCTAAACTTCACACTAACCCTAAACCTAACCTAACGCTGACCCTAGACATAACGCCTAACCCTAACCGAACCCTAAACCTATCCTTAACACTAACCTGAACACAAACCCAAACCCTAGCCCTCACCATAAAAATAACCCTCACCCTATCCTGAACTTCATCCAAACACTAACCATAACCTTAACCCTAAACCTAGACCTAACCCAAACCCTAACCTTAAACCTAACTCTAAGAATAACGCTAGTCCATCTGTAACCCTAAACCGAACACTTACAATAGCCCTGAACCTAACCCTAAAATAATCCTAATCCTAACCCTAGACCTAATCCTAACCCTACCCCTAACCTTGACCCTAAATAGAACACTAAGTCTAACCCTCAACATGGACCTAAACCTAATTCTTACCCTACACCTAACCCTAATCCTAAACCAAACCCTAACTCTGACTATAACCCTAATCATAACAATTACTCTAAACCCTCACCATAACTGTAAAACTAACTGTAACCCTCACCCTAAATCCTAACCGTATCCCACAACCCTAACCCTAATGCTATCCCTAACCGTAACCCTAACATTAACCTGAAACCCCTGAGCCCTAATGATAAACCTAACCCTAACACAAACCCTAAACCTAACACCAAAGCCTAGCAAAAACCTTAACCCTAACTCTCACCCTAACTCTAACACTAACCCGAAACCGAATCATGAACCTAACCCTAAGCCTAAACCAAACCTAACCATGACCAGAACCGCAAGGCCTAACCGGAACCCTCACCCAAACCCTAACCCTAAACTACACCTCTAACCCCTAACGCCTTATCATAACGATAATCCTAACCCTAACCAACCCTAACCCTAAAACTAACCCTCACCCCAACCACAAAGCCTAACACAACCATGACCCTAACCCTAAACATAACACTAAACTTAACCCTAACCTTAAATCTAACCCTAACCCTAAAACTGAACACAACCCCTGAACGTAACCCTAACCCTGAACATAACTTTAACACTAACCTGAAAACAAGCCCAAACCTTAGCCATAACCCTAACCCTCACCCTATCTTAAACTTCACCCTATCCCTAACCTAAAACTCACCCTGACTTTAACCCTAACCCTACCCCTAAACCTAACCCTCACCTTAACCTTGGCCCAACTGTAACCCGAAACCTAACCCTTACAATAACTCTGACCCTAATCCTCGCCCTAAACCTAATTCTAATTCTAACCCTGACCCTAACCCTAACCGAACCTTAACCCTATCTTTAAGCCTACCATAAACTTAAACCTAACCCTAACCCTTAACCTTAACTCTAACCCTAACCCTAGCCCTAACCCTAACCTTAACGGTGACACTTACCCAAAACCCTCACCTTAACTGTAAATGTAACTCTAACTCTTACCCTAACCCTAAACTTAACCCTAATTATAACCTTAACCTAAACCTAACTGAAACAGTAACCCTTAACCCTAACTCTAATCCTTAGCCTAAAACTAACCTTAACCCTAAACCTAACCCTAACCACTGACCCTAACTCTAACCCTAACCCTGAGCTGAACCCTCACCCTTAACCAGAATTTCACCCTAAGCATAACGCTAAGCGTACCCTAACTTCATTCAAACCCGAACCCTAAGCAAAACTAACACTAACACTACATGTAACCCTAACCCTAAGCCTAACCCTAACCCTGACTCTGACCTGAACCCAAACCCCTAACCCCAACCCTCTCGCTTAACATAAACTTCTCTGTAACCCTAACCCTAAAACTAAACGTCACACTAAATCTCCCCTAACCCTGACCGTACCATAAACGTAACCCTAACTCTAAACTCAAAACTAACCCTGACCCTAACTCTAACTCTAACCCTAATCCTAACCCTAAAACTTACCCTACACACTCAGCTTAAATGGAAACCTAGCACTAACCCTCATCTTACCATCTAAACCTAACCTCAACCCTTAACCTAACCCTATCTATAACCTTCACCTAGCCCTAAACCTAAACATGACTTAACCCTAACACTAACCCTAACCCTAAATCTAAACCTAACCTTAACCCTAAACTTAATCCTAACCTAAGCTCTAACCCTAACCCCTAACGCTAACCCTAAGCTCAACCCTCACCCTTGAATTAAACTTTACCCCAGCTGTAGCCCTAACCCTAAGCCGAACCCTAAACCTGACCCTAACATTAACCCAAACACCTAACCCTAACCCTAAGCCTAATCCTAAACCTAACACTAACCTTAACCCAAATGCCTAACCCTAACCCTAACCCTCATCCTTAACCTAAACTTCACCCTAAACCTAAGGCTAACCCTAACCCTGAAAGTAAAGCTAACCCTTAACTATCCCCTAACTCTAGCCCTGACCCTAAACCTAATGCTAACCCTAGCCCTAACAGTAACACCCGAAAACATCAGCTTAATGTAAACTTAACACTAACCCTCCCATGAACCCCTAACCCTAACCCTACCCCGCATCCTACACCTAACCCAGACCTAAACCTAACCCTTTCTCTAACCCTAAATTAACCCTAACCTTAACTCTACCCTAACCCTAACAATAACTCTAAACCTGACCATAACCATAATCCTAAACCCTAGCACTAACTCTAACTCTAAATCTAACCCTAAGCTAGCCCTACCCTTTACCGTAAACCTAGCCTTAACCCTAACCTTACCCCTACCCAAACCCTAACGCTATACCTAACCCGAACACTAACCTTAACCCGACTCTAACCTTAAGCCTAACCCTGACTATTAACTGAAACTTCACCCGAACCCTAAGCCTAACTCTAACCCTAACCATAACAATTACCCTAAACCCTCGCCTTAACTGTAAACCTAACCCTAACCCTCACCCTAATCCTTAACCGTATCCCCAACCCTAAACCTAACGCTATCCCCAAACTTATCCCTAACCCTAACCCTAATACGAACAGTAACCCAAATCTAACCCTAACCCTAATATTAAACCTAAACTTAAATCTACACTAACCATAAACCTAACCCTAACACCCTAAACCTAACGTCTAACACCGTCTATAATCCTAACCCTTACCATAACCCTCACCCTTAACCTAAACTTCACACTAACCCTAAACCTAACCTAACGCTGACCCTAGACATAACGCCTAACCCTAACCGAACCCTAAACCTATCCTTAACACTAACCTGAACACAAACCCAAACCCTAGCCCTCACCATAAAAATAACCCTCACCCTATCCTGAACTTCATCCAAACACTAACCATAACCTTAACCCTAAACCTAGACCTAACCCAAACCCTAACCTTAAACCTAACTCTAAGAATAACGCTAGTCCATCTGTAACCCTAAACCGAACACTTACAATAGCCCTGAACCTAACCCTAAAATAATCCTAATCCTAACCCTAGACCTAATCCTAACCCTACCCCTAACCTTGACCCTAAATAGAACACTAAGTCTAACCCTCAACATGGACCTAAACCTAATTCTTACCCTACACCTAACCCTAATCCTAAACCAAACCCTAACTCTGACTATAACCCTAATCATAACAATTACTCTAAACCCTCACCATAACTGTAAAACTAACTGTAACCCTCACCCTAAATCCTAACCGTATCCCACAACCCTAACCCTAATGCTATCCCTAACCGTAACCCTAACATTAACCTGAAACCCCTGAGCCCTAATGATAAACCTAACCCTAACACAAACCCTAAACCTAACACCAAAGCCTAGCAAAAACCTTAACCCTAACTCTCACCCTAACTCTAACACTAACCCGAAACCGAATCATGAACCTAACCCTAAGCCTAAACCAAACCTAACCATGACCAGAACCGCAAGGCCTAACCGGAACCCTCACCCAAACCCTAACCCTAAACTACACCTCTAACCCCTAACGCCTTATCATAACGATAATCCTAACCCTAACCAACCCTAACCCTAAAACTAACCCTCACCCCAACCACAAAGCCTAACACAACCATGACCCTAACCCTAAACATAACACTAAACTTAACCCTAACCTTAAATCTAACCCTAACCCTAAAACTGAACACAACCCCTGAACGTAACCCTAACCCTGAACATAACTTTAACACTAACCTGAAAACAAGCCCAAACCTTAGCCATAACCCTAACCCTCACCCTATCTTAAACTTCACCCTATCCCTAACCTAAAACTCACCCTGACTTTAACCCTAACCCTACCCCTAAACCTAACCCTCACCTTAACCTTGGCCCAACTGTAACCCGAAACCTAACCCTTACAATAACTCTGACCCTAATCCTCGCCCTAAACCTAATTCTAATTCTAACCCTGACCCTAACCCTAACCGAACCTTAACCCTATCTTTAAGCCTACCATAAACTTAAACCTAACCCTAACCCTTAACCTTAACTCTAACCCTAACCCTAGCCCTAACCCTAACCTTAACGGTGACACTTACCCAAAACCCTCACCTTAACTGTAAATGTAACTCTAACTCTTACCCTAACCCTAAACTTAACCCTAATTATAACCTTAACCTAAACCTAACTGAAACAGTAACCCTTAACCCTAACTCTAATCCTTAGCCTAAAACTAACCTTAACCCTAAACCTAACCCTAACCACTGACCCTAACTCTAACCCTAACCCTGAGCTGAACCCTCACCCTTAACCAGAATTTCACCCTAAGCATAACGCTAAGCGTACCCTAACTTCATTCAAACCCGAACCCTAAGCAAAACTAACACTAACACTACATGTAACCCTAACCCTAAGCCTAACCCTAACCCTGACTCTGACCTGAACCCAAACCCCTAACCCCAACCCTCTCGCTTAACATAAACTTCTCTGTAACCCTAACCCTAAAACTAAACGTCACACTAAATCTCCCCTAACCCTGACCGTACCATAAACGTAACCCTAACTCTAAACTCAAAACTAACCCTGACCCTAACTCTAACTCTAACCCTAATCCTAACCCTAAAACTTACCCTACACACTCAGCTTAAATGGAAACCTAGCACTAACCCTCATCTTACCATCTAAACCTAACCTCAACCCTTAACCTAACCCTATCTATAACCTTCACCTAGCCCTAAACCTAAACATGACTTAACCCTAACACTAACCCTAACCCTAAATCTAAACCTAACCTTAACCCTAAACTTAATCCTAACCTAAGCTCTAACCCTAACCCCTAACGCTAACCCTAAGCTCAACCCTCACCCTTGAATTAAACTTTACCCCAGCTGTAGCCCTAACCCTAAGCCGAACCCTAAACCTGACCCTAACATTAACCCAAACACCTAACCCTAACCCTAAGCCTAATCCTAAACCTAACACTAACCTTAACCCAAATGCCTAACCCTAACCCTAACCCTCATCCTTAACCTAAACTTCACCCTAAACCTAAGGCTAACCCTAACCCTGAAAGTAAAGCTAACCCTTAACTATCCCCTAACTCTAGCCCTGACCCTAAACCTAATGCTAACCCTAGCCCTAACAGTAACACCCGAAAACATCAGCTTAATGTAAACTTAACACTAACCCTCCCATGAACCCCTAACCCTAACCCTACCCCGCATCCTACACCTAACCCAGACCTAAACCTAACCCTTTCTCTAACCCTAAATTAACCCTAACCTTAACTCTACCCTAACCCTAACAATAACTCTAAACCTGACCATAACCATAATCCTAAACCCTAGCACTAACTCTAACTCTAAATCTAACCCTAAGCTAGCCCTACCCTTTACCGTAAACCTAGCCTTAACCCTAACCTTACCCCTACCCAAACCCTAACGCTATACCTAACCCGAACACTAACCTTAACCCGACTCTAACCTTAAGCCTAACCCTGACTATTAACTGAAACTTCACCCGAACCCTAAGCCTAACTCTAACCCTAACCATAACAATTACCCTAAACCCTCGCCTTAACTGTAAACCTAACCCTAACCCTCACCCTAATCCTTAACCGTATCCCCAACCCTAAACCTAACGCTATCCCCAAACTTATCCCTAACCCTAACCCTAATACGAACAGTAACCCAAATCTAACCCTAACCCTAATATTAAACCTAAACTTAAATCTACACTAACCATAAACCTAACCCTAACACCCTAAACCTAACGTCTAACACCGTCTATAATCCTAACCCTTACCATAACCCTCACCCTTAACCTAAACTTCACACTAACCCTAAACCTAACCTAACGCTGACCCTAGACATAACGCCTAACCCTAACCGAACCCTAAACCTATCCTTAACACTAACCTGAACACAAACCCAAACCCTAGCCCTCACCATAAAAATAACCCTCACCCTATCCTGAACTTCATCCAAACACTAACCATAACCTTAACCCTAAACCTAGACCTAACCCAAACCCTAACCTTAAACCTAACTCTAAGAATAACGCTAGTCCATCTGTAACCCTAAACCGAACACTTACAATAGCCCTGAACCTAACCCTAAAATAATCCTAATCCTAACCCTAGACCTAATCCTAACCCTACCCCTAACCTTGACCCTAAATAGAACACTAAGTCTAACCCTCAACATGGACCTAAACCTAATTCTTACCCTACACCTAACCCTAATCCTAAACCAAACCCTAACTCTGACTATAACCCTAATCATAACAATTACTCTAAACCCTCACCATAACTGTAAAACTAACTGTAACCCTCACCCTAAATCCTAACCGTATCCCACAACCCTAACCCTAATGCTATCCCTAACCGTAACCCTAACATTAACCTGAAACCCCTGAGCCCTAATGATAAACCTAACCCTAACACAAACCCTAAACCTAACACCAAAGCCTAGCAAAAACCTTAACCCTAACTCTCACCCTAACTCTAACACTAACCCGAAACCGAATCATGAACCTAACCCTAAGCCTAAACCAAACCTAACCATGACCAGAACCGCAAGGCCTAACCGGAACCCTCACCCAAACCCTAACCCTAAACTACACCTCTAACCCCTAACGCCTTATCATAACGATAATCCTAACCCTAACCAACCCTAACCCTAAAACTAACCCTCACCCCAACCACAAAGCCTAACACAACCATGACCCTAACCCTAAACATAACACTAAACTTAACCCTAACCTTAAATCTAACCCTAACCCTAAAACTGAACACAACCCCTGAACGTAACCCTAACCCTGAACATAACTTTAACACTAACCTGAAAACAAGCCCAAACCTTAGCCATAACCCTAACCCTCACCCTATCTTAAACTTCACCCTATCCCTAACCTAAAACTCACCCTGACTTTAACCCTAACCCTACCCCTAAACCTAACCCTCACCTTAACCTTGGCCCAACTGTAACCCGAAACCTAACCCTTACAATAACTCTGACCCTAATCCTCGCCCTAAACCTAATTCTAATTCTAACCCTGACCCTAACCCTAACCGAACCTTAACCCTATCTTTAAGCCTACCATAAACTTAAACCTAACCCTAACCCTTAACCTTAACTCTAACCCTAACCCTAGCCCTAACCCTAACCTTAACGGTGACACTTACCCAAAACCCTCACCTTAACTGTAAATGTAACTCTAACTCTTACCCTAACCCTAAACTTAACCCTAATTATAACCTTAACCTAAACCTAACTGAAACAGTAACCCTTAACCCTAACTCTAATCCTTAGCCTAAAACTAACCTTAACCCTAAACCTAACCCTAACCACTGACCCTAACTCTAACCCTAACCCTGAGCTGAACCCTCACCCTTAACCAGAATTTCACCCTAAGCATAACGCTAAGCGTACCCTAACTTCATTCAAACCCGAACCCTAAGCAAAACTAACACTAACACTACATGTAACCCTAACCCTAAGCCTAACCCTAACCCTGACTCTGACCTGAACCCAAACCCCTAACCCCAACCCTCTCGCTTAACATAAACTTCTCTGTAACCCTAACCCTAAAACTAAACGTCACACTAAATCTCCCCTAACCCTGACCGTACCATAAACGTAACCCTAACTCTAAACTCAAAACTAACCCTGACCCTAACTCTAACTCTAACCCTAATCCTAACCCTAAAACTTACCCTACACACTCAGCTTAAATGGAAACCTAGCACTAACCCTCATCTTACCATCTAAACCTAACCTCAACCCTTAACCTAACCCTATCTATAACCTTCACCTAGCCCTAAACCTAAACATGACTTAACCCTAACACTAACCCTAACCCTAAATCTAAACCTAACCTTAACCCTAAACTTAATCCTAACCTAAGCTCTAACCCTAACGCCTAACGCTAACCCTAAGCTCAACCCTCACCCTTGAATTAAACTTTACCCCAGCTGTAGCCCTAACCCTAAGCCGAACCCTAAACCTGACCCTAACATTAACCCAAACACCTAACCCTAACCCTAAGCCTAATCCTAAACCTAACCCTAACCTTAACCCAAATGCCTAACCCTAACCCTAACCCTCATCCTTAACCTAAACTTCACCCTAAACCTAAGGCTAACCCTAAGCCTGAAAGTAAAGCTAACCCTTAACTATCCCCTAACTCTAGCCCTGACCCTAAACCTAATGCTAACCCTAGCCCTAACAGTAACACCCTAAAACATCAGCTTAATGTAAACTTAACACTAACCCTCCCATGAACCCCTAACCCTAACCCTACCCCGCATCCTACACCTAACCCACACCTAAACCTAACCCTTTCTCTAACCCTAAATTAACCCTAACCTTAACTCTACCCTAACCCTAACAATAACTCTAAACCTGACCATAACCATAATCCTAAACCCTAGCACTAACTCTAACTCTAAATCTAACCCTAAGCTAGCCCTACCCTTTACCGTAAACCTAGCCTTAACCCTAACCTTACCCCTACCCATACCCTAACGCTATACCTAAGCCAAACACTAACCTTAACCCTACTCTAACATTAAGCCTAACCCTGACTATTAACTGAAACTTCACCCTAACCCTAAGCCTAACTCTTACCCTAACCATAACAATTACCCTAAACCCTTGCCTTAACTGTAAACCTAACCCTAACCCTCACCCTAATCCTTAACCGTATCCCCAACCCTAAACCTAACGCTATCCCCAAACTTATCCCTAACCCTAACCCTAATACGAACAGTAACCCAAATCTAACCCTAACCCTAATATTAAACCTAAACTTAAATCTACCCTAACCATAAACCTAACCCTAACACCCTAAACCTAACGTCTAACACCGTCTATAATCCTAACCCTTATCATAACCCTCACCCTTAACCTAAACTTCACACTAACCCTAAACCTAACCTAACGCTGACCCTAGACATAACGCCTAACCCTAACCGAACCCTATACCTATCCTTAACACTAACCTGAACACAAACCCAAACCCTAGCCCTCACCATAAAAATAACCCTCACCCTATCCTGAACTTCATCCAAACACTAACCATAACCTTAACCCTAAACCTAAAGCTAACCCAAACCCTAACCTTAAACCTAACTCTAAGAATAACGCTAGTCCATCTGTAACCCTAAACCAAACACTTACAATAGCCCTGAACCTAACCCTAAACTTAATCCTAATCCTAAACCTAGACCTAATCCTAACCCTAACCCTAACTCTAACCTTGACCCTAAATAGAACACTAAGTCTAACCCTCAACTTGGACCTAAACCTAAATCTTACCCTACACCTAACCCTAACCCTAAACCTAACCCTCACTCTAACTCTAACCCTAATCATAACACTTACCCTAAACCCTCACCTTAACTGTAAAACTAACCGTAACCCTCACCCTAACCCCTAACCGTATCCCACAACGCTAACCCTAATGCTATCCCTAACCCTAACCCTAACACTAACCTGAAACCCCTGAGCCCTAATGATAACCCTAACCCTAACCCAAACCCTAACACCAAAGCGAAAGCCTAGCAAAAACCTTAACCCTAACTCTCACCCTAACTCTAACACCTACCCGAAACCTAATCATGAACCTAACCCGAACCCTAAACCAAACCTAACCATGACCAGAACCACAAGGTCTAACCGGAACCCTCACCCAAAACCTAATCCTAAACTACACCTCTAACTCTAACACTTTACCATAACCATAATCCAAACCCTACCCAACCCTAACCCTAAACCTAACCCTCACCCCAACCACGACGCCTAACACAACCATAACCCTTACCCTAACCGTAACACTAAACTTAACCCTAACCTTAAATCTAACCCTAACCCTAAAACTAAACACAACCCATGAACTTAACCCTAACCCTGAACATAACCTTAACACTAACCTGAAAACAAGCCCAAACCTTAGCCATAACCCTAACCCTCACCCTGTCTTAAACTGCACCCTATCCCTAACCTAAAACTCGCCCTAACTTTAACCCTAACCCTACCCCTAAACCTAACCCTCACCTTAACCTTGGCCCACCTGTAACCCTAAACCTAACCCTTACAATAACTCTGACCCTAATCCTCACCCTAAACCTAATTCTAATTCTAACCCTGACCCTAACCCTAACCTAACCTTAACCCTATCTTTAAGCCTACCATAATCTTAAACCTAACCCTAACCCTTAACCCTAACTCTAACCCTAACCCTAGCCCTAACCCTAATCTTAACTGTAACACTTACCCAAAACCCTCATCTTAACTGTAAATGTAACTCTAACTCTTACCCTAACCCTAAACTTAACCCTAATTATAACCCTAACCTAAACCTAACTGAAATGCTAACCCTTAACCGTAACGCTAACCCTAATCCTTAGCCTAAACCTAACCTTAACCCTAAACCTAACCCTAACCACTGACCCTAACTCTAACCCTAAGCCTAAGCCGAACCCTCACCCTTAACCAAAATTTCACCCTAAGCATAACACTAAGCCTACCCTAACTTCATTCAAACCCTAACCCTAAGCAAAACTAACACTAACACTAAACCTAACCCTAACCCTAAACCTAACCCTAACCCTGACTCTAACCTGAACCCAAACCCCTAACCCTAACCCTCTCGCAGAACATAAATTCACTGTAACCCTAAACACTAAATCTCCCCAACCCTGACCCTAACCATAAACATAATCCCAACACTAAACTTAAACCTAACCCTGACTCTAACTCTAACTTTAACCCTAAAACTTACCCTACACACTCAGTTTGAATGGAAACCTAGCACTATCCCTCACCCTAACATCTAAACCTAACCCCAACCCTGAACCCAACCCTATCTCTAACTAAAAACTAGTCCTAAACCTAACTATGACTTAACCCTAACACTTACCCTAACTCTAAATCTGACCTTAAGCCTAAACTTAATCCTAACCTTAAGCCTAACCCTAACCCCAACACTAACCCTAAGCTCAACACTCACCCTTAACTTAAACTTCACCCTAACCGTAACCCTAACCCTAAACCAAACACTAACCCTAACCCTAAACCTAACCTTAAACCTGACCCTAACATTAACCCAAACACTTAACGCTAAACCTAACACTAAGCCTAACCCTAAACGTAACCCTAACCTTAACCTAAACACCAAAGCCTAATCCTAACCCTCATCCTTAACCTAAACTTCACCCTAAACCTAAGCCTAACCCTAACCCTAACCCTAAAATTACACCTAACCCTAAACTATCCTCTAACTCTCGCCCTAACCCTAAACCTAACCCTAACCCTAACTCTAACCCTAACCCTGGTAAACCCTGGTAGTAACACCCTAAAACATCAGCTTAACTGTAAATGTAACACTAAGCCTCACACGAACCCCTAACCCTTTCCCTAACCCTATCACTCATCCTAACCCTAACCCTGACCTAAACTTAATCCTTACCCTAACCCTAAACTTAACGCTAACCTTAACTCTACCCTAAACCTAACAATAACTCTAAACCGGACCCTAACCCTAACCCTAAACCCTAGATCTAACTCGAACTCTAAACCTAACCCTAACCCTAACCTGGCCCCACCCTTTACAGTAAAGCTAGCCTTAACCCTAACCTTACCCCTACCCTAACCCTAAACCTAACCCTTACAATATCAATAACCCCTAGCAGGGTCCTGTCTAGTCTCTCCCACCTCATCACTCCTTACAAAGAGCCCTGCTTTGTCTCTCCCACATCCTCACTCCCTAAGCAGGGCTCTGCCTGTCCTCTCCCACCTCCTCACTCTCTATGCAGGACTCTGCCTTGTTCTCCCACCTCTTCACTCCCTACACAGGGCCCTGGCTAGTGTCTCCCATCTTCTCACTCCATACACAGCTTTCTGCCTCTTCTTTCCCACTTCCTCACTTCCTACACGGGGCCCTGCCTGGTCTCTCCCACCTCCTCACTCCCTACACCAGTCCCTGCCTGATCTCTCCTACCTCCTCACTCCCTGCACAGGGCCCTGCCTGGTCTCTCCCACATCCTTACTCCATACAAAGGGACTTGCCTGATCTCTGGCCTCCTCACTCCCTGCACAGAGCCCTGCCTGGTCTCTCCCAACTCCTCACTCCCTATTCAGGTCTCTGAATGTTTCTCCCACCTCTTCCCTCCCTACACAGGGCCCTGCCTGCTGTCTTCCATCTTCTCACTCCCTACACAAGTTTCTGCCTATTCTCTCTCACCCCCTCACTTGCTAAACACAGTCCTGCCTGTTCTTTCCCACCTCCTGACTCAGTACACAGGTCTCTGCCTGGTCTCTTCCAACTCCTCACTCCCTAGACAGGGCCCTGCCTGGTCTCTGCCACCTCCTCACTCCCTACACAGGGCCCTGCCTGGTCTCTCCCACCTCCTCGCTCCCTACACAGGGCTCTGTCTTTTCTCTCCCACCTCCTCAGTCCCTACACAGGTATCTGGGTGGTCTCTCCCACCTCCTCACTCCCTTTACAGGGCCCTGATGATCTCTCCCACCTCCTCACTCCCTAAACAGGACCCTGCCTGGTCTCTCCACCTCCTTACTCCCTACACAGGGCTCTGGCTAGTCTCTCCTACATCCTAACTCTTTATACAGCATCCTACCTGGTCTCTCTCACCTCCTCACTCCCTATGCAGGTCTCTGCCTGGTCTCTCCCACCTCCTCACTCCCTACACAGGGCCCTGCCTGGTCTCTCCTAACGCCTAACTCCCTACACAGGTCCCTGACTGGCCTCTCTCACCTCCTCACTCCCTATACAGGGCCCTGCCTGGCCTCTCCCACATCCTCAATTCACACAGGGCCCTGCCTCCTCTCTCTCACATCCTGACTGCACACACAGGGCCCTAACTGGTCCCTCCCACCTTCTCCATCCCTACACAGGTCTCTGCATGGTTCTCCCACCTCCCCATTCCCTACAAGGGTCTCTGCCTGTTCTCTCCCACCTCTTCAATCCCTAGACAGGGCCCTGCCTCTTCTCTGCCACTTCCTCACTCCCTACTCAGGGCCCTGCCTGGTATTTCTAACCTCCTCAGGCCATACACAGGGCCCTGCCTGGTCTCTCCCAAATCCTCACTCCCTACACAGGACTCTGCCTGGTCTCTCCCAACACCTCACTCCCTACAAAGGGCCCTGCCTGGAATCTCCCACCTCCTCACACCCTACCCAGGGTCCTGCCTAGTCAATCCCACCTCCTCACTCCCTACGCAGGGCTCTGCCTGTCCTCTCTCACCTTCTCACTCCCTATGCAGGACTCTGCCTGGTTCTCCACCTCTTCGCTCCCTACACAGGGCCTTGCCTGGTCTCTCCTACCTCCTCACTCCCTACACAGTTCTCTGCCTGTTCCCTCCCATTCCTCAATCCCTACACAGGTCTCTGGGTGGTCTTTCCCACCTCCTTACTACATACACAGGTGTTAGCCTGTTTTCTCCCTCCTCCTCACTCCCTACACAGGGCCCTGATGTTCTCTCGCACCTGCTCACTCCCTAAACAAGCCACTGCCTGGTCTCTCCACCTCCTTACTCCCTCCACAGGGCCCTGCCTGGTCTCTCCCACCTCCTCACTCCCTACACAGGGCCATGCCTGGCCTCTCCCACCTCCTCACTCCCTACACAGGGCTCTGCCTGGTCTCTATCACCCCCTCACTCCCTACACAGGGTCCTGCCTTACCTCTCCCACCTCCTCAGTCCCTGCACTGTGTTTCTGGCTGTTATCTCCCTTCTTCTCACTCCCTACACAGGGCTGTGCTTGTTCTCTCCCATCTCCTCACTCCCTATACAGGGCCCTGCCTGGTGTATCCCATCTGCTCACTCCCTGCACAGGGCCCTGATGATCTCTCCTACATCCTCACTCCCTACACAGGGCCCTGCCTGGCATCTCCACCTCCTTACTCCCTACACACAGACCTGCCTGGTCTCTCCCACATCCTCACTCTGTACACAGGGTCCAACCTGGTCTCTCCCACCTCCTCACTCCCTACACAGGGCCCTGCCTGGTCTCTCCTAACACCTCACTTCCTACACAGGGCTCTGCCTGATCTCTCCCACTTCCTGACTCCCTACTCAGGTATCTGGGTGGTCTCTCCCAACTCCTCACTGTGTATGCAGGGCCTTACCTGTTCTCTATCACCTCCTCACTCCCTACACAGGGCCCTGATGGTCTCTCCCACCTCCTCACTCCCTACACAGGGTCCTGCCTAGTCTCTCCCACTTCCTCAATCCCTACACAGGTCCCTGACTGGTATCTCCACCACCTTACTTCCTACACACAGCCTTGCCTGTTCTCTTCCACATCCTCACTCTGTACACAGGGTCCTACCTGGTCTCTCTCACCTCATCACTCCCTACACAGGGCCCTGCCTGGTCTCTCCTAACACCTCACTCCCTACACAGGGCTCTGCCTGGCCTCTCCCACCTCCTCACTCCCTACACAGGGCCCGGCCTGGTCTCTCCTTCTTCTCAATCCCTACACAGGTCTCTGCCTCTTCTCTCCAAGATACTCACTCCCTACACTGGGCCCTGCCAGGTCTCTCCCACCTCCTCAGTCCCTTCACAGGTCTTTGCCTGGTCTCTCCCACATCTCTGCCTCTTCTCTCCTGCATCCTCACTCCCAACATAGGGCCCTGCCTGGTCTCTCCCACCTTCTCACTCCCTACACAGGACGCTGCCTGGCCTCTCCCACCTCCTCAGGACCTACACAGGTCCCTGCCTGGTCTCTTCCAGCTCCTCACTCCCTACACAGGTGTCTGCCTGGATTCTCCCACCTCCTCACTCCTTACACAGGGCCCTGCCTGGTATGTCCCTCCTCCTCACTCCCTACAGAGGGCCCTGCCTGGTGTCTCCCTTCTGCTTACTCCCTACATATGTCTCTGTCTGTTCTCTCCCACCTCCTCACTCTCTACACAGGGCCCTGCCTGATCTCTGGCACATTCTCACTCCCTACACAGGACCTGTGTGGTCTCTCCCAACACCTCACTCCCTCCACAGGGCCCTGCCTGGATGCTCCCTCCCCCTCACACCCTGCACAGGGTCCTGCTTGGTCTCTCCCACCTCATCACTCCTTACACAGGGCCTGCCTGGTCTCTCCCATATCCTCACTCCCTATACTTGGCTCTGCCTGGTCTCTCCCATCTCCTCACTCCCTAAGCAGGACTCTGCCTGGGTCTCCCTCTTCTTCACTCCCTACACAGGGCCCTGTCTGCTGTCTCCCATCTTCTCTATGCACAGAGCCCTGCCTGGTCTGTCCCACCTCCTCACTCCCTACACTCTTCTCTGCCTGTTCTCTCCCACCTCCTAACTCCCTGCACAGGGCCCTGCCTGGTCTCTCCCATATCCTTACTCCATACAGGGACATGCCTGATCTCTGGCCAACTCACTCCCTACAGAGGGCCCTTCCTGGTCTCTCCCATCTCCTCACTCCCTATGCAGGTCTCTGAATGGTTCTCCCACCTCTTCACTCCCTACACAGGGCCCTGCCTGCTGTCTACCATCTTCTCAATCCCTACACAGGTTTCTGCCTATTCTCTCCCACCTCCTCACTCCCTACACAGGTCTCTGCCTGGCCTCTCCCCCTTCCTCACTCCCTACACAGGTCTCTGCCTGGCCTCTCCCACTTCCTCACTCCCTACACAGGTCCCTGCTTCGTCTCTCCCACCTCATCACTCCTTACACAGGGCCCTGCCTGGTCTCTCCTACATCCTCACTCTTTACACAGCATCCTACCTGGTCTCTCTCACCTCCTCACTCCCTATGCAGGTCTCTGCCTGGTCTCTCCTAAGGCCTAACTCCCTACTCAGGTCCCTGCCTGACCTCTCCCACCTCCTCACTCCCTAGACATGGCCGTGCCTGGTTGCTCCCAGCTCCTCACTCCCTACTCAGGGCCCCGCCTTTTCTCTCCCACCTCCTCCATCCCTGTAAAGGTCTCTGCCTGGTCTGTCCCACCTCCTTACTCCCTACAGAGTTCTCTGCCTGTTCTCTTCCACATCCTCACTCCTTACACAGGGCCCTTCCTGGTCCCTCCCACCTCCTCACTTCCTACACCTGTCCCTGCCTGGTCTCTTCCATCTCCTCTCTCCCTACTCAGGGCCCTGCCTGGTCTCACCCACCTCCTCACTCCCTACAAAGGTCTCTGTCTGGTCTCTCAGCTCTTCACTCCCTACACAGGTTTCTGTCTCTTTTGTCCCACCATCTTACTCCCTATACAGTGCCCTGCCTGGTCTCTCACTCTCTGTACAGGGCCCTGCATGGTCTCTCCCACCTCCTGACTCCCTTCACAGCGCCCAGCCTAGTCCCTCCCACCTCCTCACTCCCTACACAGGTTAGGGTTTAGGGTTTAGTTTAGTGTTAGGGTTATGGTTCGGGATCGGGTTTAGGGGTTAAGGTTAGGTTTTAGGGTTTAGTGTTCGAGTTTAGGGTCAGGGTCAGTTTTTAGTGTCAGGGTCAGGGTTTATGGTCAGGGTCAGGGTTAGGGGTTAGGGTCAGGGTTAGGTTTAGGGTTTGTTTTTATGGTTAGGGTTTAGGGTTTAGGATTAGGGTTGGGGTAAGGTTAGGGCTAGGGCTTAGGGCTAGGGGTTAGGGTTTAGTGTTTAGTGATAGAGTTTAGGGTCAGGGTCAGAGTCAGTGTTTCGTGTCAGGGTCAGAGTTTAGGGTCAGGGTTAGGGTCATGGTCAGGGTTAGGGTCATGGTCAGGGTTTAGGGTCATTGTCACGGTTTAGGGTCAGGGTCTGGGTCAGGGTTAGGGGTTAGAGTCAGGGTTAGGTTTAGGGTTTGGGTTTAAGGTTAGGATTTAGGGTTTAGGGTTAGGGCTAGGGTTAGTTTTAGAGGTTAGAGGTTAGGGTTAGGGTTAGGGCTAGGGCTAGGGCTTGGTGTTAGGGCTAGGTCTAGGGCTAGGGTTTTAGGGCTAGAGTTTAGGGTTAGGATTAGGGTTTTGGGTTAGGCTGATGGTTAGAGTTTAGGGTTAGGGTTTATGGTTAGTGTTAGGGTTAGTGTTAGGGTTTAGGGTTAGGGTTAGGGTTTAGGGTTAGCAGTTAGTGTTAGGGTTAGTGTTCAGGGTTAGGGTTAATGTTTAGGGTTAGGTTTTAGGGTTCGAGTTAGTGTTAGGGTTAGGGCTAGGGCTAGGGCTAGGACTTGGGCTAGGGCCTAGGGCTAGGGCTAGTGATATGGTTTGGGTTTAGGGTTCGGGTTTGGGTTCACGTTAGGCTTCGGTTTAGGCTTCGGGTTAGGATTTGGGTTAGGGTTTGGGTAAGGGTTATTGTTAGGTTCAGGGCTATTGTAAGGGTTAGGTTTAGGGTTACAGGTGGACTAGCGTTATGATTAGAGTTAAGTTTAAGTTTAGGGTTTGGGTTAGGTTTAGATTTAGGGTTAGGGTTTGGATGAAGTTTACGATATGGTAAGTGTTATTTTTAAGGTTAGGGCTAGAGTTTGGGTTCGTGTTCAGGTTAGTGTTAAGGTAAGGTTTAGCGTTTGGATTAGGGTTAGGGGTTATGTTTGGGGGTAGGGTTATGTTTAGATTTAGGGTTAGTGTGAAGTTTAGGTTAAGGGTGAGGGTTACGGTTAGGGTTAGGGTAAGGGTGAGGGTTAGGGTCAGAGTTATTGTAAGGGTTAGGTTTAGGGTACTACAGGTGGGCCAAGGTTAAGTTTAGGGTTTGATTTAGGGGTAGGGTTAGGGTTAAAGTTAGGGTGAGCTTTAGCTTAGGGACAGGGTGAAGTTTAAGATAGGCTGAGGGTTAGTGTTAGGGTTATGGCTAAGGTTTGAGTTTGGTTTCAGGTTAGTGTTAAGGTTATGTTTAGGGTTAGGGTTAAGTTTACGGGTTCTTTTTAGTTTTAGGGTTAGGGTTAAATTTTAGGTTAGGGTTAAGTTTAGTGTTATGTTTAGGATTAGGGTCACGGTTTGTGTTAGGCTTTGTCGTTTGGGTGAGGGTTAGGTTTAGGGTTCGGGTTGGGTAGGGTTAGGATTATGGTTATGGTAAGGTGTTAAGGGTTAGAGTTTTAGTTTAGGGTTAGGGTTTGGGTGAGGGTTCCGGTTAGTCATTGTGGTTCTGGTCATGGTTAGGTTTGGTTTAGGGTTAGGGTTAGGTTTATTATTAGGTTTCGGGTTAATGTTAGAGTTAGAGTTAGGGTGAGACTTAGGGTTAAGGTTTGGGTTAGGCTTTGGTGTTAGGGGTTAGGTTTTGGGTTAGGGGTTAGGGTTATCGTTAGGGCTTAGGGGTTCAGGTTAGTGTTAGGGTTAGGAATAGCATTAGGGTTAGGGTTGGAGGATACGGTTAGGGGTTAGGGTGAGGGTTGCGGTTAGTTTTACAGTTAAGGTGAGGGTTTAGGGTAAGTGTTATTTTTAGGGTTAGAGTTAGGGTTAGGTTCAGGGTTAGGGTTAGGTGTAGGGTAAGATTTCGGTTTAGGTTCAGGTTTAGAATTAGAGTTAGTGTTCTATTTAGGATCAAGCTTAGAGTTAGGGTTAGGGTTAGGATTAGGGTTAGGTCTAGGGTTAGGTTCAGGGCTAATGTAAGGCTTAGTTTTAGGGTTACAGGTGGAGTAGTGTTATGGTTAGAGTTTGGTTTAAGGTTAGGGTTTGGTTTAGGTTGAGGGTGAAGGTTATGGTTAGTGTTGGATGAACCTTAGGACGGGGTGAGGGTTATTCTTATGATTAGGGCTGAAGTTTGATTTTGTGTTCAGGTTAGTGTTAAGGTTAGTTTTAGGGTTCGGGTTAGTGTTAGGAGTTACGTTTAGGGTTAGTGTTAGGTTAAGGTTCAGGGTTAGAGTGATGTTTAGGTTCATAGTGAGGGTCAAGGTAAGGGTTAGGATTACGGTGAGGATTATGCTTAGTGTTAGAGTTTACGTTTAGGGTGTTAGGGTTAGGTTTATGGTTAGGGTAGGGTTAAGTTTAGGGTTAATGTAAGGGTTAGTATTAGATTAGTGTTACTGTTCGTGTTTGGGTTAGGGTTAGGGATAAGTTTAGGGGTAGCGGCAGGTTTAGGGTTGGGGATTCGGTTAGGGGTTCGGGTGAAGTTTAGTGTTAGGTTTACAGTTAAGATGAGGGTTTAGGGTAAGTGTTATGGTTAGGGTTAGAGTTAGAGTTAGGGTTAGGGTTAGGGTGAATTTTCAGTTAATAGTGAGGGTTAGGGTAAGGGTTAGGGTTAAGGTTAGTGTTAGGATTAAGATTAGTGTTCGGGTTAGGTTTAGGGTTAGGGTTAGGATAGGGGTAAGGTTAGGGGTAAGGCTAGGTTTACGGTCAAGGGTACATCTAGGTTAGGGTTAGGATTAGGTGTAGAGTTAGAGTTAGTGCTAGGGTTTAGGGGTAGGGTTCGGGTCAGGTTTACAGTTATTGTTAGTGTTAGGGTTAGGGTAGAGTTAAGGTTAGGGTTAAGTTTAGGGTTAGGGTAAGGGTTATGTTTAGGTCAGGGTTAGGGTTAGGGTTAGGGATAGGGTTAGGTTTAGGGAAAGGGTTAGGGTTCGTGTGAGGGTTAGTGTTAGATTTACAGTTAAGCTGATGTTTTACAGTGTTACAGTTAGGGTCAGGGTTAGAGTTAGAGTTAGGGTTAGGGCTAGACTGAGGGGATAGTTTAGGGTTAGGTTTAATTTTAGGGTTATGCTTATGTATAGGGTGAAAGTTAAGTTAAGATTAGCGTTAGGGTAAATATTAGAGTTAGGTGTTTGGGTTAAGGTTAGGATCAGGTTAGGGTTAGGTTTAGGGTTAGTGTTAGTGTCAGGGTTAGGTTTTGGTGTTTGGGTTAATGTTAGGGTTAGCTTTAGGGTTAGGGTTTAGTTTAAGGTTAGGGTCAGGGTGAAGTTTAAGTTAAGGGTGAGGGTTGAGCTTAGGGTTAGTGTTAGGGGTTAGGGTTAGGGTTAGGGTTAAGGTTAGGATTAAGATTAGGGTTAAGATTAGTTTTAGGGTTAGGGTAAGTGTTACGGTTAATTCATGGTTAGGTTTAGGGCTAGGTAAAGGTTAGAGATAAGATTAGGTTAAGGGTAGGGT
Source organism: Elephas maximus indicus (assembly GCF_024166365.1). NCBI lineage: Eukaryota > Metazoa > Chordata > Mammalia > Proboscidea > Elephantidae > Elephas > Elephas maximus. The sequence continues at coordinate 95,647,885 of NC_064833.1, forward strand.
TTAGGTTTAGATGTTAGTGTGAGGGTTAGTGCTAGGTTTCCATTTAAGCTGAGTGTGTAGGGTAAGTTTTAGGGTTAGGATTAGGGTTAGAGATAGATTTAGGGTCAGGGTTAGGATTATGTTTAAGGTTAGGGTTAGGTATATGGTTAGGATTAGGGTTAGGGTCAGCGTTGGGGAGATTTAGTATTATGTTTAGTTTTAGGGCTAGGGTTAGGGTGAAGTTTATGTCAAGCGTGAGGGTTAGGGTTAGGGTTAGGGGTAAGGGTTCAGGTTAGGGTCAGGGTTAGGGTTTGCGTTAGGTTTAGGGTTAGCTTTAGTTTTGGTTAGGGTTAGGATTTGAATGAAGTTAGGGTAGGTTTAGGGTTATGGGTAGGGTGAAATTTTGGTTAGAGTTATTGTTCGGGGTTAGGGTTAGGTTTGAGTTTATCGTAGGGTTAAAGTTAGGGTTAAGGTTAGGTTAGGGTTATGGTCAGGGTTAGGATTAGGATTAGGTTTAGGGTGAGGGTTAGGGTCCGAGTTATTGTAAGGGTTAGTTTTAGGGTTACAGGTGGGCCAAGGTTAAGGTTAGGGTTAGGTTTAGGGGTAGGGATAGGTTTAGAATTAGGTTAACATAAACTTCACCCTAACCCTAGCCCTAAAACTAAACATAATTAGAATTAGGGTGAGCTTTAGGTTAGGGATAGGGTGAAGTTTAAGTTAGGGTGAGGGTTAGGGTTAGGGTTATGGCTAAGGTTTGGGTTAGTTTTCAGGTTCGTGTTAAGGTTGTGTTTCGTGTTAGGGTTAAGTTTACGGGTTCTGTTTAGTTTTAGGGTTAGGGTTATGTTTAAGGTTAGGGTTAAGTTTAGTGTTACAGTTAGGGTTAGGGTTACGTTTTGTGTTAGGCGTTGTGGTTGGGGTGAGGTTTAGGTTTAGGGTTAGGGTTGGGTAGGGTTAGGATTATGGTTACGGTAAGGTGTTAGGTGTTAGAGGTGTAGTTTAGGGTTAGGGTTTGGGTGAGGTTCCGGTTAGACATTGTGGTTCTGGTCATGGTTAGGATTGGTTTAGGGTTAGGGTTAGGTTTATGATTAGGTTTCGGGTTAGTGTTAGAGTTAGAGTTAGGGTGAGAGCTACCTTTAAGGTTAGGGTTAGGTTTTGGTGTTATGGGTTAGGTTTGGGGTTAGGGTTAGGGTTATCATTAGGGCTTAGGTGTTCAGGTTAGTGTTAGGGTTAGGGATAGCATTAGGGTAAGGGTTGTGGGATACCGTTAGGGGTTAGAGTGAGTGTTACGGTTAGTTTTACATTTAAGGCGAGGGTTTAGGATAAGTGTCCCGATTATCGTTAGACATAGAGTTAGGGGTAGGTTTACGTTTAGGGTTAGGTGTAGGGTAAGATTTAGCTTTAGTTTCAGGTTTAGGGGTAGAGTTAGTGTTCTATTTAGGGTCAAGGTTAGAGTTCGGGTTAGGGTTAGGATTAGGTCTAGGGTTAGGATTAGGTTTAGGGTTAGGTTGAGGGGTATTTTAAGGGTTAGGTTTAGGGTTACAGGTGGACTAGCATTATGGTTAGAGTTAGATTTAATGTTAGGGGTTGGGTTAGGTTTAGGTTTAGGTTTAGGACTAAGGTTAGCGTTAGGGTTTGGATGAAGTTTAGGATAGGGTGAGGGTTATTTTTAGGGTTAGGGCTAGACTTTGGGTTTGTGTTCATGTTAGTGCTAAGGTTAGGTTTAGGGTTCAGGTTAGGGTTAGTGGTTATGTTCAGATTAGGTTTAGGTTTAGGGTTAGTGTGAAGTTTAGGTTAAGGGTGAGGGTTAGGATAAGGGTTTGCATTAGGGTTTGGATTCTAGTTAGTGTTAGAGTTTAGGTTTAGGGTGTTAGGGTTAGGTTTATGGTTAGGGAAGGGTTAAGTTTAGGGTTAATGTTAGGGTTAGCATTAGATTAGGGTTACTGTTCGTCTTCGGGTTAGGGTTAGGGATAATGTGAGGGATAGATAGCATTAGGTTTAGGGTTGGGGATACGGTTAAGGGTTAGGTTTAGGTTTACATTGAAGGTGAAGGTTTAGGGTAATTGTTATGGTTAGGGTTAGAGTTAGAGTTAGGCTTATGGTTAGGGTGAAGTTTCAGTTAATAGTCAGGGTTAGGGTTACGGTTAGAGTTATGCTTAAGGTTAGTGTCAGGGTTAGGTTTAAGGTAGGGGTAAGGTTAGGGTTTAGGCTAGGTTTACGGTAAAGGGTAGGGCTAGGTTAGGCTTAGGGTTAGGTTTAGAGTTAGAGTTAGTGCTAGGCTTTAGGCTTAGGGTTAGGGTCAGGTTTAGAGTTATTGTGAGGGTTAGGGTTAAGTTCGAGTTAAGGTTAGTGCTAAGTTTAGGGTTAGGGTAAGGGTTAGGATTAGGTCAAGGTTAAGGTTAGGATTAGGGATAGGGGTAGGATTAGGGAAAGGGTTAGCGATTCATGTGATGGTTAGTGTTAGGTTTACAGTTTAGCTGATGTTTTAGAGTGTTATGGTTAGGGGTATGGTTAGAGTTAGGGTTAGGGTTAGGATTAGGGTTAGGGCTAGACTGAGGGGATAGTTTAGGGTTAGGTTTAGTTTCAGGTTAGGCTTAGGCTTACGTTTCGGGTGAAGCATACGTTAAGGATGAGGGTTAGGACTAGTGTTAGCGTTACGTGTTTGCGTTAAGGTTAGGGTTAGATTTAGGGTTAGTATTAGGGTCAGGTTTACGTGTTTGGGTTAATGCTAGGGTCAGGTTTAGGCTTAGGTTTAGGGTTAGGGTTAGGGTTCAGTTTAGGGTTAGTGTTAGGGTGCATTTAAAGTTAAGGGCGAGTGTTGAGCTCAGGTTAGCGTTAGGTGTTAGGGTTAGGGTTAAGGTTAGGATTAGGTTTAGGGTTAAGTTTAGGTTTATGCTTAGGTTTAGAGTACATGTTAGGGTTAAGTCATTGTTAGGTTTAGGGCTAGGTTAAGCTTAGAGATAGGGTTAGGTTAAGGGTTGGGGTTAGGTTTAGATGTTAGGGTGAGGGTTAGTTCTAGGTTTCCATTTAAGCTGAGTGTGTAGGGTAAGTTTTAGGGTTAGGATTAGGGTTAGGGTTAGAGTTAGGTTCAGGTTTGGGTTAGGTTTATGGTTAGGATTAGGGTTAGGGTCCGGGTTAGGCGGAGATTTAGTGTTATATTTAGTTTTAGGGTTAGAGTTAGGGTGAAGTTTATGTTAAGCGTGAGGGTTAGGGTTAGGGGTTAGGGTTCAGGTTATGGTCCGGGTTAGGGTTAGGTTTACATTTAGGGTTAGGTTTAAGTTTAGTTTTATTTTTGGTTAAGGTTAGGGTTTGAATGAAGTTAGGGGAGGTTTAGGGTCATGGTTAGGGTGAATTTTGGTTAAGAGTGAGGGTTCGGTTTAGGGTTAGGGTTAGGTTTACGTTTAAGGGTAGGCTTAGGCTAAGGATTAGGGTTAGAGTTAGGGTTAGGGGTTAGTGTTTCAGTTTGGTTTACGGTAGAGTTATATTTAGGGTTAAGTTTAGGGTTAGGGTAAGAGTTAGAGTTACGTTTACAGTTAAGATGAGGGTTTTGGGTAAGTGTTAGTGTTAGGGTTAGGCTTAGTGCTAGGGTTAGGGTTAGAGTTAGGGTTAGGAGTTAGGGTTTGGTTTAAGATTATGGTAGGGTTAAGGTTAGGTTAGGGTTAGGATTAGCATTAGGTTTAGGGCGAAGGATAGGGTCAGAGTTATTGTAAGGGTTTGGATGAGGGTTACAGGTTGGCCAAGGTTAAGGTTAGGGTTAGGTTTAGGGTTAAAGTTAGGGTTAGCTTTAGGATAGAGATAGGGTGAAGTTTAAGATAGGGTGCGGGTTAGGTTTAGGGTTATGGCTAAGGTTTGCGTTAGTTTTCAGGTTATTGTTAAGGTTATGTTTAGGGTTAGGGTTAAGTTTACGGGTTCTGTTTAGTTTTAGGGTCAGGTTTAGATTTTAGGTTAGGGTTATTTACAGTGTTACTGTTAGGGTTAGGGTTATGGTTTGTGTCAGGCGTTGTGGTTGGGATGAGGGTTAGGTTTAGGGTTAGGTTTGGTTAGGGTTAGGATTATGGTTATGGTAATGTGTTAGGAGTTAGAGGTGTAGTTTAGGGTTAGGGTTTGGGTGAGGGTTTTGGTTAGGCATTGTGGTTCTGGTCATGGTTAGGTTTGGTTTAGGGTTAGGGTTAGATTTATGATTAGGTTTTGGGTTAGTGTTAGAGTTAGGGTGAGAGTTAGGGTTAAGGTTTGGGTTATGCTTTGGTGTTATGCGTTAGGGTTTGATTTCAGGTTCGGGTTATCCTTAGGGCTTAAAGGTTCAGGTGAGTGTTAGGGTTAGGCTTAGGGATAGCTTTAGGGTTAGGGTTCGGGATACAGTTGGGGTTAGGTTGAGGGTTATGGTTAGTTTTACAGTTAAGGTGAGTGTTCAGGGTAAGTGTTATGGTTATGGTTAGAGTTAGGGTTAGTGTTTGGGTGAAGTTTCAGTTAATAGTGAGGGTTACGCTAAAAGTTAGGGTTAATGTTAGAGTTAGGGTTAAGGTTAGCGTTAGTGTTAGGTTTAGGGTAGGTAAGGTTAGGGTTAAGACTAGGTTTACGGTAAAGGGTTGGGCTGGGTTAGGGTTAGGGTTAGGTTTAGAATTATACTTAGTGCTGAGTTTAGGGTTAGGGTTAGGGTCAGGATTCGAGTTATTGTTTGGTTTAGGTATAGGTAGAGTTAAGGTTAGGTTTAATTTAGGTTTAGGGGAAGGGTTAGGTTTACGTCAGCGTTAGGTTTAGGATTAGGGATCGGGTTAGGGTTTGTGAAAGGGTTAGGGGTTCGTCTGAGGGTAAGTGTTAGGTTTACAGTTAAGCTGATGTTTTAGGCTGTTATGGTTAGGGTCATTGTGAGGTTTAGCGTTCGGGCTAGAGTTAGGTGATAGTTTAGGGTTAGGTTTAGTTTTAGGGTTAGGCTTAGGCTTAGGTTTAGGGTGAAGTTTAGGTTAAGGATGAGGGTTATGTTTAGGGTTAGTGTTAGGGTTAGGTGTTTGGGTTAAGGTTAGGGTCAGTTTAGGGTTCGGTTTAGAGTTCGGGTTAGCGTTAGGGTTCGGGTTAGGTGTTTGGGTTAACGTTAGGGTCAGGTTTATGTTTGCGTTTAGGGTTAGTGTTGGGTTCGTTTTAGGGTTAGTGTTTGGGTGAAATTTAAGTTAAGAGTGAGGGTTGAGCTTAGGGTTAGGGGTTAGGGTTAGGGTTAAGGTTAGTTTTAGGTTTAGGTTTAAGATTAGGTTTAGGGTTAGGTTTAGGGTAAGTGTTAGGGTTAAATCATGGTTAGGCTAGGGCATGGTTAAGATTAGAGATAGGGTCAGGTTAAGGGTTGGGGTTAGGTTTAGATGTTAGGGTGAGGGTTAGTGCTAGGTTTCCATTTAAGTTGAGTTTGTAGGGTAAGTTTTAGGGTTGGATTAGGGTTAGAGTTAGGGTCAGGGTTAGGGTTAAGGTTCGAGTTAGGGTTAGGTTTATGGTTAGGATTTGGGTTACGGTCAGGGTTAGGGGGAGATTTAGTGTTATGTTTAGTTTCAGGGTCAGGGTTAGGGTGCAGTTTAGGTTAAGGATGAGGGTTAGGGTTAGGTTTAGTGTTAGGGTTAGGTGTTTGGGTTAAGGTTAGGGTCAGGTCAGGGTTAGGGTTAGGGTTAGGCTTACTGTTAGGGTTAGGTGTTTGGGTTAATGTTAGAGTCAGGTTTAGGGTTAGGTTTAGAGTTAGGATTAGGTTTTGGTTTAAAGTTAGAGTTCGGGATAGGGTGAAGTTTAATTTAAGGGTGAGGGTTGAGCTTAGGGTTTGGGGTAGGGGTTAGGGTCCAGGTTAGGATTAGGTTTAAGGTTAAGGTTAGGTTTAGGGTCAGGTTTAGGGTAAGTGTTAGGATTAAGTCATGTTTAGGTGTAGGGCTAGGATAAGGTTAGAGATAGGGTTAGGTTAAGGGTTGGGTTTAGGTTTAGATGTTAGGGTGTGGGTTAGTGGTAGGTTTCCATTTAAGCTGAGTGTGTAGGGTAATTTTTATGGTTAGGATTAAGGTTAGAGTTAGGGTCAGGGTCAGGGTTAGGGTTAAGTTTAGGGTTAGTTTTATGCTTAGGATTGGGTTAGGTTCATGGTTGGGGGAGATTTAGTGTTATGTTTAGTTTTAGGATAGGGTTAGGGTGAAGTTGATGTTAAGCATGCGGGTTAGGGTTAGGGCTAGGGGTTATTGTTCAGATTAGTGTCAGGGGTAGGGTTAGGGATAGGTTTAGGGTTTGTTTTAGTTTTGTTTAAGGTTAGGGTTTGAATAAAGTTAGGGTAGGTTTAGGGTTATGGTTAGGTCTGGGCTAAGGATTAGGGTTAGAGTTAGGGTTAGGGGTGTTTTGGTTAGGTTTAGGGTAGGGTTTTATTTAGGGTTAGGGTAAGAATTAGAGTTACGTTCACAGTTAAGGTGAAGGTTTTGGGTATGTGTTACGGTTAGGGTTAGGGTTGGAGTTAGGATTAGGGTTTAGGGTTAGGTTTAATTTTATGGTAGGGTTAAAGTTAAGGTTAAGGTTAGGTTAGAGTTAGGGTAGGGTTAGGATTAGGATTAGGTTTAGGGTGAGGTTTAGGGTCAGAGTTATCGTAAGGGTTAGGTGTAGGGTGACTGGTGGGCCAAGGTTAAGGTTAGTGTTAGGTTTAGGGGTAGGGTTAGGGTTAAAGTTAGGGTTAGCTTTAGGTTAGGGATAGGGTGAAGTTTAAGATAGGGTGTGGGTTAGGGTGAGGGTTATGGCTAAAGGTTTGGGTAAGTTTTCAGGTTATTGTTAAGGTTACGTTTAGGGTTAGGGTTAAGTTTATGGGTTATGTTTAGTTCTGGGTTAGGGTTAGATTTTAGGTTAGGCTTAAGTTTAGTGTTACGGTTAGGGTTAGGGTTATGGTTTGTTTTAGGCGTTGTGGTTGGGTTGAGGGTAAGTTTTAGCGTCAGGGTTGAGTAGGCTTAGGATTATGGTTATGATAAGGTGTTAGGGGTTAGAGGTGTAGTTTATGGTTAGGGTTTCGGTGAGGGTTCTGGTTAGGCATTTTGGTTCTGGCCATGGTTAGGTTTGGTTTAGGGTTAGGGTTAGGTTTATGATTAGGTTTCGGGTTAGTGTTAGATTTAGGGTGAGTGTTTGGTTTAAGGTTTGGGTTAGGCTTTGGTGTTAGGGGTTTGGTTTGGGTTAGGGTTATCGTTAGGGCTTAGGGTTTCAGGTTAGTGTTAGGGCTAGCATTAGGGTTAGTGTTGGGGGATAGGTTTAGGGGTTCTGGTGAGGGTTAAGGTTAGTTTTACAGTTAAGGGGAGGGTTTAGGGCAAGTCTTATGATTAGGGTTAGAGTTAGAGTTACGGTTAGGTTTAGGGTTAGGTTTAGATGTAGGGTAAGATTTAGGTTTACTTTCAGGTTCAGGGTGAGAGGTAGTGTTCTCTTTAGGGTCAAGGTTAGAGTTAGGTTGAGGATTCGGTCTAAAGTTAGGATTAGGATTAGTTTTAGGGTTAAGTTCAGGGCTATTGAAATGCTCAGGTTTAGGGTTACAGGTGGACTAGCATTATACTTAGAGTTAGGTTTAAGGTTAGGGTTTGGGTTAGGTTTAGGTCTACAGTTAAGAATAGGATTAGGGTTTGGATGAAGTTTAGGATAGGGTGAGGGTTATTTTTATGGTTTGGGCTAAAGTTTGGTTTTGTGTTCAGCTTAGTGTTAAGGTTAGGTTTAGGGTTCGGTTTTTGGGTTAGGGGTTATGTTTAGGGTTTGGGTTACGCTTTGGTTTAGGGTTAGTGTGAAGTTTAGGTTAAGGGTGAGGGTGAGGATAAAGGTTAGTATTAGGTTTATGGTAAGGTGTTAGTGGTTAGAGGTGTAGTTTAGGGTTAGGGTTTCGGTGAGGGTTCCAGTTAGGAATTGTGGTTCTGGTCATGGTTGGGTTTGGTTTAGGTTTGTGATTCGGTTTCAGGTTAGTGTTAGAGTTAGGGTGAGAGTTAGGGTTAAGGTTTGGATTAGGCTTTGGTGTTAGGGGTTAGGGTTTGTGTAAGAGTTAGGGTTATCGTTAGGGCTCAGGGGTTTCAGGTTAGTTTTAGGGTTAAGGTTAGGGATTGCATTAGGGTTAGGTTTGGGGGATACGGTTAGGGGTTAGGGTGAGGGTTACGGTTAGTTTTACAGTTAAAGTGTGGGTTTAGGATAAGTGTTATGATTACGGTTAGAGTTGGAGTTATTTTTAGGTTTAGGGTTAGGTGTAGGGGAAGATTTAGGTTTAGGTCCAGGTTTTGGGTTAGAGTTAGTGTTCTCTTTAGGGTCAAGGGTGCAGTTAGGGTTAGGTTAGGATTAGGTCTAGGGCTAGGATTAGGTTTAGGGTTAATTTCAGGGCTATTGTAAGGGTTAGGTTTAGGGTTACAGATGGACTAGCGCTATGGTTAGAGGTAGGTTTAAGGTTAGGGTTTGGGTTAGGTTTAGGTTTAAGGTAGTGTTAGAGTTTGGATGAAGTTTAGGATAGGGTGAGGGTTATTTTTATGGTTAGGGCTAGAGTTTGGGTTTGTGTTCAGGTTAGCTTTAAGGCTAGGGTTCAGGTTAGGGTTAGGGGTTATGTTTAGGGTTAGGGTTATGTTTTGGTTTAGGGTTAGTGTGAAGTTTAGGTTAAGGGTGAGGGTTAGGATAAGAGTTAGAATTAGGGTTAGGATTATAGTTAGTGTTAGAGGTTAGATTTAGGATGCTAACGTTAGGTTTATGGTTAGGGTTGGGTTCATGTTAGAGTTAGGGTTAGATTAGGTTTAATGCTCGTGTTTGGGTTAGGGATAGGGTTAGGGATAGCATTAGGTTTAGGGTTGGGGATACGGTTAGGGGTTAGGGTGAGGGTTGTGGTTAGGGTGTGGGTTAGGGTTAGGTTTACAGTTAAGGTGAGGGTTTAGGGTAAGTGTCATAGTTAGGGTTCGAGTTAGAGTTTGGGTTAGGTTTAGGGTGAAGTTTCAGTTAATAGTCAGGGTCAGGGTAAGGGTTAGGGTTAAGATTACAGTTAGGGTTAAGTTTAGTGTTAGGGTTAGGGTTAGGGTAGGGGTAAGGTTAGGGTTAAGGCTAGGTTTACGGTAAAGGGTAGGGCTAGGTTAGGGTTAGGTTTAGAGTTAGAGCTAGTTCTAGGGTTTAGGGTAAGAGGTAGGGTCAGGTTTAGAGTTTTTGTTAGTTTTAGGGTGGAGTTAAGGTTAAGTTTAGCGTTAGGGTAAGTGTTAGGTTTAGGTCAGGGTTAAGGTTAGGATTAGGGATAGGGTTAGGGTTAGGGAAAGGGTTAGGTGTTCGTGGGAGGGTTAGTGTTAGGTTTACACTTAAGCTGATGTTTTACAGTGTTACGGTTAGGTCAGGGTTGTAGTTAGGGTTAGGATGAGGTTTAGGTTTAGGGCTATATTTAGGGGATAGTTTAGGGTTAGGTTTAGTTTTAGGGTTAAGGTTAGGCTTAGGTTTATCTTGAAATTTATGTTAAGGATGAGGGTTAGGGTTAGCGTTAGGGTTAGGTGTTTGGGTTAAGGTTAGGGTTAGGTTTAGGGTTTGGGTTAGGGTTCGGTGTTTCGGTTAATGTTAGGGTCAGGTTTAGGGTAAGGGTTAGGGTTCGGTATAGGATCAGGCTTAGGGTTAGGGTTAGAATTAGGGTTAGTGGTTAGGGTTAGGCTTAGGGTTAAGGTTAGGTTTAGGCTAAAGATCAGGATTTGATTTCGAGTTAGGTGTTAGTGTTTCGGTTAGGTTTAGGGTAGGTTTATATTTAAGGTTAGGTTAAGAGTTAGATTTATGTTTACAGTTAAGGTGAGGGTTTTGAGTAAGTGTTACATTTAGGGTTAGGGTTAGGTGTAGGGCTAGGGCTAGGGTTAGGTTTAGATTTCGGGTTACCGGTTAGGGTTAGGTTTAAGTTTATGGTAGGGTAAAGTTCGGGTTAAGGTTTGGTTAGGGTTAGGGTCAGGGTTAGGATTAGGATTAGGTTTAGGGTGAGGGTTAGGGTCAGAGTTATTGTAAGGGTTAGGTTTGGGGTTACAGGTGGGTCAAGGTTAAGGTTACGGTCAGGGTTAAAGTTAGGGTGTGCTTTAGATTAGGGATAGGGTGAAGTTTAAGATAGGGTGAGGGTTAGGGTTATGGCTAAGGTTTGCTTGAGTTTTCAGGTTAGTGTTAAGGTTATGTTTAGGGTTAGGAATAAGTTTATGGGTTCTGTTTACTTTTAGGGTTAGGGGTAGATTTTAGGTTAGGGTTAAGTTCAGTGTTACGGTTAGGGTTAGGTTTACGGTTTGTGTTAGGCATTGTGGTTGGTGTGAGGATTAGGTTTAGGATTAGGGTTGGGTAGGGTTAGGATTATGGTTATGGTAAGGTGTTAGGGATTAGAGGAGTAGTTTTGGGTTAGGGCTTGGGTGAGGGTTCCGGTTAGGCATTGTGGTTCTGGTCATGGTTAGGTTTGGTTTAGGGTTAGGGTTAGTTTTATGATTAGGTTTAGGGTTAGTGTTAGAGTTAGGGTTAGGCTTTGGTGCTAGGGGTTAGGTTTTGGGTTAGGGTTATCGTTAGGGCTTAGGTTTTCAGGTGAGTGTTAGGGTTAGGGTTAGGGATAGCATTAGGGTTAGCTTTTGGGGGTACGGTTAGGGGTTAGGTGAGGGTTACAGTTAGTATTGCAGTTAAGGTTAGGTTTTAGGGCAAGTGTTAGGATTAGAGTTAGAGTTAGAGTTAGGGTTAGGTGCAGGGTTAGGTGCAGGGTAAGTTTTAGATTCAAGTCCTGGTTTAGGGTTAGAGTTAGTGTTCTATTTAGGGTCAAGTTTAGAGTTCGGGTTAGGTTTAGGATTAGGTCTATTGTTGGGCTTAGGATTAGGGTTAGGTTCAGAGCTATTGTAAGGCTTAGGTTTAGGGTTACAGATGGACTAGCTTTACGGTTAGAGTTAGGTTTAAGGTTAGGGTTTGGGCTAGGTTTACGTTTACGGTTATGGTTAGGGTTAGGATTTGGTTGAAGCTTAGCATAGGCTGAGGGTTACTTTTAGGGTTAGGGCTAGAGTTTGGGTTTGTGTTCAGGTTAGTGTTATGGTTAGATTTAGGGTCCAGTTTAGGGTTAGGGGTTAGTTTTAGTGTTAGGGTTAGTTTTAGGTTTAGGGTTAGTGTGAAGTTTAGGTTAAGGGTGAGAGCTAGGGTTAGGGTTAGGATTAGGGTTAGTGTTAGACGTTAGGTTTAGGGTGCTAGTTTTAGGTTTATGGTTAGGGTAGGTTTAAGTTTAGGGTGAATGTCAGGGTTAGTGTTCGATTAGGGTTACTGTTCGTGTTAGGGTTACAGTTAGGGTTAGGGATAGCATTAGGTTTAGTGTTAGGAATATAGTTAGGCGTTAGGGTGAGGGTTGGGGATATGGTGAGGGTTAGGTTTAGGTTTACAGTTAAGGTGAGGGTTTAGGGTAATTGTTATGGTTAGGGTTAGAGTTAGGGTCATGGTGAAGTTTCAGGTAATAGTGGGGTTCAGGGTTAATGTTAGATTTAGGGTTAAGGTTAGTGTTAGGGTTAGGTTTAGATTAGGGTTAAGGTAGCGGTCAGGTTAGGGTTAAGACTAGGTTTACGGTAAAGTGTAAGGCTAGGTTAGGGTTAGGTTTAGAGTTAGTGCTAGGCCTTAGGGTTAGGGTTAAGGTCAGGTTTAGAGTTATTGTTAGGTTTACGGTTAAGGTTAGGGTAGAGTTAAGGTTAAGGTTAAGTTTAAGGTTAGGGTAAGAGTTAGGTTTACGTCAGGTTTAGGGTTAGGATGAGGGATAGGGTTAGGGAAAGGGTTAGGGTTTCGTGTGAGGATTAGTGTTATGTTTACATTAAGCTGATGTTTTTGGGTGCTACAGTAAGGTTCAGGGTTAGAGTTAGGTTAGTTTAGAGTTAGGGCTAGAGTATGGTGATAGTGCTTTAGGCTTAGGTTTAGGGTGAAATTTAGGTTAAGGATGAGGGTTAGGGTTGGGGTAGGTGTTTGGATTAATGTTAGGGTCAGGTTTAGGGTTTGGGTTTAGAGTTCAGGTTAGATTCAGGGTTAGGGTTAGATTTAGGTTTAGGGTTAGGGTTAGGTTTAGTGTTAGTTTAGCTTAGGGTTAGGGTTTGAATGAAGTTAGGGTAGGTTTAGGGTTATGGTTAGGTTGAAATTTTGGTTAAGTGTGAGGGTTTGGTTTCGGGTTAGGGCTAGAGTTAGGATTAGTGGTTAAGGTTAGGTTTAGGGTTAAGGTTAGTTTTAGGCTAAGCATTAGGGTTAGAGTTAGGGTTAGTGGTTAGTGTTTCAGTTAGGTTTAGGATAGGGTTATAATTAGGGTTAAGTTTAGGGTTACGGTAAGAGTTAGATTTACGTTTACAGTTAAGGTGAGGGTTTTGCGTAACTGTTACGGTTAGGGTTAGGGCTAGGTTTAGGGTTAGAGTTGGGTTAGGGGTTAGGTTTAGGTTAAGTTTATGGTAGGCTTTAAGTTAGGGTTAAGGTTAGGTTAGGGTTACGTCAGGGTTAGGATTAGAATTAGGTTTCGGGCGAGGGTTAGTGTCAGAGTTATTATAAGGGTTAGGTTGAGGGTTACAGATGGGCCAAGGTTAAGGGTAGGGTTAGGTTTAGGGGTAGGATTAGGGTTAAAGTTAGGGTTAGCTTTAGGTTAGGGATAGGGTGAAGTATAGTAGGGTGAGGGTTAGGGTTATGGCTAAGGTTTGGGTTCGTTTTCAGGTTAGTGTTAAGTTTATGTTTAGGGTTAGGGTTAAGTTTATGGGTTGTGTTTAGTTTTAGGGTTAGGGTTAGATTTTAGGTTAGGGTTAAGTTAAGTGTAACAGTTAGGGTTACGATTTGTGTTAGGCATTGTGGTTGGGGTGAGTGTTAGGTTTATGGTTAGGGTTGGGTAGAGTTAGGATTATGGTTATGGTAAGGTGTTAGGGTTTAGAGGTGTAGTTTAGGGTTAGGGTTTGGGTGAGGGTTTCGGTTAGGCATTGTGGTTCTGGTCATGGTTAAGTTTGGTTCAGTGTTAGGGTTAGGTTTATGATTAGGTTTCGGGTTAGTGTTAGAGTTAGGGTGAGGGATAGTGTTAAGGTTTAGCTTAGGTTTTGGTGTTATAGGTTAGGGTTTGCGTTAGGGTTAGTGTTATCTTTATGGCTTAGGGGTTTCAGGTTAGTGTTGTGGTTAGGGCTAGGGTTAGCATTAGGGTTAGGGTTGTGGGCTACGGTTAGGGGTTAGAGTGAAGGCTACGGTTAGTTTTACAGTTAAGGTGACGGTTTAGGGTAAGTGTTATGATTAGGGCTAGAGTTCGAGTTAGGGTTAGGTTTAGGGTTAGGGTTAGGTGTAGGGTAATATTTAGGTTTACGTCCAAGTTTAGGGTTAGAGTTAGTGCTGTATTTAGGGTCAGAGCCAGTGTTCTATTTAGGGTCAAGTTTAGAGTTAGGGTTAGGTTTAGGACTAGGATTATGTTTAGGGTTAGGGTTAGGTTCAGGGCTATCGTAAGGGTTAGGTTTAGGGTTTCAGATGGACTAGTGTTATGGTTAGAGTTAGGTTTAAGGTAAGGGTTTTGCTTAGGTTAGGTTAGGGCTAAGGTTAGGGTTAGGGTTTGGATGATGTTTAGGCTAGAAAAAATTTTATGGTTAGGGCTGGAGTTTGGGTTTGTGCTCACGTTACTTTTAAGGTCAGGTTTAGGGTTTGGATTAGGGTTAGGGGTTATGTTTAGGGTTAGATTTACGAACAGGGTTAGTATTAGTGTGAAGTTCAGGTTAAGTGGGAGGGTTAGGATAAGGGTTACGATTAGGGTTAGAATTATAATGTTAGACATTAGGTTTAGGGTGTTAGGTTTAGGTTTATGGTTAGGCTAGTCTTAAGTTTAAGGTTAATGTTAGGGTTAGGATTAGATTAGGGTTACTCTTCGTGTTAGAGTTAGGGTTAGGGATAAGTTTAGGGATAGCATTAGGTTTAGGGTTGGGGACACGGTTAAGGGTTAGGGTGTGTGTTAGTGTTAGTTTTACCGTCAAGGAGAGGGTTTAGGTTAATTGTTATGGTTAGGGTTAGAGTTAGAGTTAGGGTTAGGGTTAGGGTGAAGTTTCAGTTAATAGTGAGGGTTAGGGTTAAGGTTAGAGTTAGGGTTAAGGTTAGTGTCAGGGTTAGGTTTAGGGTTAGGGTTACGGTAGGGGTAAGGTTACTGTGAAGGCTAGGTTTACAGTAAAGGGTAGTGCTGGGTTAGGGTTAGGGTTACGTTTAGAGATATTGTTAGGCTTAAGTTTAGGGTTAGGGTAGAGTTAATGTTAGGGTTAATTTTAGGTTAGGGTAAGGGTTAGGTTTAGTTCAGGGTTAGGGCTAGGATTAGGGATAGGGTTAGGATTGGGGGATGGGTTAGGGATTCTTGTGAGGGTTGGTGTCAGGTTTACAGTTAAGCTGATGTTTTAGGGTGTTACAGTTAGGGTTAGGGTTAGAGTTAGGGTTAGGATTAGGTTTATGCTTAGGATTAGGGTTAGGGTTAGGGTCAGGGTTAGGTGGAGTTTTAGTGTCATGTTTAAGGTTAGGGTTAGGTTTAGGGTTAAAGTTAGGGTTAGCTTTAGGTTAGGGATAGGATGAAGTTTAAGATAGGGTGAGGGTTAGGGTTATGGCTAAGGTTTGGGTTAGTTTTCGGGTTAGTGTTAAGGTTATGTTTAGGGTTAGGGTTAAGTTTATGGGTTGTGTTTAGTTTCAGGGTTAGGGTTAGATTTTAGGTTAGGGTTAAGTTTAGTGTAAACAGCTAAGGTTACGGTTTGTGTTAGGCATTGTGGTTGGGGTGAGGTTTAGGTTTAGGGTTAGGGTTGTGTATGCTTAGGATTATGGTTATGGTAAGGTGTTAGGGGTTAGAAGTGTAGTTTAGGGTTAGGGGTGGGTGAGGGTTCTGGTAAAGCATTGTGGTTCTGACCATGGTTAGGTTTGGTTTAGGGTTACGGTTAGGTTTATGATTAGGTTTCAGGTTAGTGTTCGAGTTAGAGTTAAGGTTTGGGTTAGGCTTTGGTGTTAGGGGTTAGGGTTTGGGTTATGGTTAGGTGTAGGGCAATATTTAGGTTTAGGTGCCGGTTTAGTGTTAGAGTCAGTGTTCAATTTAGGGTCAAGGTTAGATTTAGGGTTAGGGTTAGGTTTAGGTCTAGGGTTAGGATTAGGTTTAGGGTTAGGTTCAGGGCTATTGTAAGGGTTAGGTTTAGGGTTACATTTGGACTAGCATTATGGTTAGAGTTATGTTCAAGGATAGGGTTTGGGTTAGGTTTAGGTTTAGGGTTAGGGTTTGGATGAAGTTTAGGATAGGGTGAGGGTTATTTTTATGGTTTGGGCTAAAGTTTGGTTTTGTGTTCAGCTTAGTGTTAAGGTTAGGTTTAGGGTTCGGTTTTGGGTTAGGGGTTATGTTTAGGGTTTGGGTTACGCTTTGGTTTAGGGTTAGTGTGAAGTTTAGGTTAAGGGTGAGGGTTAGGATAAAGGTTAGGATTAGGTTTATGGTAAGGTGTTAGTGGTTAGAGGTGTAGTTTAGGGTTAGGGTTTGGGTGAGGGTTCCGGTTAGGAATTGTGGTTCTGGTCATGGTTGGGTTTGGTTTAGGTTTATGATTAGGTTTCGGGTTAGTGTTAGAGTTAGGGTGAGAGTTAGGGTTAAGGTTTGGATTAGGCTTTGGTGTTAGGGGTTAGGGTTTGTGTTAGAGTTAGGGTTATCGTTAGGGCTCAGGGGTTTCAGGTTAGTTTTAGGGTTAAGGTTAGGGATTGCATTAGGGTTAGGTTTGGGGGATACGGTTAGGGGTTAGGGTGAGGGTTACGGTTAGTTTTACAGTTAAAGTGTGGGTTTAGGATAAGTGTTATGATTAGGGTTAGAGTTGGAGTTATTTTTAGGTTTAGGGTTAGGTGTAGGGGAAGATTTAGGTTTAGGTCCAGGTTTAGGGTTAGAGTTAGTGTTCTCTCTAGGGTCAAGGGTGCAGTTAGGGTTAGGTTAGGATTAGGCCTAGGGCTAGGATTAGGTTTAGGGTTAATTTCAGGGCTATTGTAACGGTTAGGTTTAGGGTTACAGATGGACTAGCGTTATGGTTAGAGGTAGGTTTAAGGTTAGGGTTTGGGTTAGGTTTAGGTTTAAGGTAGTGTTAGAGTTTGGATGAAGTTTAGGATAGGGTGAGGGTTATTTTTATGGTTAGGGCTAGAGTTTGGGTTTGTGTTCAGGTTAGCTTTAAGGCTAGGGTTCAGGTTAGGGTTAGGGGTTATGTTTAGGGTTAGGGTTATGTTTTGGTTTAGGGTTAGTGTGAAGTTTAGGTTAAGGGTGAGGGTTAGGATAAGAGTTAGAATTAGGGTTAGGATTATAGTTAGTGTTAGAGGTTAGATTTAGGATGCTAACGTTAGGTTTATGGTTAGGGTTGGGTTCATGTTAGAGTTAGGGTTAGATTAGGTTTAATGCTCGTGTTTGGGTTAGGGATAGGGTTACGGATAGCATTAGGTTTAGGGTTGGGGATACGGTTAGGGGTTAGGGTGAGGGTTGTGGTTAGGGTGTGGGTTAGGGTTAGGTTTACAGTTAAGGTGAGGGTTTAGGGTAAGTGTTATAGTTAGGGTTCGAGTTAGGGTTTGGGTTAGGTTTAGGGTGAAGTTTCAGTTAATAGTCAGGGTCAGGGTAAGGGTTAGGGTTAAGATTACAGTTAGGGTTAAGTTTAGTGTTAGGGTTAGGGTTAGGCTAGGGGTAAGGTTAGGGTTAAGGCTAGGTTTACGGTAAAGGGTAGGGCTAGGTTAGGGTTAGGTTTAGAGTTAGAGCTAGTTCTAGGGTTTAGGGTAAGAGGTAGGGTCAGGTTTAGAGTTTTTGTTAGTTTTAGGGTGGAGTTAAGGTTAAGTTTAGCATTAGGGTAAGTGTTAGGTTTAGGTCAGGGTTAAGGTTAGGATTAGGGTTAGGGTTAGGGAAAGGGTTAGGTGTTCGTGGGAGGGTTAGTGTTAGGTTTACACTTAAGCTGATGTTTTACAGTGTTACGGTTAGGTCAGGGTTGTAGTTAGGGTTAGGATGAGGTTTAGGTTTAGGGCTATATTTAGGGGATAGTTTAGGGTTAGGTTTAGTTTTAGGGTTAAGGTTAGGCTTAGGTTTATCTTGAAATTTATGTTAAGGATGAGGGTTAGGGTTAGCGTTAGGGTTAGGTGTTTGGGTTAAGGTTAGGGTTAGGTTTAGGGTTTGGGTTAGGGTTAGGTGTTTCGGTTAATGTTAGGGTCAGGTTTAGGGTAAGGGTTAGGGTTCGGTTTAGGATCAGGCTTAGGGTTCGGATTAGAATTAGGGTTAGTGGTTAGGGTTAGGCTTAGGGTTAAGGTTAGGTTTAGGCTAAAGATCAGGATTTGATTCCGAGTTAGGTGTTAGTGTTTCGGTTAGGTTTAGGGTAGGGTTATATTTAGGGTTAGGTTAAGAGTTAGATTTATGTTTACAGTTAAGGTGAGGGTTTTGGGTAAGTGTTACATTTAGGGTTAGGGTTAGGTTTAGGGCTAGGGCTAGGGTTAGGTTTAGATTTCAGGTTACAGGTTAGGGTTAGGTTTAAGTTTATGGTAGGATAAAGTTACGGTTAAGGTTTGGTTAGGGTTAGGGTCAGGGTTAGGATTAGGATTAGGTTTAGGGTGAGGGTTAGGGTCAGAGTTATTGTAAGGGTTAGGTTTGGGGTTACAGGTGGGTCAAGGTTAAGGTTACGGTCAGGGTTAAAGTTAGGGTGTGCTTTAGATTAGGGATAGGGTGAAGTTTAAGATAGGGTGAGGGTTAGGGTTATGGCTAAGGTTTGCTTGAGTTTTCAGGTTAGTGTTAAGGTTATGTTTAGGGTTAGGAATAAGTTTATGGGTTCTGTTTACTTTTAGGGTTAGGGGTAGATTTTAGGTTAGGGTTAAGTTCAGTGTTACGGTTAGGGTTAGGTTTACGGTTTGTGTTAGGCATTGTGGTTGGTGTGAGGATTAGGTTTAGGATTAGGGTTGGGTAGGGTTAGGATTATGGTTATGGTAAGGTGTTAGGGATTAGAGGAGTAGTTTTGGGTTAGGGCTTGGGTGAGGGTTCCGGTTAGGCATTGTGGTTCTGGTCATGGTTAGGTTTGGTTTAGGGTTAGGGTTAGTTTTATGATTAGGTTTAGGGTTAGTGTTAGAGTTAGGGTTAGGCTTTGGTGCTAGGGGTTAGGTTTTGGGTTAGGGTTAGGGTTATCGCTAGGGCTTAGGTTTTCAGGTGAGTGTTAGGGTTAGGGTTAGGGATAGCATTAGGGTTAGCTTTTGGGGGTACGGTTAGGGGTTAGGTGAGGGTTACAGTTAGTATTGCAGTTAAGGTTAGGTTTTAGGGCAAGTGTTAGGATTAGGGTTAGAGTTAGAGTTAGGGTTAGGTTTAGGGTTAGGTGCAGGGTAAGTTTTAGGTTTAAGTCCTGGTTTAGGGTTAGAGTTAGTGTCCTATTTAGGGTCAGGTTTAGAGTTCGGGTTAGGTTTAGGATTAGGTCTATTGTTGGCCTTAGGATTAGGGTTAGGTTCAGAGCTATGGTAAGGCTTAGGTTTAGGGTTACAGATGGACTAGCTTTACGGTTGGAGTTAGGTTTAAGTTAGGGTTTGGGCTAGGTTTACGTTTACGGTTATGGTTAGGGTTAGGATTTGGTTGAAGTTTAGCATAGGCTGAGGGTTACTTTTAGGGTTAGGGCTAGAGTTTGGGTTTGTGTTCAGGTTAGTGTTATGGTTAGATTTAGGGTCCAGTTTAGGGTTAGGGGTTATGCTTAGTGTTAGGGTTAGTTTTAGGTTTAGGGTTAGTGTGAAGTTTAGGTTAAGGGTGAGAGTTAGGGTTAGGGTTAGGATTAGGGTTAGTGTTAGACGTTAGGTTTAGGGTGCTAGTTTTAGGTTTATGGTTAGGGTAGGTTTACGTTTAGGGTTAATGTTAGGGTTAGTGTTAGATTAGGGTTACTGTTCGTGTTAGGGGTACAGTTAGGGTTAGGGATAGCATTAGGTTTAGGGTTAGGAATATAGTTAGGGGTTAGGGTGAGGGTTGGGGATATGGTGAGGGTTAGGTTTAGGTTTACAGTTAAGGTGAGGGTTTAGGGTAATTGTTATGGTTAGGGTTAGAGTTAGGGTCATGGTGAAGTTTCAGTTAATAGTGGGGTTCAGGGTTAATGTTAGATTTAGGGTTAAGGTTTGTGTTAGGGTTAGGATTAGGTTAGGGTTAAGGTAGCGGTCAGGTTAGGGTTAAGACTAGGTTTACGGTAAAGTGTAAGGCTAGGTTGGGGTTAGGTTTAGAGTTAGTGCTAGGGTTTAGGGTTAGGGTTAAGGTCAGGTTTAGAGTTATTGTTAGGTTTACGGTTAAGGTTAGGGTAGAGTTAAGGTTAAGGTTAAGTTTAAGGTTAGGGTAAGAGTTAGGTTTACGTCAGGTTTAGGGTTAGGATGAGGGATAGGGTTAGGGTTAGGGAAAGGGTTAGGGTTTCGTGTGAGGATTAGTGTTACGTTTACATTAAGCTGATGTTTTTGGGTGTTACAGTAAGGTTTAGGGTTAGAGTTAGGTTAGGTTTAGAGTTAGGGCTAGAGTATGGTGATAGTGCTTTAGGCTTAGGTTTAGGGTGGAATTTAGGTTAAGGATGAGGGTTAGGGTTGGGGTAGGTGTTTGGATTAATGTTAGGGTCAGGTTTAGGATTTGGTTTAGAGTTCAGGTTAGATTCAGGGTTAGGGTTAGATTTAGGTTTAGGGTTAGGTTTAGTGTCAGTATAGCTTAGGGTTAGGGTTTGAATGAAGTTAGGGTAGGTTTAGGGTTATGGTTAGGTTGAAATTTTGGTTAAGTGTGAGGGTTTGGTTTCGGGTTAGGGTTAGAGTTAGGGTTAGTGGTTAAGGTTAGGTTTAGGGTTAAGGTTAGGTTTAGGCTAAGCATTAGGGTTAGAGTTAGGGTTAGTGGTTAGTGTTTCAGTTAGGTTTAGGATAGGGTTATAATTAGGTTTAAGTTTAGGGTTACGGTAAGAGTTAGATTTACGTTTACAGTTAAGGTGAGGGTTTTGCGTAACTGTTACGGTTAGGGTTAGGGCTAGGTTTAGGGTGAGATTTGGGTTAGGGGTTAGGTTTCGGTTAAGTTTATGGTAGGCTTAAAGTTAGGGTTAAGGTTAGGTTTGGGTTAGGGTCAGGGTTAGGATTAGAATTAGGTTTCGGGCGAGGGTTAGTGTCAGAGTTATTATAAGGGTTAGGTTTAGGGTTACAGATGGGCCAAGGTTAAGGTTAGGGTTAGGTTTAGGGGTAGGATTAGGGTTAAAGTTAGGGTTAGCTTTAGGTTAGGGATAGGGTGAAGTAAAGTAGGGTGAGGGTTAGGGTTATGGCTAAGGTTTGGGTTCGTTTTCAGGTTAGTGTTAAGTTTATGTTTAGGGTTAGGGTTAAGTTTATGGGTTCTGTTTAGTTTTAGGGTTAGGGTTAGATTTTAGGTTAGGGTTAAGTTAAGTGTAACAGTTAGGGTTACGATTTGTGTTAGGCATTGTGGTTGGGGTGAGTGTTAGGTTTATGGTTAGGGTTGGGTAGAGTTAGGATTATGGTTATGGTAAGGTGTTAGTGTGTAGAGGTGTAGTTTAGGGTTAGGGTTTGGGTGAGGGTTTCGGTTAGGCATTGTGGTTCTGGTCATGGTTAAGTTTGGTTCAGTGTTAGGGTTAGGTTTATGATTAGGTTTCGGGTTAGTGTTAGAGTTAGGGTGAGGGATAGTGTTAAGGTTTAGCTTAGGTTTTGGTGTTATAGGTTAGGGTTTGCGTTAGGGTTAGTGTTATCTTTATGGCTTAGGGGTTTCAGGTTAGTGTTGTGGTTAGGGCTAGGGTTAGCATTAGGGTTAGGGTTGTGGGCTACGGTTAGGGGTTAGAGTGAAGGCTACGGTTAGTTTTACAGTTAAGGTGAGGGTTTAGGGTAAGTGTTATGATTAGGGTTAGAGTTCGAGTTAGGGTTATGTTTAGGGTTAGGGTTAGGTGTAGGGTAATATTTAGGTTTACGTCCAAGTTTAGGGTTAGAGTTAGTGCTGTATTTAGGGTCAGAGCTAGTGTTCTATTTAGGGTCAAGTTTAGAGTTAGGGTTAGGTTTAGGATTAGGATTATGTTTAGGGTTAGGGTTAGGTTCAGGGCTATCGTTAGGGTTAGGTTTAGGGTTTCAGATGGACTAGTGTTATGGTTAGAGTTAGGTTTAAGGTAAGGGTTTTGCTTAGGTTTAGGTTAGGGCTAAGGTTAGGGTTAGGGTTTGGATGATGTTTAGGCTAGGGTGAGGGTTATTTTTATGGTTAGGGCTGGAGTTTGGGTTTGTGCTCATGTTACTTTTAAGGTTAGGTTTAGGGTTTGGATTAGGGTTAGGGGTTATGTTTAGGGTTAGATTTACGAACAGGGTTAGTATTAGTGTGAAGTTCAGGTTAAGTGGGAGGGTTAGGATAAGGGTTAGGATTAGGGTTAGAATTATAATGTTAGACATTAGGTTTAGGGTGTTAGGTTTAGGTTCATGGTTAGGCTAGTCTTAAGTTTAAGGTTAATGTTAGGGTTAGGATTAGATTAGGGTTACTCTTCGTGTTAGAGTTAGGGTTAGGGATAAGTTTAGGGATAGCATTAGGTTTAGGGTTGGGGACAAGGTTAAGGGTTAGGGTGTGTGTTAGTGTTAGGTTTACCGTTAAGGAGAGGGTTTAGGTTAATTGTTATGGTTAGGGTTAGAGTTAGAGTTAGGGTTAGGGTTAGGGTGAAGTTTCAGTTAATAGTGAGTGTTAGGGTTAAGGTTAGAGTTAGGGTTAAGGTTAGTGTCAGGGTTAGGTTTAGGGTTAGGGTTACGGTAGGGGTAAGGTTACTGTGAAGGCTAGGTTTACGGGAAAGGGTAGTGCTGGGTTAGGGTTAGGGTTACGTTTAGAGTTATTGTTAGGCTTAAGTTTAGGGTTAGGGTAGAGTTAATGTTAGGGTTAATTTTAGGGTTAGGGTAAGGGTTAGGTTTAGTTCAGGGTTAGGGCTAGGATTAGGGATAGGGTTAGGATTGGGGGATGGGTTAGGGATTCTTGTGAGGATTGGTGTCAGGTTTACAGTTAAGCTGATGTTTTAGGGTGTTACAGTTAGGGTTAGGGTTAGAGTTAGGGTTAGGATTAGGTTTATGCTTAGGATTAGGGTTAGGGTTAGGGTCAGGGTTAGGTGGAGTTTTAGTGTCATGTTTAGGTTGTTTTTTTAGTTTTAGGGTTAGGCTTAGTGTGAAGTTTATTTTAATTATGAGGTTTAGGGTTAGGGGTTAGGCTTAGGTTATGTTTAGTTTTAGGTTTGGGGTTAGTGTTAGCGTTAGGGTTAGTTTTAGTTTTGGTTAGGGTTTGAATGAATTTAAGGTAGGTTTAGCGTTATGGTTAGGGTGAAATTTTGGTTAAGGGTGAGGGTTTGTTTTAGGTTTAGGGTTAGGGTTAGAGTTCGGGTGAGTGTTTATGTTTTAGGTTTAAGGTTAAGTTTAGGTTTAGGCTAATGATTAGGTTTAGAGTTAGGGTTAGGGGTTATTGTTTCGGTAAGGTTTAGGGTAGGGTTCTGTTTAGGGTTAAGAATAGTGTTAGGGTAAGAGTTAGAGTTCCATTTACAGTTGAGTGTTTTGGGTGTTACTGTTAGGGTTAGGGCTAGGGTTACAGTTAGAGTTAGGGTTAGAGGTTAGGGTTAGGTGTAAGTTTATGGTAGCCTTAATGTTAGGTTAAGGTTAGGTTAGGGTTAGGGTCAGGGTTAGGATTAGGTTTAGGGTGAGGGTTAGGGTCAGAGATATTGTAAGGGTTAGGTTTAGGGTTACAAGTGGGCCATGGTTAAGGTTAGGGTTAGGTTTAGGGTTAAAGTTAGGGTTAGCTTTAGGTTAGGGATAGGATGAAGTTTAAGATAGGGTGAGGGTTAGGGTTATGGCTAAGGTTTGGGTTAGTTTTCAGGTTAGTGTTAAGGTTATGTTTAGGGTTAGGGTTAAGTTTATGGGTTGTGTTTAGTTTTAGGGTTAGGGTTAGATTTTAGGTTAGGGTTAAGTTTAGTGTAAACAGCTAAGGTTACGGTTTGTGTTAGGCATTGTGGTTGGGGTGAGGTTTAGGTTTAGGGTTAGGGTTGTGTATGCTTAGGATTATGGTTATGGTAAGGTGTTAGGGGTTAGAAGTGTAGTTTAGGGTTAGGGGTGGGTGAGGGTTCTGGTAAAGCATTGTGGTTCTGACCATGGTTAGGTTTGGTTTAGGGTTACGGTTAGGTTTATGATTAGGTTTCAGGTTAGTGTTCGAGTTAGAGTTAAGGTTTGGGTTAGGCTTTGGTGTTAGGGGTTAGGGTTTGGGTTATGGTTAGGTGTAGGGCAATATTTAGGTTTAGGTGCCGGTTTAGTGTTAGAGTCAGTGTTCAATTTAGGGTCAAGGTTAGATTTAGGGTTAGGGTTAGGTTTAGGTCTAGGGTTAGGATTAGGTTTAGGGTTAGGTTCAGGGCTATTGTAAGGGTTAGGTTTAGGGTTACATTTGGACTAGCATTATGGTTAGAGTTATGTTCAAGGATAGGGTTTGGGTTAGGTTTAGGTTTAAGGTTAGGGTTTGGATGAAGTTTAGGATAGGGTGAGGGTTATTTTTATGGTTTGGGCTAAAGTTTGGTTTTGTGTTCAGCTTAGTGTTAAGGTTAGGTTTAGGGTTCGGTTTTGGGTTAGGGGTTATGTTTAGGGTTTGGGTTACGCTTTGGTTTAGGGTTAGTGTGAAGTTTAAGTTAAGGGTGAGGATTAGGATAAAGGTTAGGATTAGGTTTATGGTAAGGTGTTAGTGGTTAGAGGTGTAGTTTAGGGTTAGGGTTTGGGTGAGGGTTCCGGTTAGGAATTGTGGTTCTGGTCATGGTTGGGTTTGGTTTAGGTTTATGATTAGGTTTCGGGTTAGTGTTAGAGTTAGGGTGAGAGTTAGGGTTAAGGTTTGGATTAGGCTTTGGTGTTAGGGGTTAGGGTTTGTGTTAGAGTTAGGGTTATCGTTAGGGTTCAGGGGTTTCAGGTTAGTTTTAGGGTTAAGGTTAGGGATTGCATTAGGGTTAGGTTTGGGGATACGGTTAGGGGTTAGGGTGAGGGTTACGGTTAATTTTACAGTTAGAGTGTGGGTTTAGGATAAGTGTTATGATTAGGGTTAGAGTTGGAGTTATTTTTAGGTTTAGGGTTAGGTGTAGGGGAAGATTTAGGTTTAGGTCCAGGTTTAGGGTTAGAGTTAGTGTTCTCTTTAGGGTCAAGGGTGCAGTTAGGGTTAGGTTAGGATTAGGTCTAGGGCTAGGATTAGGTTTAGGGTTAATTTCAGGGCTATTGTAAGGGTTAGGTTTAGGGTTACAGATGGACTAGCGCTATGGTTAGAGGTAGGTTTAAGGTTAGGGTTTGGGTTAGGTTTAGGTTTAAGGTAGTGTTAGAGTTTGGATGAAGTTTAGGATAGGGTGAGGGTTATTTTTATGGTTAGGGCTAGAGTTTGGGTTTGTGTTCAGGTTAGCTTTAAGGCTAGGGTTCAGGTTAGGGTTAGGGGTTATGTTTAGGGTTAGGGGTTATGTTTAGGGTTAGGGTTATGTTTTGGTTTAGGGTTAGTGTGAAGTTTAGGTTAAGGGTGAGGGTTAGGATAAGAGTTAGAATTAGGGTTAGGATTATAGTTAGTGTTAGAGGTTAGATTTAGGATGCTAACGTTAGGTTTATGGTTAGGGTTGGGTTCATGTTAGAGTTAGGGTTAGATTAGGTTTAATGTTCGTGTTTGGGTTAGGGATAGGGTTAGGGATAGCATTAGGTTTAGGGTTGGGGATACGGTTAGGGGTTAGGGTGAGGGTTGTGGTTAGGGTGTGGGTTAGGGTTAGGTTTACAGTTAAGGTGAGGGTTTAGGGTAAGTGTTATATTTAGGGTTCGAGTTAGAGTTTGGGTTAGGTTTAGGGTGAAGTTTCAGTTAATAGTCAGGGTCAGGGTAAGGGTTAGGGTTAAGATTACAGTTAGGGTTAAGTTTAGTGTTAGGGTTAGGGTTAATGTAGGGGTAAGGTTAGGGGTAAGGTTAGGTTTACGGTCAAGGGTACATCTAGGTTAGGGTTAGGATTAGGTGTAGAGTTAGAGTTAGTGCTAGGGTTTAGGGGTAGGGTTCGGGTCAGGTTTACAGTTATTGTTAGTGTTAGGGTTAGGGTAGAGTTAAGGTTAGGGTTAAGTTTAGGGTTAGGGTAAGGGTTATGTTTAGGTCAGGGTTAGGGTTAGGGTTAGGGATAGGGTTAGGTTTAGGGAAAGGGTTAGGGTTCGTGTGAGGGTTAGTGTTAGATTTGCAGTTAAGCTGATGTTTTACAGTGTTACAGTTAGGATCAGGGTTAGAGTTAGAGTTAGGGTTAGGGCTAGACTGAGGGGATAGTTTAGGGTTAGGTTTAATTTTAGGGTTATGCTTATGTATAGGGTGAAAGTTAAGTTAAGATTAGCGTTAGGGTAAATATTAGAGTTCGGTGTTTGGGTTAAGGTTAGGATCAGGTTAGGGTTAGGTTTAGGGTTAGTGTTAGTGTCAGGGTTAGGTTTTGGTGTTTGGGTTAATGTTAGGGTTAGCTTTAGGGTTAGGGTTTAGTTTAAGGTTAGGGTCAGGGTGAAGTTTAAGTTAAGGGTGAGGGTTGAGCTTAGGGTTAGTGTTAGGGGTTAGGGTTAGGGTTAGGGTTAAGGTTAGGATTAGGATTAGGGTTAAGATTAGTTTTAGGGTTAGGGTAAGTGTTACGGTTAATTCATGGTTAGGTTTAGGGCTAGGTAAAGGTTAGAGATAAGATTAGGTTAAGGGTAGGGTTTAGGTTTAGATGTTAGTGTGAGGGTTAGTGCTAGGTTTCCATTTAAGCTGAGTGTGTAGGGTAAGTTTTAGGGTTAGGATTAGGGTTAGAGATAGATTTAGGGTCAGGGTTAGGATTATGTTTAAGGTTAGGGTTAGGTATATGGTTAGGATTAGGGTTAGGGTCAGCGTTGGGGAGATTTAGTATTATGTTTAGTTTTAGGGCTAGGGTTAGGGTGAAGTTTATGTCAAGCGTGAGGGTTAGGGTTAGGGTTAGGGGTAAGGGTTCAGGTTAGGGTCAGGGTTAGGGTTTGCGTTAGGTTTAGGGTTAGCTTTAGTTTTGGTTAGGGTTAGGATTTGAATGAAGTTAGGGTAGGTTTAGGGTTATGGGTAGGGTGAAATTTTGGTTAGAGTTATTGTTCGGGGTTAGGGTTAGGTTTGAGTTTATCGTAGGGTTAAAGTTAGGGTTAAGGTTAGGTTAGGGTTATGGTCAGGGTTAGGATTAGGATTAGGTTTAGGGTGAGGGTTAGGGTCCGAGTTATTGTAAGGGTTAGTTTTAGGGTTACAGGTGGGCCAAGGTTAAGGTTAGGGTTAGGTTTAGGGGTAGGGATAGGTTTAGAATTAGGTTAACATAAACTTCACCCTAACCCTAGCCCTAAAACTAAACATAATTAGAATTAGGGTGAGCTTTAGGTTAGGGATAGGGTGAAGTTTAAGTTAGGGTGAGGGTTAGGGTTAGGGTTATGGCTAAGGTTTGGGTTAGTTTTCAGGTTCGTGTTAAGGTTGTGTTTCGTGTTAGGGTTAAGTTTACGGGTTCTGTTTAGTTTTAGGGTTAGGGTTATGTTTAAGGTTAGGGTTAAGTTTAGTGTTACAGTTAGGGTTAGGGTTACGTTTTGTGTTAGGCGTTGTGGTTGGGGTGAGGTTTAGGTTTAGGGTTAGGGTTGGGTAGGGTTAGGATTATGGTTACGGTAAGGTGTTAGGTGTTAGAGGTGTAGTTTAGGGTTAGGGTTTGGGTGAGGTTCCGGTTAGACATTGTGGTTCTGGTCATGGTTAGGATTGGTTTAGGGTTAGGGTTAGGTTTATGATTAGGTTTCGGGTTAGTGTTAGAGTTAGAGTTAGGGTGAGAGCTACCTTTAAGGTTAGGGTTAGGTTTTGGTGTTATGGGTTAGGTTTGGGGTTAGGGTTAGGGTTATCATTAGGGCTTAGGTGTTCAGGTTAGTGTTAGGGTTAGGGATAGCATTAGGGTAAGGGTTGTGGGATACCGTTAGGGGTTAGAGTGAGTGTTACGGTTAGTTTTACATTTAAGGCGAGGGTTTAGGATAAGTGTCCCGATTATCGTTAGACATAGAGTTAGGGGTAGGTTTACGTTTAGGGTTAGGTGTAGGGTAAGATTTAGCTTTAGTTTCAGGTTTAGGGGTAGAGTTAGTGTTCTATTTAGGGTCAAGGTTAGAGTTCGGGTTAGGGTTAGGATTAGGTCTAGGGTTAGGATTAGGTTTAGGGTTAGGTTGAGGGGTATTTTAAGGGTTAGGTTTAGGGTTACAGGTGGACTAGCATTATGGTTAGAGTTAGATTTAATGTTAGGGGTTGGGTTAGGTTTAGGTTTAGGTTTAGGACTAAGGTTAGCGTTAGGGTTTGGATGAAGTTTAGGATAGGGTGAGGGTTATTTTTAGGGTTAGGGCTAGACTTTGGGTTTGTGTTCATGTTAGTGCTAAGGTTAGGTTTAGGGTTCAGGTTAGGGTTAGTGGTTATGTTCAGATTAGGTTTAGGTTTAGGGTTAGTGTGAAGTTTAGGTTAAGGGTGAGGGTTAGGATAAGGGTTTGCATTAGGGTTTGGATTCTAGTTAGTGTTAGAGTTTAGGTTTAGGGTGTTAGGGTTAGGTTTATGGTTAGGGAAGGGTTAAGTTTAGGGTTAATGTTAGGGTTAGCATTAGATTAGGGTTACTGTTCGTCTTCGGGTTAGGGTTAGGGATAATGTGAGGGATAGATAGCATTAGGTTTAGGGTTGGGGATACGGTTAAGGGTTAGGTTTAGGTTTACATTGAAGGTGAAGGTTTAGGGTAATTGTTATGGTTAGGGTTAGAGTTAGAGTTAGGCTTATGGTTAGGGTGAAGTTTCAGTTAATAGTCAGGGTTAGGGTTACGGTTAGAGTTATGCTTAAGGTTAGTGTCAGGGTTAGGTTTAAGGTAGGGGTAAGGTTAGGGTTTAGGCTAGGTTTACGGTAAAGGGTAGGGCTAGGTTAGGCTTAGGGTTAGGTTTAGAGTTAGAGTTAGTGCTAGGCTTTAGGCTTAGGGTTAGGGTCAGGTTTAGAGTTATTGTGAGGGTTAGGGTTAAGTTCGAGTTAAGGTTAGTGCTAAGTTTAGGGTTAGGGTAAGGGTTAGGATTAGGTCAAGGTTAAGGTTAGGATTAGGGATAGGGGTAGGATTAGGGAAAGGGTTAGCGATTCATGTGATGGTTAGTGTTAGGTTTACAGTTTAGCTGATGTTTTAGAGTGTTATGGTTAGGGGTATGGTTAGAGTTAGGGTTAGGGTTAGGATTAGGGTTAGGGCTAGACTGAGGGGATAGTTTAGGGTTAGGTTTAGTTTCAGGTTAGGCTTAGGCTTACGTTTCGGGTGAAGCATACGTTAAGGATGAGGGTTAGGACTAGTGTTAGCGTTACGTGTTTGCGTTAAGGTTAGGGTTAGATTTAGGGTTAGTATTAGGGTCAGGTTTACGTGTTTGGGTTAATGCTAGGGTCAGGTTTAGGCTTAGGTTTAGGGTTAGGGTTAGGGTTCAGTTTAGGGTTAGTGTTAGGGTGCATTTAAAGTTAAGGGCGAGTGTTGAGCTCAGGTTAGCGTTAGGTGTTAGGGTTAGGGTTAAGGTTAGGATTAGGTTTAGGGTTAAGTTTAGGTTTATGCTTAGGTTTAGAGTACATGTTAGGGTTAAGTCATTGTTAGGTTTAGGGCTAGGTTAAGCTTAGAGATAGGGTTAGGTTAAGGGTTGGGGTTAGGTTTAGATGTTAGGGTGAGGGTTAGTTCTAGGTTTCCATTTAAGCTGAGTGTGTAGGGTAAGTTTTAGGGTTAGGATTAGGGTTAGGGTTAGAGTTAGGTTCAGGTTTGGGTTAGGTTTATGGTTAGGATTAGGGTTAGGGTCCGGGTTAGGCGGAGATTTAGTGTTATATTTAGTTTTAGGGTTAGAGTTAGGGTGAAGTTTATGTTAAGCGTGAGGGTTAGGGTTAGGGGTTAGGGTTCAGGTTATGGTCCGGGTTAGGGTTAGGTTTACATTTAGGGTTAGGTTTAAGTTTAGTTTTATTTTTGGTTAAGGTTAGGGTTTGAATGAAGTTAGGGGAGGTTTAGGGTCATGGTTAGGGTGAATTTTGGTTAAGAGTGAGGGTTCGGTTTAGGGTTAGGGTTAGGTTTACGTTTAAGGGTAGGCTTAGGCTAAGGATTAGGGTTAGAGTTAGGGTTAGGGGTTAGTGTTTCAGTTTGGTTTACGGTAGAGTTATATTTAGGGTTAAGTTTAGGGTTAGGGTAAGAGTTAGAGTTACGTTTACAGTTAAGATGAGGGTTTTGGGTAAGTGTTAGTGTTAGGGTTAGGCTTAGTGCTAGGGTTAGGGTTAGAGTTAGGGTTAGGAGTTAGGGTTTGGTTTAAGATTATGGTAGGGTTAAGGTTAGGTTAGGGTTAGGATTAGCATTAGGTTTAGGGCGAAGGATAGGGTCAGAGTTATTGTAAGGGTTTGGATGAGGGTTACAGGTTGGCCAAGGTTAAGGTTAGGGTTAGGTTTAGGGTTAAAGTTAGGGTTAGCTTTAGGATAGAGATAGGGTGAAGTTTAAGATAGGGTGCGGGTTAGGTTTAGGGTTATGGCTAAGGTTTGCGTTAGTTTTCAGGTTATTGTTAAGGTTATGTTTAGGGTTAGGGTTAAGTTTACGGGTTCTGTTTAGTTTTAGGGTCAGGTTTAGATTTTAGGTTAGGGTTATTTACAGTGTTACTGTTAGGGTTAGGGTTATGGTTTGTGTCAGGCGTTGTGGTTGGGATGAGGGTTAGGTTTAGGGTTAGGTTTGGTTAGGGTTAGGATTATGGTTATGGTAATGTGTTAGGAGTTAGAGGTGTAGTTTAGGGTTAGGGTTTGGGTGAGGGTTTTGGTTAGGCATTGTGGTTCTGGTCATGGTTAGGTTTGGTTTAGGGTTAGGGTTAGATTTATGATTAGGTTTTGGGTTAGTGTTAGAGTTAGGGTGAGAGTTAGGGTTAAGGTTTGGGTTATGCTTTGGTGTTATGCGTTAGGGTTTGATTTCAGGTTCGGGTTATCCTTAGGGCTTAAAGGTTCAGGTGAGTGTTAGGGTTAGGCTTAGGGATAGCTTTAGGGTTAGGGTTCGGGATACAGTTGGGGTTAGGTTGAGGGTTATGGTTAGTTTTACAGTTAAGGTGAGTGTTCAGGGTAAGTGTTATGGTTATGGTTAGAGTTAGGGTTAGTGTTTGGGTGAAGTTTCAGTTAATAGTGAGGGTTACGCTAAAAGTTAGGGTTAATGTTAGAGTTAGGGTTAAGGTTAGCGTTAGTGTTAGGTTTAGGGTAGGTAAGGTTAGGGTTAAGACTAGGTTTACGGTAAAGGGTTGGGCTGGGTTAGGGTTAGGGTTAGGTTTAGAATTATACTTAGTGCTGAGTTTAGGGTTAGGGTTAGGGTCAGGATTCGAGTTATTGTTTGGTTTAGGTATAGGTAGAGTTAAGGTTAGGTTTAATTTAGGTTTAGGGGAAGGGTTAGGTTTACGTCAGCGTTAGGTTTAGGATTAGGGATCGGGTTAGGGTTTGTGAAAGGG
This sequence comes from Elephas maximus indicus, assembly GCF_024166365.1. NCBI lineage: Eukaryota > Metazoa > Chordata > Mammalia > Proboscidea > Elephantidae > Elephas > Elephas maximus. The sequence goes on from NC_064833.1 coordinate 95,678,233, forward strand.
TTAGGGGTTCGTCTGAGGGTAAGTGTTAGGTTTACAGTTAAGCTGATGTTTTAGGCTGTTATGGTTAGGGTCATTGTGAGGTTTAGCGTTCGGGCTAGAGTTAGGTGATAGTTTAGGGTTAGGTTTAGTTTTAGGGTTAGGCTTAGGCTTAGGTTTAGGGTGAAGTTTAGGTTAAGGATGAGGGTTATGTTTAGGGTTAGTGTTAGGGTTAGGTGTTTGGGTTAAGGTTAGGGTCAGTTTAGGGTTCGGTTTAGAGTTCGGGTTAGCGTTAGGGTTCGGGTTAGGTGTTTGGGTTAACGTTAGGGTCAGGTTTATGTTTGCGTTTAGGGTTAGTGTTGGGTTCGTTTTAGGGTTAGTGTTTGGGTGAAATTTAAGTTAAGAGTGAGGGTTGAGCTTAGGGTTAGGGGTTAGGGTTAGGGTTAAGGTTAGTTTTAGGTTTAGGTTTAAGATTAGGTTTAGGGTTAGGTTTAGGGTAAGTGTTAGGGTTAAATCATGGTTAGGCTAGGGCATGGTTAAGATTAGAGATAGGGTCAGGTTAAGGGTTGGGGTTAGGTTTAGATGTTAGGGTGAGGGTTAGTGCTAGGTTTCCATTTAAGTTGAGTTTGTAGGGTAAGTTTTAGGGTTGGATTAGGGTTAGAGTTAGGGTCAGGGTTAGGGTTAAGGTTCGAGTTAGGGTTAGGTTTATGGTTAGGATTTGGGTTACGGTCAGGGTTAGGGGGAGATTTAGTGTTATGTTTAGTTTCAGGGTCAGGGTTAGGGTGCAGTTTAGGTTAAGGATGAGGGTTAGGGTTAGGTTTAGTGTTAGGGTTAGGTGTTTGGGTTAAGGTTAGGGTCAGGTCAGGGTTAGGGTTAGGGTTAGGCTTACTGTTAGGGTTAGGTGTTTGGGTTAATGTTAGAGTCAGGTTTAGGGTTAGGTTTAGAGTTAGGATTAGGTTTTGGTTTAAAGTTAGAGTTCGGGATAGGGTGAAGTTTAATTTAAGGGTGAGGGTTGAGCTTAGGGTTTGGGGTAGGGGTTAGGGTCCAGGTTAGGATTAGGTTTAAGGTTAAGGTTAGGTTTAGGGTCAGGTTTAGGGTAAGTGTTAGGATTAAGTCATGTTTAGGTGTAGGGCTAGGATAAGGTTAGAGATCGGGTTAGGTTAAGGGTTGGGTTTAGGTTTAGATGTTAGGGTGTGGGTTAGTGGTAGGTTTCCATTTAAGCTGAGTGTGTAGGGTAATTTTTATGGTTAGGATTAAGGTTAGAGTTAGGGTCAGGGTCAGGGTTAGGGTTAAGTTTAGGGTTAGTTTTATGCTTAGGATTGGGTTAGGTTCATGGTTGGGGGAGATTTAGTGTTATGTTTAGTTTTAGGATAGGGTTAGGGTGAAGTTGATGTTAAGCATGCGGGTTAGGGTTAGGGCTAGGGGTTATTGTTCAGATTAGTGTCAGGGGTAGGGTTAGGGATAGGTTTAGGGTTTGTTTTAGTTTTGTTTAAGGTTAGGGTTTGAATAAAGTTAGGGTAGGTTTAGGGTTATGGTTAGGTCTGGGCTAAGGATTAGGGTTAGAGTTAGGGTTAGGGGTGTTTTGGTTAGGTTTAGGGTAGGGTTTTATTTAGGGTTAGGGTAAGAATTAGAGTTACGTTCACAGTTAAGGTGAAGGTTTTGGGTATGTGTTACGGTTAGGGTTAGGGTTGGAGTTAGGATTAGGGTTTAGGGTTAGGTTTAATTTTATGGTAGGGTTAAAGTTAAGGTTAAGGTTAGGTTAGAGTTAGGGTAGGGTTAGGATTAGGATTAGGTTTAGGGTGAGGTTTAGGGTCAGAGTTATCGTAAGGGTTAGGTGTAGGGTGACTGGTGGGCCAAGGTTAAGGTTAGTGTTAGGTTTAGGGGTAGGGTTAGGGTTAAAGTTAGGGTTAGCTTTAGGTTAGGGATAGGGTGAAGTTTAAGATAGGGTGTGGGTTAGGGTGAGGGTTATGGCTAAAGGTTTGGGTAAGTTTTCAGGTTATTGTTAAGGTTACGTTTAGGGTTAGGGTTAAGTTTATGGGTTATGTTTAGTTCTGGGTTAGGGTTAGATTTTAGGTTAGGCTTAAGTTTAGTGTTACGGTTAGGGTTAGGGTTATGGTTTGTTTTAGGCGTTGTGGTTGGGTTGAGGGTAAGTTTTAGCGTCAGGGTTGAGTAGGCTTAGGATTATGGTTATGATAAGGTGTTAGGGGTTAGAGGTGTAGTTTATGGTTAGGGTTTCGGTGAGGGTTCTGGTTAGGCATTTTGGTTCTGGCCATGGTTAGGTTTGGTTTAGGGTTAGGGTTAGGTTTATGATTAGGTTTCGGGTTAGTGTTAGATTTAGGGTGAGTGTTTGGTTTAAGGTTTGGGTTAGGCTTTGGTGTTAGGGGTTTGGTTTGGGTTAGGGTTATCGTTAGGGCTTAGGGTTTCAGGTTAGTGTTAGGGCTAGCATTAGGGTTAGTGTTGGGGGATAGGTTTAGGGGTTCTGGTGAGGGTTAAGGTTAGTTTTACAGTTAAGGGGAGGGTTTAGGGCAAGTCTTATGATTAGGGTTAGAGTTAGAGTTACGGTTAGGTTTAGGGTTAGGTTTAGATGTAGGGTAAGATTTAGGTTTACTTTCAGGTTCAGGGTGAGAGGTAGTGTTCTCTTTAGGGTCAAGGTTAGAGTTAGGTTGAGGATTCGGTCTAAAGTTAGGATTAGGATAAGTTCTAGGGTTAAGTTCAGGGCTATTGAAATGCTCAGGTTTAGGGTTACAGGTGGACTAGCATTATACTTAGAGTTAGGTTTAAGGTTAGGGTTTGGGTTAGGTTTAGGTCTACAGTTAAGAATAGGATTAGGGTTTGGATGAAGTTTAGGATAGGGTGAGGGTTATTTTTATGGTTTGGGCTAAAGTTTGGTTTTGTGTTCAGCTTAGTGTTAAGGTTAGGTTTAGGGTTCGGTTTTTGGGTTAGGGGTTATGTTTAGGGTTTGGGTTACGCTTTGGTTTAGGGTTAGTGTGAAGTTTAGGTTAAGGGTGAGGGTGAGGATAAAGGTTAGTATTAGGTTTATGGTAAGGTGTTAGTGGTTAGAGGTGTAGTTTAGGGTTAGGGTTTCGGTGAGGGTTCCAGTTAGGAATTGTGGTTCTGGTCATGGTTGGGTTTGGTTTAGGTTTGTGATTCGGTTTCGGGTTAGTGTTAGAGTTAGGGTGAGAGTTAGGGTTAAGGTTTGGATTAGGCTTTGGTGTTAGGGGTTAGGGTTTGTGTAAGAGTTAGGGTTATCGTTAGGGCTCAGGGGTTTCAGGTTAGTTTTAGGGTTAAGGTTAGGGATTGCATTAGGGTTAGGTTTGGGGGATACGGTTAGGGGTTAGGGTGAGGGTTACGGTTAGTTTTACAGTTAAAGTGTGGGTTTAGGATAAGTGTTATGATTAGGGTTAGAGTTGGAGTTATTTTTAGGTTTAGGGTTAGGTGTAGGGGAAGATTTAGGTTTAGGTCCAGGTTTAGGGTTAGAGTTAGTGTTCTCTTTAGGGTCAAGGGTGCAGTTAGGGTTAGGTTAGGATTAGGTCTAGGGCTAGGATTAGGTTTAGGGTTAATTTCAGGGCTATTGTAAGGGTTAGGTTTAGGGTTACAGATGGACTAGCGCTATGGTTAGAGGTAGGTTTAAGGTTAGGGTTTGGGTTAGGTTTAGGTTTAAGGTAGTGTTAGAGTTTGGATGAAGTTTAGGATAGGGTGAGGGTTATTTTTATGGTTAGGGCTAGAGTTTGGGTTTGTGTTCAGGTTAGCTTTAAGGCTAGGGTTCAGGTTAGGGTTAGGGGTTATGTTTAGGGTTAGGGTTATGTTTTGGTTTAGGGTTACTGTGAAGTTTAGGTTAAGGGTGAGGGTTAGGATAAGAGTTAGAATTAGGGTTAGGATTATAGTTAGTGTTAGAGGTTAGATTTAGGATGCTAACGTTAGGTTTATGGTTAGGGTTGGGTTCATGTTAGAGTTAGGGTTAGATTAGGTTTAATGTTCGTGTTTGGGTTAGGGATAGGGTTAGGGATAGCATTAGGTTTAGGGTTGGGGATACGGTTAGGGGTTAGGATGAGGGTTGTGGTTAGGGTGTGGGTTAGGGTTAGGTTTACAGTTAAGGTGAGGGTTTAGGGTAAGTGTTATAGTTAGGGTTCGAGTTAGAGTTTGGGTTAGGTTTAGGGTGAAGTTTCAGTTAATAGTCAGGGTCAGGGTAAGGGTTAGGGTTAAGATTACAGTTAGGGTTAAGTTTAGTGTTAGGGTTAGGGTTAGGGTAGGGGTAAGGTTAGGGTTAAGGCTAGGTTTACGGTAAAGGGTAGGGCTAGGTTAGGGTTAGGTTTAGAGTTAGAGCTAGTTCTAGGGTTTAGGGTAAGAGGTAGGGTCAGGTTTAGAGTTTTTGTTAGTTTTAGGGTGGAGTTAAGGTTAAGTTTAGCGTTAGGGTAAGTGTTAGGTTTAGGTCAGGGTTAAGGTTAGGATTAGGGATAGGGTTAGGGTTAGGGAAAGGGTTAGGTGTTCGTGGGAGGGTTAGTGTTAGGTTTACACTTAAGCTGATGTTTTACAGTGTTACGGTTAGGTCAGGGTTGTAGTTAGGGTTAGGATGAGGTTTAGGTTTAGGGCTATATTTAGGGGATAGTTTAGGGTTAGGTTTAGTTTTAGGGTTAAGGTTAGGCTTAGGTTTATCTTGAAATTTATGTTAAGGATGAGGGTTAGGGTTAGCGTTAGGGTTAGGTGTTTGGGTTAAGGTTAGGGTTAGGTTTAGGGTTTGGGTTAGGGTTCGGTGTTTCGGTTAATGTTAGGGTCAGGTTTAGGGTAAGGGTTAGGGTTCGGTATAGGATCAGGCTTAGGGTTAGGGTTAGAATTAGGGTTAGTGGTTAGGGTTAGGCTTAGGGTTAAGGTTAGGTTTAGGCTAAAGATCAGGATTTGATTTCGAGTTAGGTGTTAGTGTTTCGGTTAGGTTTAGGGTAGGTTTATATTTAAGGTTAGGTTAAGAGTTAGATTTATGTTTACAGTTAAGGTGAGGGTTTTGAGTAAGTGTTACATTTAGGGTTAGGGTTAGGTGTAGGGCTAGGGCTAGGGTTAGGTTTAGATTTCGGGTTACCGGTTAGGGTTAGGTTTAAGTTTATGGTAGGGTAAAGTTCGGGTTAAGGTTTGGTTAGGGTTAGGGTCAGGGTTAGGATTAGGATTAGGTTTAGGGTGAGGGTTAGGGTCAGAGTTATTGTAAGGGTTAGGTTTGGGGTTACAGGTGGGTCAAGGTTAAGGTTACGGTCAGGGTTAAAGTTAGGGTATGCTTTAGATTAGGGATAGGGTGAAGTTTAAGATAGGGTGAGGGTTAGGGTTATGGCTAAGGTTTGCTTGAGTTTTCAGGTTAGTGTTAAGGTTATGTTTAGGGTTAGGAATAAGTTTATGGGTTCTGTTTACTTTTAGGGTTAGGGGTAGATTTTAGGTTAGGGTTAAGTTCAGTGTTACGGTTAGGGTTAGGTTTACGGTTTGTGTTAGGCATTGTGGTTGGTGTGAGGATTAGGTTTAGGATTAGGGTTGGGTAGGGTTAGGATTATGGTTATGGTAAGGTGTTAGGGATTAGAGGAGTAGTTTTGGGTTAGGGCTTGGGTGAGGGTTCCGGTTAGGCATTGTGGTTCTGGTCATGGTTAGGTTTGGTTTAGGGTTAGGGTTAGTTTTATGATTAGGTTTAGGGTTAGTGTTAGAGTTAGGGTTAGGCTTTGGTGCTAGGGGTTAGGTTTTGGGTTAGGGTTATCGTTAGGGCTTAGGTTTTCAGGTGAGTGTTAGGGTTAGGGTTAGGGATAGCATTAGGGTTAGCTTTTGGGGGTACGGTTAGGGGTTAGGTGAGGGTTACAGTTAGTATTGCAGTTAAGGTTAGGTTTTAGGGCAAGTGTTAGGATTAGGGTTAGAGTTAGAGTTAGGGTTAGGTGCAGGGTTAGGTGCAGGGTAAGTTTTAGGTTCAAGTCCTGGTTTAGGGTTAGAGTTAGTGTTCTATTTAGGGTCAAGTTTAGAGTTCGGCTTAGGTTTAGGATTAGGTCTATTGTTGGGCTTAGGATTAGGGTTAGGTTCAGAGCTATTGTAAGGCTTAGGTTTAGGGTTACAGATGGACTAGCTTTACGGTTAGAGTTAGGTTTAAGGTTAGGGTTTGGGCTAGGTTTACGTTTACGGTTATGGTTAGGGTTAGGATTTGGTTGAAGCTTAGCATAGGCTGAGGGTTACTTTTAGGGTTAGGGCTAGAGTTTGGGTTTGTGTTCAGGTTAGTGTTATGGTTAGATTTAGGGTCCAGTTTAGGGTTAGGGGTTAGGTTTAGTGTTAGGGTTAGTTTTAGGTTTAGGGTTAGTGTGAAGTTTAGGTTAAGGGTGAGAGTTAGGGTTAGGGTTAGGATTAGGGTTAGTGTTAGACGTTAGGTTTAGGGTGCTAGTTTTAGGTTTATGGTTAGGGTAGGTTTAAGTTTAGGGTGAATGTTAGGGTTAGTGTTCGATTAGGGTTACTGTTCGTGTTAGGGTTACAGTTAGGGTTAGGGATAGCATTAGGTTTAGTGTTAGGAATATAGTTAGGCGTTAGGGTGAGGGTTGGGGATATGGTGAGGGTTAGGTTTAGGTTTACAGTTAAGGTGAGGGTTTAGGGTAATTGTTATGGTTAGGGTTAGAGTTAGGGTCATGGTGAAGTTTCAGGTAATAGTGGGGTTCAGGGTTAATGTTAGATTTAGGGTTAAGGTTAGTGTTAGGGTTAGGTTTAGATTAGGGATAAGGTAGCGGTCAGGTTAGGGTTAAGACTAGGTTTACGGTAAAGTGTAAGGCTAGGTTAGGGTTAGGTTTAGAGTTAGTGCTAGGGCTTAGGGTTAGGGTTAAGGTCAGGTTTAGAGTTATTGTTAGGTTTACGGTTAAGGTTAGGGTAGAGTTAAGGTTAAGGTTAAGTTTAAGGTTAGGGTAAGAGTTAGGTTTACGTCAGGTTTAGGGTTAGGATGAGGGATAGGGTTAGGGAAAGGGTTAGGGTTTCGTGTGAGGATTAGTGTTATGTTTACATTAAGCTGATGTTTTTGGGTGCTACAGTAAGGTTCAGGGTTAGAGTTAGGTTAGTTTAGAGTTAGGGCTAGAGTATGGTGATAGTGCTTTAGGCTTAGCTTTAGGGTGAAATTTAGGTTAAGGATGAGGGTTAGGGTTGGGGTAGGTGTTTGGATTAATGTTAGGGTCAGGTTTAGGGTTTGGGTTTAGAGTTCAGGTTAGATTCAGGGTTAGGGTTAGATTTAGGTTTAGGGTTAGGGTTAGGTTTAGTGTTAGTTTAGCTTAGGGTTAGGGTTTGAATGAAGTTAGGGTAGGTTTAGGGTTATGGTTAGGTTGAAATTTTGGTTAAGTGTGAGGGTTTGGTTTCGGGTTAGGGTTAGAGTTAGGATTAGTGGTTAAGGTTAGGTTTAGGGTTAAGGTTAGGTTTAGGCTAAGCATTAGGGTTAGAGTTAGGGTTAGTGGTTAGTGTTTCAGTTAGGTTTAGGATAGGGTTATAATTAGGGTTAAGTTTAGGGTTACGGTAAGAGTTAGATTTACGTTTACAGTTAAGGTGAGGGTTTTGCGTAACTGTTACGGTTAGGGTTAGGGCTAGGTTTAGGGTTAGAGTTGGGTTAGGGGTTAGGTTTAGGTTAAGTTTATGGTAGGCTTAAAGTTAGGGTTAAGGTTAGGTTAGGGTTACGTCAGGGTTAGGATTAGAATTAGGTTTCGGGCGAGGGTTAGTGTCAGAGTTATTATAAGGGTTAGGTTGAGGGTTACAGATGGGCCAAGGTTAAGGGTAGGGTTAGGTTCAGGGGTAGGATTAGGGTTAAAGTTAGGGTTAGCGTTAGGTTAGGGATAGGGTGAAGTAAAGTAGGGTGAGGGTTAGGGTTATGGCTAAGGTTTGGGTTCGTTTTCAGGTTAGTGTTAAGTTTATGTTTAGGGTTAGGGTTAATTTATGGGTTGTGTTTAGTTTTAGGGTTAGGGTTAGATTTTAGGTTAGGGTTAACTTAAGTGTAACAGTTAGGGTTACGATTTGTGTTAGGCATTGTGGTTGGGGTGAGTGTTAGGTTTATGGTTAGGGTTGGGTAGAGTTAGGATTATGGTTATGGTAAGGTGTTAGGGTTTAGAGGTGTAGTTTAGGGTTAGGGTTTGGGTGAGGGTTTCGGTTAGGCATTGTGGTTCTGGTCATGGTTAAGTTTGGTTCAGTGTTAGGGTTAGGTTTATGATTAGGTTTCGGGTTAGTGTTAGAGTTAGGGTGAGGGATAGTGTTAAGGTTTAGCTTAGGTTTTGGTGTTATAGGTTAGGGTTTGCGTTAGGGTTAGTGTTATCTTTATGGCTTAGGGGTTTCAGGTTAGTGTTGTGGTTAGGGCTAGGGTTAGCATTAGGGTTAGGGTTGTGGGCTACGGTTAGGGGTTAGAGTGAAGGCTACGGTTAGTTTTACAGTTAAGGTGAGGGTTTAGGGTAAGTGTTATGATTAGGGTTAGAGTTCGAGTTAGGGTTAGGTTTAGGGTTAGGGTTAGGTGTAGGGTAATATTTAGGTTTACGTCCAAGTTTAGGGTTAGAGTTAGTGCTGTATTTAGGGTCAGAGCTAGTGTTCTATTTAGGGTCAAGTTTAGAGTTAGGGTTAGGTTTAGGATTAGGATTATGTTTAGGGTTAGGGTTAGGTTCAGGGCTATCGTAAGGGTTAGGTTTAGGGTTTCAGATGGACTAGTGTTATGGTTAGAGTTAGGTTTAAGGTAAGGGTTTTGCTTAGGTTTAGGTTAGGGCTAAGGTTAGGGTTAGGGTTTGGATGATGTTTAGGCTAGGGTGAGGGTTATTTTTATGGTTAGGACTGGAGTTTGGGTTTGTGCTCACGTTACTTTTAAGGTCAGGTTTAGGGTTTGGATTAGGGTTAGGGGTTATGTTTAGGGTTAGATTTACGAACAGGGTTAGTATTAGTGTGAAGTTCAGGTTAAGTGGGAGGGTTAGGATAAGGGTTACGATTAGGGTTAGAATTATAATGTTAGACATTAGGTTTAGGGTGTTAGGTTTAGGTTTATGGTTAGGCTAGTCTTAAGTTTAAGGTTAATGTTAGGGTTAGGATTAGATTAGGGTTACTCTTCGTGTTAGAGTTAGGGTTAGGGATAAGTTTAGGGATAGCATTAGGTTTAGGGTTGGGGACACGGTTAAGGGTTAGGGTGTGTGTTAGTGTTAGTTTTACCGTTAAGGAGAGGGTTTAGGTTAATTGTTATGGTTAGGGTTAGAGTTAGGGTTAGGGTTAGGGTGAAGTTTCAGTTAATAGTGAGGGTTAGGGTTAAGGTTAGAGTTAGGGTTAAGGTTAGTGTCAGGGTTAGGTTTAGGGTTAGGGTTACGGTAGGGGTAAGGTTACTGTGAAGGCTAGGTTTACAGTAAAGGGTAGTGCTGGGTTAGGGTTAGGGTTACGTTTAGAGTTATTGTTAGGCTTAAGTTCAGGGTTAGGGTAGAGTTAATGTTAGGGTTAATTTTAGGGTTAGGGTAAGGGTTAGGTTTAGTTCAGGGTTAGGGCTAGGATTAGGGATAGGGTTAGGATTGGGGGATGGGTTAGGGATTCTTGTGAGGATTGGTGTCAGGTTTACAGTTAAGCTGATGTTTTAGGGTGTTACAGTTAGGGTTAGGGTTAGAGTTAGGGTTAGGATTAGGTTTATGCTTAGGATTAGGGTTAGGGTTAGGGTCAGGGTTAGGTGGAGTTTTAGTGTCATGTTTAGGTTGTTTTTTTAGTTTTAGGGTTAGGCTTAGTGTGAAGTTTATTTTAATTATGAGGTTTAGGGTTAGGGGTTAGGCTTAGGTTATGTTTAGTTTTAGGTTTGGGGTTAGTGTTAGCGTTAGGGTTAGTTTTAGTTTTGGTTAGGGTTTGAATGAATTTAAGGTAGGTTTAGCGTTATGGTTAGGGTGAAATTTTGGTTAAGGGTGAGGGTTTGTTTTAGGTTTAGGGTTAGGGTTAGAGTTCGGGTGAGTGTTTATGTTTTAGGTTTAAGGTTAAGTTTAGGTTTAGGCTAATGATTAGGTTTAGAGTTAGGGTTAGGGGTTATTGTTTCGGTAAGGTTTAGGGTAGGGTTCTGTTTAGGGTTAAGAATAGTGTTAGGGTAAGAGTTAGAGTTCCATTTACAGTTGAGTGTTTTGGGTGTTACTGTTAGGGTTAGGGCTAGGGTTACAGTTAGAGTTAGGGTTAGAGGTTAGGGTTAGGTGTAAGTTTATGGTAGCCTTAATGTTAGGTTAAGGTTAGGTTAGGGTTAGGGTCAGGGTTAGGATTAGGTTTAGGGTGAGGGTTAGGGTCAGAGATATTGTAAGGGTTAGGTTTAGGGTTACAAGTGGGCCATGGTTAAGGTTAGGGTTAGGTTTAGGGTTAAAGTTAGGGTTAGCTTTAGGTTAGGGATAGGATGAAGTTTAAGATAGGGTGAGGGTTAGGGTTATGGCTAAGGTTTGGGTTAGTTTTCAGGTTAGTGTTAAGGTTATGTTTAGGGTTAGGGTTAAGTTTATGGGTTGTGTTTAGTTTTAGGGTTAGGGTTAGATTTTAGGTTAGGGTTAAGTTTAGTGTAAACAGCTAAGGTTACGGTTTGTGTTAGGCATTGTGGTTGGGGTGAGGTTTAGGTTTAGGGTTAGGGTTGTGTATGCTTAGGATTATGGTTATGGTAAGGTGTTAGGGGTTAGAAGTGTAGTTTAGGGTTAGGGGTGGGTGAGGGTTCTGGTAAAGCATTGTGGTTCTGACCATGGTTAGGTTTGGTTTAGGGTTACGGTTAGGTTTATGATTAGGTTTCAGGTTAGTGTTCGAGTTAGAGTTAAGGTTTGGGTTAGGCTTTGGTGTTAGGGGTTAGGGTTTGGGTTATGGTTAGGTGTAGGGCAATATTTAGGTTTAGGTGCCGGTTTAGTGTTAGAGTCAGTGTTCAATTTAGGGTCAAGGTTAGATTTAGGGTTAGGGTTAGGTTTAGGTCTAGGGTTAGGATTAGGTTTAGGGTTAGGTTCAGGGCTATTGTAAGGGTTAGGTTTAGGGTTACATTTGGACTAGCATTATGGTTAGAGTTATGTTCAAGGATAGGGTTTGGGTTAGGTTTAGGTTTAAGGTTAGGGTTTGGATGAAGTTTAGGATAGGGTGAGGGTTATTTTTATGGTTTGGGCTAAAGTTTGGTTTTGTGTTCAGCTTAGTGTTAAGGTTAGGTTTAGGGTTCGGTTTTGGGTTAGGGGTTATGTTTAGGGTTTGGGTTACGCTTTGGTTTAGGGTTAGTGTGAAGTTTAAGTTAAGGGTGAGGATTAGGATAAAGGTTAGGATTAGGTTTATGGTAAGGTGTTAGTGGTTAGAGGTGTAGTTTAGGGTTAGGGTTTGGGTGAGGGTTCCGGTTAGGAATTGTGGTTCTGGTCATGGTTGGGTTTGGTTTAGGTTTATGATTAGGTTTCGGGTTAGTGTTAGAGTTAGGGTGAGAGTTAGGGTTAAGGTTTGGATTAGGCTTTGGTGTTAGGGGTTAGGGTTTGTGTTAGAGTTAGGGTTATCGTTAGGGTTCAGGGGTTTCAGGTTAGTTTTAGGGTTAAGGTTAGGGATTGCATTAGGGTTAGGTTTGGGGATACGGTTAGGGGTTAGGGTGAGGGTTACGGTTAATTTTACAGTTAGAGTGTGGGTTTAGGATAAGTGTTATGATTAGGGTTAGAGTTGGAGTTATTTTTAGGTTTAGGGTTAGGTGTAGGGGAAGATTTAGGTTTAGGTCCAGGTTTAGGGTTAGAGTTAGTGTTCTCTTTAGGGTCAAGGGTGCAGTTAGGGTTAGGTTAGGATTAGGTCTAGGGCTAGGATTAGGTTTAGGGTTAATTTCAGGGCTATTGTAAGGGTTAGGTTTAGGGTTACAGATGGACTAGCGCTATGGTTAGAGGTAGGTTTAAGGTTAGGGTTTGGGTTAGGTTTAGGTTTAAGGTAGTGTTAGAGTTTGGATGAAGTTTAGGATAGGGTGAGGGTTATTTTTATGGTTAGGGCTAGAGTTTGGGTTTGTGTTCAGGTTAGCTTTAAGGCTAGGGTTCAGGTTAGGGTTAGGGGTTATGTTTAGGGTTAGGGGTTATGTTTAGGGTTAGGGTTATGTTTTGGTTTAGGGTTAGTGTGAAGTTTAGGTTAAGGGTGAGGGTTAGGATAAGAGTTAGAATTAGGGTTAGGATTATAGTTAGTGTTAGAGGTTAGATTTAGGATGCTAACGTTAGGTTTATGGTTAGGGTTGGGTTCATGTTAGAGTTAGGGTTAGATTAGGTTTAATGTTCGTGTTTGGGTTAGGGATAGGGTTAGGGATAGCATTAGGTTTAGGGTTGGGGATACGGTTAGGGGTTAGGGTGAGGGTTGTGGTTAGGGTGTGGGTTAGGGTTAGGTTTACAGTTAAGGTGAGGGTTTAGGGTAAGTGTTATATTTAGGGTTCGAGTTAGAGTTTGGGTTAGGTTTAGGGTGAAGTTTCAGTTAATAGTCAGGGTCAGGGTAAGGGTTAGGGTTAAGATTACAGTTAGGGTTAAGTTTAGTGTTAGGGTTAGGGTTAATGTAGGGGTAAGGTTAGGGGTAAGGTTAGGTTTACGGTCAAGGGTACATCTAGGTTAGGGTTAGGATTAGGTGTAGAGTTAGAGTTAGTGCTAGGGTTTAGGGGTAGGGTTCGGGTCAGGTTTACAGTTATTGTTAGTGTTAGGGTTAGGGTAGAGTTAAGGTTAGGGTTAAGTTTAGGGTTAGGGTAAGGGTTATGTTTAGGTCAGGGTTAGGGTTAGGGTTAGGGATAGGGTTAGGTTTAGGGAAAGGGTTAGGGTTCGTGTGAGGGTTAGTGTTAGATTTGCAGTTAAGCTGATGTTTTACAGTGTTACAGTTAGGATCAGGGTTAGAGTTAGAGTTAGGGTTAGGGCTAGACTGAGGGGATAGTTTAGGGTTAGGTTTAATTTTAGGGTTATGCTTATGTATAGGGTGAAAGTTAAGTTAAGATTAGCGTTAGGGTAAATATTAGAGTTCGGTGTTTGGGTTAAGGTTAGGATCAGGTTAGGGTTAGGTTTAGGGTTAGTGTTAGTGTCAGGGTTAGGTTTTGGTGTTTGGGTTAATGTTAGGGTTAGCTTTAGGGTTAGGGTTTAGTTTAAGGTTAGGGTCAGGGTGAAGTTTAAGTTAAGGGTGAGGGTTGAGCTTAGGGTTAGTGTTAGGGGTTAGGGTTAGGGTTAGGGTTAAGGTTAGGATTAGGATTAGGGTTAAGATTAGTTTTAGGGTTAGGGTAAGTGTTACGGTTAATTCATGGTTAGGTTTAGGGCTAGGTAAAGGTTAGAGATAAGATTAGGTTAAGGGTAGGGTTTAGGTTTAGATGTTAGTGTGAGGGTTAGTGCTAGGTTTCCATTTAAGCTGAGTGTGTAGGGTAAGTTTTAGGGTTAGGATTAGGGTTAGAGATAGATTTAGGGTCAGGGTTAGGATTATGTTTAAGGTTAGGGTTAGGTATATGGTTAGGATTAGGGTTAGGGTCAGCGTTGGGGAGATTTAGTATTATGTTTAGTTTTAGGGCTAGGGTTAGGGTGAAGTTTATGTCAAGCGTGAGGGTTAGGGTTAGGGTTAGGGGTAAGGGTTCAGGTTAGGGTCAGGGTTAGGGTTTGCGTTAGGTTTAGGGTTAGCTTTAGTTTTGGTTAGGGTTAGGATTTGAATGAAGTTAGGGTAGGTTTAGGGTTATGGGTAGGGTGAAATTTTGGTTAGAGTTATTGTTCGGGGTTAGGGTTAGGTTTGAGTTTATCGTAGGGTTAAAGTTAGGGTTAAGGTTAGGTTAGGGTTATGGTCAGGGTTAGGATTAGGATTAGGTTTAGGGTGAGGGTTAGGGTCCGAGTTATTGTAAGGGTTAGTTTTAGGGTTACAGGTGGGCCAAGGTTAAGGTTAGGGTTAGGTTTAGGGGTAGGGATAGGTTTAGAATTAGGTTAACATAAACTTCACCCTAACCCTAGCCCTAAAACTAAACATAATTAGAATTAGGGTGAGCTTTAGGTTAGGGATAGGGTGAAGTTTAAGTTAGGGTGAGGGTTAGGGTTAGGGTTATGGCTAAGGTTTGGGTTAGTTTTCAGGTTCGTGTTAAGGTTGTGTTTCGTGTTAGGGTTAAGTTTACGGGTTCTGTTTAGTTTTAGGGTTAGGGTTATGTTTAAGGTTAGGGTTAAGTTTAGTGTTACAGTTAGGGTTAGGGTTACGTTTTGTGTTAGGCGTTGTGGTTGGGGTGAGGTTTAGGTTTAGGGTTAGGGTTGGGTAGGGTTAGGATTATGGTTACGGTAAGGTGTTAGGTGTTAGAGGTGTAGTTTAGGGTTAGGGTTTGGGTGAGGTTCCGGTTAGACATTGTGGTTCTGGTCATGGTTAGGATTGGTTTAGGGTTAGGGTTAGGTTTATGATTAGGTTTCGGGTTAGTGTTAGAGTTAGAGTTAGGGTGAGAGCTACCTTTAAGGTTAGGGTTAGGTTTTGGTGTTATGGGTTAGGTTTGGGGTTAGGGTTAGGGTTATCATTAGGGCTTAGGTGTTCAGGTTAGTGTTAGGGTTAGGGATAGCATTAGGGTAAGGGTTGTGGGATACCGTTAGGGGTTAGAGTGAGTGTTACGGTTAGTTTTACATTTAAGGCGAGGGTTTAGGATAAGTGTCCCGATTATCGTTAGACATAGAGTTAGGGGTAGGTTTACGTTTAGGGTTAGGTGTAGGGTAAGATTTAGCTTTAGTTTCAGGTTTAGGGGTAGAGTTAGTGTTCTATTTAGGGTCAAGGTTAGAGTTCGGGTTAGGGTTAGGATTAGGTCTAGGGTTAGGATTAGGTTTAGGGTTAGGTTGAGGGGTATTTTAAGGGTTAGGTTTAGGGTTACAGGTGGACTAGCATTATGGTTAGAGTTAGATTTAATGTTAGGGGTTGGGTTAGGTTTAGGTTTAGGTTTAGGACTAAGGTTAGCGTTAGGGTTTGGATGAAGTTTAGGATAGGGTGAGGGTTATTTTTAGGGTTAGGGCTAGACTTTGGGTTTGTGTTCATGTTAGTGCTAAGGTTAGGTTTAGGGTTCAGGTTAGGGTTAGTGGTTATGTTCAGATTAGGTTTAGGTTTAGGGTTAGTGTGAAGTTTAGGTTAAGGGTGAGGGTTAGGATAAGGGTTTGCATTAGGGTTTGGATTCTAGTTAGTGTTAGAGTTTAGGTTTAGGGTGTTAGGGTTAGGTTTATGGTTAGGGAAGGGTTAAGTTTAGGGTTAATGTTAGGGTTAGCATTAGATTAGGGTTACTGTTCGTCTTCGGGTTAGGGTTAGGGATAATGTGAGGGATAGATAGCATTAGGTTTAGGGTTGGGGATACGGTTAAGGGTTAGGTTTAGGTTTACATTGAAGGTGAAGGTTTAGGGTAATTGTTATGGTTAGGGTTAGAGTTAGAGTTAGGCTTATGGTTAGGGTGAAGTTTCAGTTAATAGTCAGGGTTAGGGTTACGGTTAGAGTTATGCTTAAGGTTAGTGTCAGGGTTAGGTTTAAGGTAGGGGTAAGGTTAGGGTTTAGGCTAGGTTTACGGTAAAGGGTAGGGCTAGGTTAGGCTTAGGGTTAGGTTTAGAGTTAGAGTTAGTGCTAGGCTTTAGGCTTAGGGTTAGGGTCAGGTTTAGAGTTATTGTGAGGGTTAGGGTTAAGTTCGAGTTAAGGTTAGTGCTAAGTTTAGGGTTAGGGTAAGGGTTAGGATTAGGTCAAGGTTAAGGTTAGGATTAGGGATAGGGGTAGGATTAGGGAAAGGGTTAGCGATTCATGTGATGGTTAGTGTTAGGTTTACAGTTTAGCTGATGTTTTAGAGTGTTATGGTTAGGGGTATGGTTAGAGTTAGGGTTAGGGTTAGGATTAGGGTTAGGGCTAGACTGAGGGGATAGTTTAGGGTTAGGTTTAGTTTCAGGTTAGGCTTAGGCTTACGTTTCGGGTGAAGCATACGTTAAGGATGAGGGTTAGGACTAGTGTTAGCGTTACGTGTTTGCGTTAAGGTTAGGGTTAGATTTAGGGTTAGTATTAGGGTCAGGTTTACGTGTTTGGGTTAATGCTAGGGTCAGGTTTAGGCTTAGGTTTAGGGTTAGGGTTAGGGTTCAGTTTAGGGTTAGTGTTAGGGTGCATTTAAAGTTAAGGGCGAGTGTTGAGCTCAGGTTAGCGTTAGGTGTTAGGGTTAGGGTTAAGGTTAGGATTAGGTTTAGGGTTAAGTTTAGGTTTATGCTTAGGTTTAGAGTACATGTTAGGGTTAAGTCATTGTTAGGTTTAGGGCTAGGTTAAGCTTAGAGATAGGGTTAGGTTAAGGGTTGGGGTTAGGTTTAGATGTTAGGGTGAGGGTTAGTTCTAGGTTTCCATTTAAGCTGAGTGTGTAGGGTAAGTTTTAGGGTTAGGATTAGGGTTAGGGTTAGAGTTAGGTTCAGGTTTGGGTTAGGTTTATGGTTAGGATTAGGGTTAGGGTCCGGGTTAGGCGGAGATTTAGTGTTATATTTAGTTTTAGGGTTAGAGTTAGGGTGAAGTTTATGTTAAGCGTGAGGGTTAGGGTTAGGGGTTAGGGTTCAGGTTATGGTCCGGGTTAGGGTTAGG
The DNA here is from genome assembly GCF_024166365.1 of Elephas maximus indicus. Lineage (NCBI taxonomy): Eukaryota > Metazoa > Chordata > Mammalia > Proboscidea > Elephantidae > Elephas > Elephas maximus. The sequence continues at coordinate 95,694,688 of NC_064833.1, forward strand.
TTTACATTTAGGGTTAGGTTTAAGTTTAGTTTTATTTTTGGTTAAGGTTAGGGTTTGAATGAAGTTAGGGGAGGTTTAGGGTCATGGTTAGGGTGAATTTTGGTTAAGAGTGAGGGTTCGGTTTAGGGTTAGGGTTAGGTTTACGTTTAAGGGTAGGCTTAGGCTAAGGATTAGGGTTAGAGTTAGGGTTAGGGGTTAGTGTTTCAGTTTGGTTTACGGTAGAGTTATATTTAGGGTTAAGTTTAGGGTTAGGGTAAGAGTTAGAGTTACGTTTACAGTTAAGATGAGGGTTTTGGGTAAGTGTTAGTGTTAGGGTTAGGCTTAGTGCTAGGGTTAGGGTTAGAGTTAGGGTTAGGAGTTAGGGTTTGGTTTAAGATTATGGTAGGGTTAAGGTTAGGTTAGGGTTAGGATTAGCATTAGGTTTAGGGCGAAGGATAGGGTCAGAGTTATTGTAAGGGTTTGGATGAGGGTTACAGGTTGGCCAAGGTTAAGGTTAGGGTTAGGTTTAGGGTTAAAGTTAGGGTTAGCTTTAGGATAGAGATAGGGTGAAGTTTAAGATAGGGTGCGGGTTAGGTTTAGGGTTATGGCTAAGGTTTGCGTTAGTTTTCAGGTTATTGTTAAGGTTATGTTTAGGGTTAGGGTTAAGTTTACGGGTTCTGTTTAGTTTTAGGGTCAGGTTTAGATTTTAGGTTAGGGTTATTTACAGTGTTACTGTTAGGGTTAGGGTTATGGTTTGTGTCAGGCGTTGTGGTTGGGATGAGGGTTAGGTTTAGGGTTAGGTTTGGTTAGGGTTAGGATTATGGTTATGGTAATGTGTTAGGAGTTAGAGGTGTAGTTTAGGGTTAGGGTTTGGGTGAGGGTTTTGGTTAGGCATTGTGGTTCTGGTCATGGTTAGGTTTGGTTTAGGGTTAGGGTTAGATTTATGATTAGGTTTTGGGTTAGTGTTAGAGTTAGGGTGAGAGTTAGGGTTAAGGTTTGGGTTATGCTTTGGTGTTATGCGTTAGGGTTTGATTTCAGGTTCGGGTTATCCTTAGGGCTTAAAGGTTCAGGTGAGTGTTAGGGTTAGGCTTAGGGATAGCTTTAGGGTTAGGGTTCGGGATACAGTTGGGGTTAGGTTGAGGGTTATGGTTAGTTTTACAGTTAAGGTGAGTGTTCAGGGTAAGTGTTATGGTTATGGTTAGAGTTAGGGTTAGTGTTTGGGTGAAGTTTCAGTTAATAGTGAGGGTTACGCTAAAAGTTAGGGTTAATGTTAGAGTTAGGGTTAAGGTTAGCGTTAGTGTTAGGTTTAGGGTAGGTAAGGTTAGGGTTAAGACTAGGTTTACGGTAAAGGGTTGGGCTGGGTTAGGGTTAGGGTTAGGTTTAGAATTATACTTAGTGCTGAGTTTAGGGTTAGGGTTAGGGTCAGGATTCGAGTTATTGTTTGGTTTAGGTATAGGTAGAGTTAAGGTTAGGTTTAATTTAGGTTTAGGGGAAGGGTTAGGTTTACGTCAGCGTTAGGTTTAGGATTAGGGATCGGGTTAGGGTTTGTGAAAGGGTTAGGGGTTCGTCTGAGGGTAAGTGTTAGGTTTACAGTTAAGCTGATGTTTTAGGCTGTTATGGTTAGGGTCATTGTGAGGTTTAGCGTTCGGGCTAGAGTTAGGTGATAGTTTAGGGTTAGGTTTAGTTTTAGGGTTAGGCTTAGGCTTAGGTTTAGGGTGAAGTTTAGGTTAAGGATGAGGGTTATGTTTAGGGTTAGTGTTAGGGTTAGGTGTTTGGGTTAAGGTTAGGGTCAGTTTAGGGTTCGGTTTAGAGTTCGGGTTAGCGTTAGGGTTCGGGTTAGGTGTTTGGGTTAACGTTAGGGTCAGGTTTATGTTTGCGTTTAGGGTTAGTGTTGGGTTCGTTTTAGGGTTAGTGTTTGGGTGAAATTTAAGTTAAGAGTGAGGGTTGAGCTTAGGGTTAGGGGTTAGGGTTAGGGTTAAGGTTAGTTTTAGGTTTAGGTTTAAGATTAGGTTTAGGGTTAGGTTTAGGGTAAGTGTTAGGGTTAAATCATGGTTAGGCTAGGGCATGGTTAAGATTAGAGATAGGGTCAGGTTAAGGGTTGGGGTTAGGTTTAGATGTTAGGGTGAGGGTTAGTGCTAGGTTTCCATTTAAGTTGAGTTTGTAGGGTAAGTTTTAGGGTTGGATTAGGGTTAGAGTTAGGGTCAGGGTTAGGGTTAAGGTTCGAGTTAGGGTTAGGTTTATGGTTAGGATTTGGGTTACGGTCAGGGTTAGGGGGAGATTTAGTGTTATGTTTAGTTTCAGGGTCAGGGTTAGGGTGCAGTTTAGGTTAAGGATGAGGGTTAGGGTTAGGTTTAGTGTTAGGGTTAGGTGTTTGGGTTAAGGTTAGGGTCAGGTCAGGGTTAGGGTTAGGGTTAGGCTTACTGTTAGGGTTAGGTGTTTGGGTTAATGTTAGAGTCAGGTTTAGGGTTAGGTTTAGAGTTAGGATTAGGTTTTGGTTTAAAGTTAGAGTTCGGGATAGGGTGAAGTTTAATTTAAGGGTGAGGGTTGAGCTTAGGGTTTGGGGTAGGGGTTAGGGTCCAGGTTAGGATTAGGTTTAAGGTTAAGGTTAGGTTTAGGGTCAGGTTTAGGGTAAGTGTTAGGATTAAGTCATGTTTAGGTGTAGGGCTAGGATAAGGTTAGAGATAGGGTTAGGTTAAGGGTTGGGTTTAGGTTTAGATGTTAGGGTGTGGGTTAGTGGTAGGTTTCCATTTAAGCTGAGTGTGTAGGGTAATTTTTATGGTTAGGATTAAGGTTAGAGTTAGGGTCAGGGTCAGGGTTAGGGTTAAGTTTAGGGTTAGTTTTATGCTTAGGATTGGGTTAGGTTCATGGTTGGGGGAGATTTAGTGTTATGTTTAGTTTTAGGATAGGGTTAGGGTGAAGTTGATGTTAAGCATGCGGGTTAGGGTTAGGGCTAGGGGTTATTGTTCAGATTAGTGTCAGGGGTAGGGTTAGGGATAGGTTTAGGGTTTGTTTTAGTTTTGTTTAAGGTTAGGGTTTGAATAAAGTTAGGGTAGGTTTAGGGTTATGGTTAGGTCTGGGCTAAGGATTAGGGTTAGAGTTAGGGTTAGGGGTGTTTTGGTTAGGTTTAGGGTAGGGTTTTATTTAGGGTTAGGGTAAGAATTAGAGTTACGTTCACAGTTAAGGTGAAGGTTTTGGGTATGTGTTACGGTTAGGGTTAGGGTTGGAGTTAGGATTAGGGTTTAGGGTTAGGTTTAATTTTATGGTAGGGTTAAAGTTAAGGTTAAGGTTAGGTTAGAGTTAGGGTAGGGTTAGGATTAGGATTAGGTTTAGGGTGAGGTTTAGGGTCAGAGTTATCGTAAGGGTTAGGTGTAGGGTGACTGGTGGGCCAAGGTTAAGGTTAGTGTTAGGTTTAGGGGTAGGGTTAGGGTTAAAGTTAGGGTTAGCTTTAGGTTAGGGATAGGGTGAAGTTTAAGATAGGGTGTGGGTTAGGGTGAGGGTTATGGCTAAAGGTTTGGGTAAGTTTTCAGGTTATTGTTAAGGTTACGTTTAGGGTTAGGGTTAAGTTTATGGGTTATGTTTAGTTCTGGGTTAGGGTTAGATTTTAGGTTAGGCTTAAGTTTAGTGTTACGGTTAGGGTTAGGGTTATGGTTTGTTTTAGGCGTTGTGGTTGGGTTGAGGGTAAGTTTTAGCGTCAGGGTTGAGTAGGCTTAGGATTATGGTTATGATAAGGTGTTAGGGGTTAGAGGTGTAGTTTATGGTTAGGGTTTCGGTGAGGGTTCTGGTTAGGCATTTTGGTTCTGGCCATGGTTAGGTTTGGTTTAGGGTTAGGGTTAGGTTTATGATTAGGTTTCGGGTTAGTGTTAGATTTAGGGTGAGTGTTTGGTTTAAGGTTTGGGTTAGGCTTTGGTGTTAGGGGTTTGGTTTGGGTTAGGGTTATCGTTAGGGCTTAGGGTTTCAGGTTAGTGTTAGGGCTAGCATTAGGGTTAGTGTTGGGGGATAGGTTTAGGGGTTCTGGTGAGGGTTAAGGTTAGTTTTACAGTTAAGGGGAGGGTTTAGGGCAAGTCTTATGATTAGGGTTAGAGTTAGAGTTACGGTTAGGTTTAGGGTTAGGTTTAGATGTAGGGTAAGATTTAGGTTTACTTTCAGGTTCAGGGTGAGAGGTAGTGTTCTCTTTAGGGTCAAGGTTAGAGTTAGGTTGAGGATTCGGTCTAAAGTTAGGATTAGGATTAGTTTTAGGGTTAAGTTCAGGGCTATTGAAATGCTCAGGTTTAGGGTTACAGGTGGACTAGCATTATACTTAGAGTTAGGTTTAAGGTTAGGGTTTGGGTTAGGTTTAGGTCTACAGTTAAGAATAGGATTAGGGTTTGGATGAAGTTTAGGATAGGGTGAGGGTTATTTTTATGGTTTGGGCTAAAGTTTGGTTTTGTGTTCAGCTTAGTGTTAAGGTTAGGTTTAGGGTTCGGTTTTTGGGTTAGGGGTTATGTTTAGGGTTTGGGTTACGCTTTGGTTTAGGGTTAGTGTGAAGTTTAGGTTAAGGGTGAGGGTGAGGATAAAGGTTAGTATTAGGTTTATGGTAAGGTGTTAGTGGTTAGAGGTGTAGTTTAGGGTTAGGGTTTCGGTGAGGGTTCCAGTTAGGAATTGTGGTTCTGGTCATGGTTGGGTTTGGTTTAGGTTTGTGATTCGGTTTCAGGTTAGTGTTAGAGTTAGGGTGAGAGTTAGGGTTAAGGTTTGGATTAGGCTTTGGTGTTAGGGGTTAGGGTTTGTGTAAGAGTTAGGGTTATCGTTAGGGCTCAGGGGTTTCAGGTTAGTTTTAGGGTTAAGGTTAGGGATTGCATTAGGGTTAGGTTTGGGGGATACGGTTAGGGGTTAGGGTGAGGGTTACGGTTAGTTTTACAGTTAAAGTGTGGGTTTAGGATAAGTGTTATGATTACGGTTAGAGTTGGAGTTATTTTTAGGTTTAGGGTTAGGTGTAGGGGAAGATTTAGGTTTAGGTCCAGGTTTTGGGTTAGAGTTAGTGTTCTCTTTAGGGTCAAGGGTGCAGTTAGGGTTAGGTTAGGATTAGGTCTAGGGCTAGGATTAGGTTTAGGGTTAATTTCAGGGCTATTGTAAGGGTTAGGTTTAGGGTTACAGATGGACTAGCGCTATGGTTAGAGGTAGGTTTAAGGTTAGGGTTTGGGTTAGGTTTAGGTTTAAGGTAGTGTTAGAGTTTGGATGAAGTTTAGGATAGGGTGAGGGTTATTTTTATGGTTAGGGCTAGAGTTTGGGTTTGTGTTCAGGTTAGCTTTAAGGCTAGGGTTCAGGTTAGGGTTAGGGGTTATGTTTAGGGTTAGGGGTTATGTTTAGGGTTAGGGTTATGTTTTGGTTTAGGGTTAGTGTGAAGTTTAGGTTAAGGGTGAGGGTTAGGATAAGAGTTGGAATTAGGGTTAGGATTATAGTTAGTGTTAGAGGTTAGATTTAGGATGCTAACGTTAGGTTTATGGTTAGGGTTGGGTTCATGTTAGAGTTAGGGTTAGATTAGGTTTAATGTTCGTGTTTGGGTTAGGGATAGGGTTAGGGATAGCATTAGGTTTAGGGTTGGGGATACGGTTAGGGGTTAGGGTGAGGGTTGTGGTTAGGGTGTGGGTTAGGGTTAGGTTTACAGTTAAGGTGAGGGTTTAGGGTAAGTGTTATAGTTAGGGTTCGAGTTAGAGTTTGGGTTAGGTTTAGGGTGAAGTTTCAGTTAATAGTCAGGGTCAGGGTAAGGGTTAGGGTTAAGATTACAGTTAGGGTTAAGTTTAGTGTTAGGGTTAGGGTTAGGGTAGGGGTAAGGTTAGGGTTAAGGCTAGGTTTACGGTAAAGGGTAGGGCTAGGTTAGGGTTAGGTTTAGAGTTAGAGCTAGTTCTAGGGTTTAGGGTAAGAGGTAGGGTCAGGTTTAGAGTTTTTGTTAGTTTTAGGGTGGAGTTAAGGTTAAGTTTAGCGTTAGGGTAAGTGTTAGGTTTAGGTCAGGGTTAAGGTTAGGATTAGGGATAGGGTTAGGGTTAGGGAAAGGGTTAGGTGTTCGTGGGAGGGTTAGTGTTAGGTTTACACTTAAGCTGATGTTTTACAGTGTTACGGTTAGGTCAGGGTTGTAGTTAGGGTTAGGATGAGGTTTAGGTTTAGGGCTATATTTAGGGGATAGTTTAGGGTTAGGTTTAGTTTTAGGGTTAAGGTTAGGCTTAGGTTTATCTTGAAATTTATGTTAAGGATGAGGGTTAGGGTTAGCGTTAGGGTTAGGTGTTTGGGTTAAGGTTAGGGTTAGGTTTAGGGTTTGGGTTAGGGTTCGGTGTTTCGGTTAATGTTAGGGTCAGGTTTAGGGTAAGGGTTAGGGTTCGGTATAGGATCAGGCTTAGGGTTAGGGTTAGAATTAGGGTTAGTGGTTAGGGTTAGGCTTAGGGTTAAGGTTAGGTTTAGGCTAAAGATCAGGATTTGATTTCGAGTTAGGTGTTAGTGTTTCGGTTAGGTTTAGGGTAGGTTTATATTTAAGGTTAGGTTAAGAGTTAGATTTATGTTTACAGTTAAGGTGAGGGTTTTGAGTAAGTGTTACATTTAGGGTTAGGGTTAGGTGTAGGGCTAGGGCTAGGGTTAGGTTTAGATTTCGGGTTACCGGTTAGGGTTAGGTTTAAGTTTATGGTAGGGTAAAGTTCGGGTTAAGGTTTGGTTAGGGTTAGGGTCAGGGTTAGGATTAGGATTAGGTTTAGGGTGAGGGTTAGGGTCAGAGTTATTGTAAGGGTTAGGTTTGGGGTTACAGGTGGGTCAAGGTTAAGGTTACGGTCAGGGTTAAAGTTAGGGTGTGCTTTAGATTAGGGATAGGGTGAAGTTTAAGATAGGGTGAGGGTTAGGGTTATGGCTAAGGTTTGCTTGAGTTTTCAGGTTAGTGTTAAGGTTATGTTTAGGGTTAGGAATAAGTTTATGGGTTCTGTTTACTTTTAGGGTTAGGGGTAGATTTTAGGTTAGGGTTAAGTTCAGTGTTACGGTTAGGGTTAGGTTTACGGTTTGTGTTAGGCATTGTGGTTGGTGTGAGGATTAGGTTTAGGATTAGGGTTGGGTAGGGTTAGGATTATGGTTATGGTAAGGTGTTAGGGATTAGAGGAGTAGTTTTGGGTTAGGGCTTGGGTGAGGGTTCCGGTTAGGCATTGTGGTTCTGGTCATGGTTAGGTTTGGTTTAGGGTTAGGGTTAGTTTTATGATTAGGTTTAGGGTTAGTGTTAGAGTTAGGGTTAGGCTTTGGTGCTAGGGGTTAGGTTTTGGGTTAGGGTTATCGTTAGGGCTTAGGTTTTCAGGTGAGTGTTAGGGTTAGGGTTAGGGATAGCATTAGGGTTAGCTTTTGGGGGTACGGTTAGGGGTTAGGTGAGGGTTACAGTTAGTATTGCAGTTAAGGTTAGGTTTTAGGGCAAGTGTTAGGATTAGGGTTAGAGTTAGAGTTAGGGTTAGGTGCAGGGTTAGGTGCAGGGTAAGTTTTAGGTTCAAGTCCTGGTTTAGGGTTAGAGTTAGTGTTCTATTTAGGGTCAAGTTTAGAGTTCGGCTTAGGTTTTGGATTAGGTCTATTGTTGGGCTTAGGATTAGGGTTAGGTTCAGAGCTATTGTAAGGCTTAGGTTTAGGGTTACAGATGGACTAGCTTTACGGTTAGAGTTAGGTTTAAGGTTAGGGTTTGGGCTAGGTTTACGTTTACGGTTATGGTTAGGGTTAGGATTTGGTTGAAGCTTAGCATAGGCTGAGGGTTACTTTTAGGGTTAGGGCTAGAGTTTGGGTTTGTGTTCAGGTTAGTGTTATGGTTAGATTTAGGGTCCAGTTTAGGGTTAGGGGTTAGGTTTAGTGTTAGGGTTAGTTTTAGGTTTAGGGTTAGTGTGAAGTTTAGGTTAAGGGTGAGAGTTAGGGTTAGGGTTAGGATTAGGGTTAGTGTTAGACGTTAGGTTTAGGGTGCTAGTTTTAGGTTTATGGTTAGGGTAGGTTTAAGTTTAGGGTGAATGTTAGGGTTAGTGTTCGATTAGGGTTACTGTTCGTGTTAGGGTTACAGTTAGGGTTAGCGATAGCATTAGGTTTAGTGTTAGGAATATAGTTAGGCGTTAGGGTGAGGGTTGGGGATATGGTGAGGGTTAGGTTTAGGTTTACAGTTAAGGTGAGGGTTTAGGGTAATTGTTATGGTTAGGGTTAGAGTTAGGGTCATGGTGAAGTTTCAGGTAATAGTGGGGTTCAGGGTTAATGTTAGATTTAGGGTTAAGGTTAGTGTTAGGGTTAGGTTTAGATTAGGGTTAAGGTAGCGGTCAGGTTAGGGTTAAGACTAGGTTTACGGTAAAGTGTAAGGCTAGGTTAGGGTTAGGTTTAGAGTTAGTGCTAGGCCTTAGGGTTAGGGTTAAGGTCAGGTTTAGAGTTATTGTTAGGTTTACGGTTAAGGTTAGGGTAGAGTTAAGGTTAAGGTTAAGTTTAAGGTTAGGGTAAGAGTTAGGTTTACGTCAGGTTTAGGGTTAGGATGAGGGATAGGGTTAGGGAAAGGGTTAGGGTTTCGTGTGAGGATTAGTGTTATGTTTACATTAAGCTGATGTTTTTGGGTGCTACAGTAAGGTTCAGGGTTAGAGTTAGGTTAGTTTAGATTTAGGGCTAGAGTATGGTGATAGTGCTTTAGGCTTAGGTTTAGGGTGAAATTTAGGTTAAGGATGAGGGTTAGGGTTGGGGTAGGTGTTTGGATTAATGTTAGGGTCAGGTTTAGGGTTTGGGTTTAGAGTTCAGGTTAGATTCAGGGTTAGGGTTAGATTTAGGTTTAGGGTTAGGGTTAGGTTTAGTGTTAGTTTAGCTTAGGGTTAGGGTTTGAATGAAGTTAGGGTAGGTTTAGGGTTATGGTTAGGTTGAAATTTTGGTTAAGTGTGAGGGTTTGGTTTCGGGTTAGGGTTAGAGTTAGGATTAGTGGTTAAGGTTAGGTTTAGGGTTAAGGTTAGGTTTAGGCTAAGCATTAGGGTTAGAGTTAGGGTTAGTGGTTAGTGTTTCAGTTAGGTTTAGGATAGGGTTATAATTAGGGTTAAGTTTAGGGTTACGGTAAGAGTTAGATTTACGTTTACAGTTAAGGTGAGGGTTTTGCGTAACTGTTACGGTTAGGGTTAGGGCTAGGTTTAGGGTTAGAGTTGGGTTAGGGGTTAGGTTTAGGTTAAGTTTATGGTAGGCTTAAAGTTAGGGTTAAGGTTAGGTTAGGGTTACGTCAGGGTTAGGATTAGAATTAGGTTTCGGGCGAGGGTTAGTGTCAGAGTTATTATAAGGGTTAGGTTGAGGGTTACAGATGGGCCAAGGTTAAGGGTAGGGTTAGGTTCAGGGGTAGGATTAGGGTTAAAGTTAGGGTTAGCGTTAGGTTAGGGATAGGGTGAAGTAAAGTAGGGTGAGGGTTAGGGTTATGGCTAAGGTTTGGGTTCGTTTTCAGGTTAGTGTTAAGTTTATGTTTAGGGTTAGGGTTAAGTTTATGGGTTGTGTTTAGTTTTAGGGTTAGGGTTAGATTTTAGGTTAGGGTTAAGTTAAGTGTAACAGTTAGGGTTACGATTTGTGTTAGGCATTGTGGTTGGGGTGAGTGTTAGGTTTATGGTTAGGGTTGGGTAGAGTTAGGATTATGGTTATGGTAAGGTGTTAGGGTTTAGAGGTGTAGTTTAGGGTTAGGGTTTGGGTGAGGGTTTCGGTTAGGTATTGTGGTTCTGGTCATGGTTAAGTTTGGTTCAGTGTTAAGGTTAGGTTTATGATTAGGTTTCGGGTTAGTGTTAGAGTTAGGGTGAGGGATAGTGTTAAGGTTTAGCTTAGGTTTTGGTGTTATAGGTTAGGGTTTGCGTTAGGGTTAGTGTTATCTTTATGGCTTAGGGGTTTCAGGTTAGTGTTGTGGTTAGGGCTAGGGTTAGCATTAGGGTTAGGGTTGTGGGCTACGGTTAGGGGTTAGAGTGAAGGCTACGGTTAGTTTTACAGTTAAGGTGAGGGTTTAGGGTAAGTGTTATGATTAGGGTTAGAGTTCGAGTTAGGGTTAGGTTTAGGGTTAGGGTTAGGTGTAGGGAAATATTTAGGTTTACGTCCAAGTTTAGGGTTAGAGTTAGTGCTGTATTTAGGGTCAGAGCTAGTGTTCTATTTAGGGTCAAGTTTAGAGTTAGGGTTAGGTTTAGGATTAGGATTATGTTTAGGGTTAGGGTTAGGTTCAGGGCTATCGTAAGGGTTAGGTTTAGGGTTTCAGATGGACTAGTGTTATGGTTAGAGTTAGGTTTAAGGTAAGGGTTTTGCTTAGGTTTAGGTTAGGGCTAAGGTTAGGGTTAGGGTTTGGATGATGTTTAGGCTAGGGTGAGGGTTATTTTTATGGTTAGGACTGGAGTTTGGGTTTGTGCTCACGTTACTTTTAAGGTCAGGTTTAGGGTTTGGATTAGGGTTAGGGGTTATGTTTAGGGTTAGATTTACGAACAGGGTTAGTATTAGTGTGAAGTTCAGGTTAAGTGGGAGGGTTAGGATAAAGGTTAGGATTCGGGTTAGAATTATAATGTTAGACATTAGGTTTAGGGTGTTAGGTTTAGGTTTATGGTTAGGCTAGTCTTAAGTTTAAGGTTAATGTTAGGGTTAGGATTAAATTAGGGTTACTCTTCGTGTTAGAGTTAGGGTTAGGGATAAGTTTAGGGATAGCATTAGGTTTAGGGTTGGGGATACGGTTAGGGGTTAGGGTGAGGGTTGTGGTTAGGGTGAGGGTTAGGGTTAGGTTTACAGTTAAGGTGAGGGTTTAGGGTAAGTGTTATAGTTAGGGTTCGAGTTAGAGTTTGGGTTAGGTTTAGGGTGAAGTTTCAGTTAATAGTCAGGGTCAGGGTAAGGGTTAGGGTTAAGATTACAGTTAGGGTTAAGTTTAGTGTTAGGGTTAGGGTTAGGGTAGGGGTAAGGTTAGGGTTAAGGCTAGGTTTACGGTAAAGGGTAGGGCTAGGTTAGGGTTAGGTTTAGAGTTAGAGCTAGTTCTAGGGTTTAGGGTAAGAGGTAGGGTCAGGTTTAGAGTTTTTGTTAGTTTTAGGGTGGAGTTAAGGTTAAGTTTAGCGTTAGGGTAAGTGTTAGGTTTAGGTCAGGGTTAAGGTTAGGATTAGGGATAGGGTTAGGGTTAGGGAAAGGGTTAGGTGTTCGTGGGAGGGTTAGTGTTAGGTTTACACTTAAGCTGATGTTTTACAGTGTTACGGTTAGGTCAGGGTTGTAGTTAGGGTTAGGATGAGGTTTAGGTTTAGGGCTATATTTAGGGGATAGTTTAGGGTTAGGTTTAGTTTTAGGGTTAAGGTTAGGCTTAGGTTTATCTTGAAATTTATGTTAAGGATGAGGGTTAGGGTTAGCGTTAGGGTTAGGTGTTTGGGTTAAGGTTAGGGTTAGGTTTAGGGTTTGGGTTAGGGTTCGGTGTTTCGGTTAATGTTAGGGTCAGGTTTAGGGTAAGGGTTAGGGTTCGGTATAGGATCAGGCTTAGGGTTAGGGTTAGAATTAGGGTTAGTGGTTAGGGTTAGGCTTAGGGTTAAGGTTAGGTTTAGGCTAAAGATCAGGATTTGATTTCGAGTTAGGTGTTAGTGTTTCGGTTAGGTTTAGGGTAGGTTTATATTTAAGGTTAGGTTAAGAGTTAGATTTATGTTTACAGTTAAGGTGAGGGTTTTGAGTAAGTGTTACATTTAGGGTTAGGGTTAGGTGTAGGGCTAGGGCTAGGGTTAGGTTTAGATTTCGGGTTACCGGTTAGGGTTAGGTTTAAGTTTATGGTAGGGTAAAGTTCGGGTTAAGGTTTGGTTAGGGTTAGGGTCAGGGTTAGGATTAGGATTAGGTTTAGGGTGAGGGTTAGGGTCAGAGTTATTGTAAGGGTTAGGTTTGGGGTTACAGGTGGGTCAAGGTTAAGGTTACGGTCAGGGTTAAAGTTAGGGTGTGCTTTAGATTAGGGATAGGGTGAAGTTTAAGATAGGGTGAGGGTTAGGGTTATGGCTAAGGTTTGCTTGAGTTTTCAGGTTAGTGTTAAGGTTATGTTTAGGGTTAGGAATAAGTTTATGGGTTCTGTTTACTTTTAGGGTTAGGGGTAGATTTTAGGTTAGGGTTAAGTTCAGTGTTACGGTTAGGGTTAGGTTTACGGTTTGTGTTAGGCATTGTGGTTGGTGTGAGGATTAGGTTTAGGATTAGGGTTGGGTAGGGTTAGGATTATGGTTATGGTAAGGTGTTAGGGATTAGAGGAGTAGTTTTGGGTTAGGGCTTGGGTGAGGGTTCCGGTTAGGCATTGTGGTTCTGGTCATGGTTAGGTTTGGTTTAGGGTTAGGGTTAGTTTTATGATTAGGTTTAGGGTTAGTGTTAGAGTTAGGGTTAGGCTTTGGTGCTAGGGGTTAGGTTTTGGGTTAGGGTTATCGTTAGGGCTTAGGTTTTCAGGTGAGTGTTAGGGTTAGGGTTAGGGATAGCATTAGGGTTAGCTTTTGGGGGTACGGTTAGGGGTTAGGTGAGGGTTACAGTTAGTATTGCAGTTAAGGTTAGGTTTTAGGGCAAGTGTTAGGATTAGGGTTAGAGTTAGAGTTAGGGTTAGGTGCAGGGTTAGGTGCAGGGTAAGTTTTAGGTTCAAGTCCTGGTTTAGGGTTAGAGTTAGTGTTCTATTTAGGGTCAAGTTTAGAGTTCGGCTTAGGTTTTGGATTAGGTCTATTGTTGGGCTTAGGATTAGGGTTAGGTTCAGAGCTATTGTAAGGCTTAGGTTTAGGGTTACAGATGGACTAGCTTTACGGTTAGAGTTAGGTTTAAGGTTAGGGTTTGGGCTAGGTTTACGTTTACGGTTATGGTTAGGGTTAGGATTTGGTTGAAGCTTAGCATAGGCTGAGGGTTACTTTTAGGGTTAGGGCTAGAGTTTGGGTTTGTGTTCAGGTTAGTGTTATGGTTAGATTTAGGGTCCAGTTTAGGGTTAGGGGTTAGGTTTAGTGTTAGGGTTAGTTTTAGGTTTAGGGTTAGTGTGAAGTTTAGGTTAAGGGTGAGAGTTAGGGTTAGGGTTAGGATTAGGGTTAGTGTTAGACGTTAGGTTTAGGGTGCTAGTTTTAGGTTTATGGTTAGGGTAGGTTTAAGTTTAGGGTGAATGTTAGGGTTAGTGTTCGATTAGGGTTACTGTTCGTGTTAGGGTTACAGTTAGGGTTAGCGATAGCATTAGGTTTAGTGTTAGGAATATAGTTAGGCGTTAGGGTGAGGGTTGGGGATATGGTGAGGGTTAGGTTTAGGTTTACAGTTAAGGTGAGGGTTTAGGGTAATTGTTATGGTTAGGGTTAGAGTTAGGGTCATGGTGAAGTTTCAGGTAATAGTGGGGTTCAGGGTTAATGTTAGATTTAGGGTTAAGGTTAGTGTTAGGGTTAGGTTTAGATTAGGGTTAAGGTAGCGGTCAGGTTAGGGTTAAGACTAGGTTTACGGTAAAGTGTAAGGCTAGGTTAGGGTTAGGTTTAGAGTTAGTGCTAGGCCTTAGGGTTAGGGTTAAGGTCAGGTTTAGAGTTATTGTTAGGTTTACGGTTAAGGTTAGGGTAGAGTTAAGGTTAAGGTTAAGTTTAAGGTTAGGGTAAGAGTTAGGTTTACGTCAGGTTTAGGGTTAGGATGAGGGATAGGGTTAGGGAAAGGGTTAGGGTTTCGTGTGAGGATTAGTGTTATGTTTACATTAAGCTGATGTTTTTGGGTGCTACAGTAAGGTTCAGGGTTAGAGTTAGGTTAGTTTAGATTTAGGGCTAGAGTATGGTGATAGTGCTTTAGGCTTAGGTTTAGGGTGAAATTTAGGTTAAGGATGAGGGTTAGGGTTGGGGTAGGTGTTTGGATTAATGTTAGGGTCAGGTTTAGGGTTTGGGTTTAGAGTTCAGGTTAGATTCAGGGTTAGGGTTAGATTTAGGTTTAGGGTTAGGGTTAGGTTTAGTGTTAGTTTAGCTTAGGGTTAGGGTTTGAATGAAGTTAGGGTAGGTTTAGGGTTATGGTTAGGTTGAAATTTTGGTTAAGTGTGAGGGTTTGGTTTCGGGTTAGGGTTAGAGTTAGGATTAGTGGTTAAGGTTAGGTTTAGGGTTAAGGTTAGGTTTAGGCTAAGCATTAGGGTTAGAGTTAGGGTTAGTGGTTAGTGTTTCAGTTAGGTTTAGGATAGGGTTATAATTAGGGTTAAGTTTAGGGTTACGGTAAGAGTTAGATTTACGTTTACAGTTAAGGTGAGGGTTTTGCGTAACTGTTACGGTTAGGGTTAGGGCTAGGTTTAGGGTTAGAGTTGGGTTAGGGGTTAGGTTTAGGTTAAGTTTATGGTAGGCTTAAAGTTAGGGTTAAGGTTAGGTTAGGGTTACGTCAGGGTTAGGATTAGAATTAGGTTTCGGGCGAGGGTTAGTGTCAGAGTTATTATAAGGGTTAGGTTGAGGGTTACAGATGGGCCAAGGTTAAGGGTAGGGTTAGGTTCAGGGGTAGGATTAGGGTTAAAGTTAGGGTTAGCGTTAGGTTAGGGATAGGGTGAAGTAAAGTAGGGTGAGGGTTAGGGTTATGGCTAAGGTTTGGGTTCGTTTTCAGGTTAGTGTTAAGTTTATGTTTAGGGTTAGGGTTAAGTTTATGGGTTGTGTTTAGTTTTAGGGTTAGGGTTAGATTTTAGGTTAGGGTTAAGTTAAGTGTAACAGTTAGGGTTACGATTTGTGTTAGGCATTGTGGTTGGGGTGAGTGTTAGGTTTATGGTTAGGGTTGGGTAGAGTTAGGATTATGGTTATGGTAAGGTGTTAGGGTTTAGAGGTGTAGTTTAGGGTTAGGGTTTGGGTGAGGGTTTCGGTTAGGTATTGTGGTTCTGGTCATGGTTAAGTTTGGTTCAGTGTTAAGGTTAGGTTTATGATTAGGTTTCGGGTTAGTGTTAGAGTTAGGGTGAGGGATAGTGTTAAGGTTTAGCTTAGGTTTTGGTGTTATAGGTTAGGGTTTGCGTTAGGGTTAGTGTTATCTTTATGGCTTAGGGGTTTCAGGTTAGTGTTGTGGTTAGGGCTAGGGTTAGCATTAGGGTTAGGGTTGTGGGCTACGGTTAGGGGTTAGAGTGAAGGCTACGGTTAGTTTTACAGTTAAGGTGAGGGTTTAGGGTAAGTGTTATGATTAGGGTTAGAGTTCGAGTTAGGGTTAGGTTTAGGGTTAGGGTTAGGTGTAGGGAAATATTTAGGTTTACGTCCAAGTTTAGGGTTAGAGTTAGTGCTGTATTTAGGGTCAGAGCTAGTGTTCTATTTAGGGTCAAGTTTAGAGTTAGGGTTAGGTTTAGGATTAGGATTATGTTTAGGGTTAGGGTTAGGTTCAGGGCTATCGTAAGGGTTAGGTTTAGGGTTTCAGATGGACTAGTGTTATGGTTAGAGTTAGGTTTAAGGTAAGGGTTTTGCTTAGGTTTAGGTTAGGGCTAAGGTTAGGGTTAGGGTTTGGATGATGTTTAGGCTAGGGTGAGGGTTATTTTTATGGTTAGGACTGGAGTTTGGGTTTGTGCTCACGTTACTTTTAAGGTCAGGTTTAGGGTTTGGATTAGGGTTAGGGGTTATGTTTAGGGTTAGATTTACGAACAGGGTTAGTATTAGTGTGAAGTTCAGGTTAAGTGGGAGGGTTAGGATAAAGGTTAGGATTCGGGTTAGAATTATAATGTTAGACATTAGGTTTAGGGTGTTAGGTTTAGGTTTATGGTTAGGCTAGTCTTAAGTTTAAGGTTAATGTTAGGGTTAGGATTAAATTAGGGTTACTCTTCGTGTTAGAGTTAGGGTTAGGGATAAGTTTAGGGATAGCATTAGGTTTAGGGTTGGGGATACGGTTAGGGGTTAGGGTGAGGGTTGTGGTTAGGGTGAGGGTTAGGGTTAGGTTTACAGTTAAGGTGAGGGTTTAGGGTAAGTGTTATAGTTAGGGTTCGAGTTAGAGTTTGGGTTAGGTTTAGGGTGAAGTTTCAGTTAATAGTCAGGGTCAGGGTAAGGGTTAGGGTTAAGATTACAGTTAGGGTTAAGTTTAGTGTTAGGGTTAGGGTTAGGGTAGGGGTAAGGTTAGGGTTAAGGCTAGGTTTACGGTAAAGGGTAGGGCTAGGTTAGGGTTAGGTTTAGAGTTAGAGCTAGTTCTAGGGTTTAGGGTAAGAGGTAGGGTCAGGTTTAGAGTTTTTGTTAGTTTTAGGGTGGAGTTAAGGTTAAGTTTAGCGTTAGGGTAAGTGTTAGGTTTAGGTCAGGGTTAAGGTTAGGATTAGGGATAGGGTTAGGGTTAGGGAAAGGGTTAGGTGTTCGTGGGAGGGTTAGTGTTAGGTTTACACTTAAGCTGATGTTTTACAGTGTTACGGTTAGGTCAGGGTTGTAGTTAGGGTTAGGATGAGGTTTAGGTTTAGGGCTATATTTAGGGGATAGTTTAGGGTTAGGTTTAGTTTTAGGGTTAAGGTTAGGCTTAGGTTTATCTTGAAATTTATGTTAAGGATGAGGGTTAGGGTTAGCGTTAGGGTTAGGTGTTTGGGTTAAGGTTAGGGTTAGGTTTAGGGTTTGGGTTAGGGTTCGGTGTTTCGGTTAATGTTAGGGTCAGGTTTAGGGTAAGGGTTAGGGTTCGGTATAGGATCAGGCTTAGGGTTAGGGTTAGAATTAGGGTTAGTGGTTAGGGTTAGGCTTAGGGTTAAGGTTAGGTTTAGGCTAAAGATCAGGATTTGATTTCGAGTTAGGTGTTAGTGTTTCGGTTAGGTTTAGGGTAGGTTTATATTTAAGGTTAGGTTAAGAGTTAGATTTATGTTTACAGTTAAGGTGAGGGTTTTGAGTAAGTGTTACATTTAGGGTTAGGGTTAGGTGTAGGGCTAGGGCTAGGGTTAGGTTTAGATTTCGGGTTACCGGTTAGGGTTAGGTTTAAGTTTATGGTAGGGTAAAGTTAGGGTTAAGGTTTGGTTAGGGTTAGGGTCAGGGTTAGGATTAGGATTAGGTTTAGGGTGAGGGTTAGGGTCAGAGTTATTGTAAGGGTTAGGTTTGGGGTTACAGGTGGGTCAAGGTTAAGGTTACGGTCAGGGTTAAAGTTAGGGTGTGCTTTAGATTAGGGATAGGGTGAAGTTTAAGATAGGGTGAGGGTTAGGGTTATGGCTAAGGTTTGCTTGAGTTTTCAGGTTAGTGTTAAGGTTATGTTTAGGGTTAGGAATAAGTTTATGGGTTCTGTTTACTTTTAGGGTTAGGGGTAGATTTTAGGTTAGGGTTAAGTTCAGTGTTACGGTTAGGGTTAGGTTTACGGTTTGTGTTAGGCATTGTGGTTGGTGTGAGGATTAGGTTTAGGATTAGGGTTGGGTAGGGTTAGGATTATGGTTATGGTAAGGTGTTAGGGATTAGAGGAGTAGTTTTGGGTTAGGGCTTGGGTGAGGGTTCCGGTTAGGCATTGTGGTTCTGGTCATGGTTAGGTTTGGTTTAGGGTTAGGGTTAGTTTTATGATTAGGTTTAGGGTTAGTGTTAGAGTTAGGGTTAGGCTTTGGTGCTAGGGGTTAGGTTTTGGGTTAGGGTTATCGTTAGGGCTTAGGTTTTCAGGTGAGTGTTAGGGTTAGGGTTAGGGATAGCATTAGGGTTAGCTTTTGGGGGTACGGTTAGGGGTTAGGTGAGGGTTACAGTTAGTATTGCAGTTAAGGTTAGGTTTTAGGGCAAGTGTTAGGATTAGGGTTAGAGTTAGAGTTAGGGTTAGGTGCAGGGTTAGGTGCAGGGTAAGTTTTAGGTTCAAGTCCTGGTTTAGGGTTAGAGTTAGTGTTCTATTTAGGGTCAAGTTTAGAGTTCGGCTTAGGTTTTGGATTAGGTCTATTGTTGGGCTTAGGATTAGGGTTAGGTTCAGAGCTATTGTAAGGCTTAGGTTTAGGGTTACAGATGGACTAGCTTTACGGTTAGAGTTAGGTTTAAGGTTAGGGTTTGGGCTAGGTTTACGTTTACGGTTATGGTTAGGGTTAGGATTTGGTTGAAGCTTAGCATAGGCTGAGGGTTACTTTTAGGGTTAGGGCTAGAGTTTGGGTTTGTGTTCAGGTTAGTGTTATGGTTAGATTTAGGGTCCAGTTTAGGGTTAGGGGTTAGGTTTAGTGTTAGGGTTAGTTTTAGGTTTAGGGTTAGTGTGAAGTTTAGGTTAAGGGTGAGAGTTAGGGTTAGGGTTAGGATTAGGGTTAGTGTTAGACGTTAGGTTTAGGGTGCTAGTTTTAGGTTTATGGTTAGGGTAGGTTTAAGTTTAGGGTGAATGTTAGGGTTAGTGTTCGATTAGGGTTACTGTTCGTGTTAGGGTTACAGTTAGGGTTAGCGATAGCATTAGGTTTAGTGTTAGGAATATAGTTAGGCGTTAGGGTGAGGGTTGGGGATATGGTGAGGGTTAGGTTTAGGTTTACAGTTAAGGTGAGGGTTTAGGGTAATTGTTATGGTTAGGGTTAGAGTTAGGGTCATGGTGAAGTTTCAGGTAATAGTGGGGTTCAGGGTTAATGTTAGATTTAGGGTTAAGGTTAGTGTTAGGGTTAGGTTTAGATTAGGGTTAAGGTAGCGGTCAGGTTAGGGTTAAGACTAGGTTTACGGTAAAGTGTAAGGCTAGGTTAGGGTTAGGTTTAGAGTTAGTGCTAGGGTTTAGGGTTAGGGTTAAGGTCAGGTTTAGAGTTATTGTTAGGTTTACGGTTAAGGTTAGGGTAGAGTTAAGGTTAAGGTTAAGTTTAAGGTTAGGGTAAGAGTTAGGTTTACGTCAGGTTTAGGGTTAGGATGAGGGATAGGGTTAGGGAAAGGGTTAGGGTTTCGTGTGAGGATTAGTGTTATATTTACATTAAGCTGATGTTTTTGGGTGCTACAGTAAGGTTCAGGGTTAGAGTTAGGTTAGTTTAGATTTAGGGCTAGAGTATGGTGATAGTGCTTTAGGCTTAGGTTTAGGGTGAAATTTAGGTTAAGGATGAGGGTTAGGGTTGGGGTAGGTGTTTGGATTAATGTTAGGGTCAGGTTTAGGGTTTGGGTTTAGAGTTCAGGTTAGATTCAGGGTTAGGGTTAGATTTAGGTTTAGGGTTAGGGTTAGGTTTAGTGTTAGTTTAGCTTAAGGTTAGGGTTTGAATGAAGTTAGGGTAGGTTTAGGGTTATGGTTAGGTTGAAATTTTGGTTAAGTGTGAGGGTTTGGTTTCGGGTTAGGGTTAGAGTTAGGATTAGTGGTTAAGGTTAGGTTTAGGGTTAAGGTTAGGTTTAGGCTAAGCATTAGGGTTAGAGTTAGGGTTAGTGGTTAGTGTTTCAGTTAGGTTTAGGATAGGGTTATAATTAGGGTTAAGTTTAGGGTTACGGTAAGAGTTAGATTTACGTTTACAGTTAAGGTGAGGGTTTTGCGTAACTGTTACGGTTAGGGTTAGGGCTAGGTTTAGGGTTAGAGTTGGGTTAGGGGTTAGGTTTAGGTTAAGTTTATGGTAGGCTTAAAGTTAGGGTTAAGGTTAGGTTAGGGTTACGTCAGGGTTAGGATTAGAATTAGGTTTCGGGCGAGGGTTAGTGTCAGAGTTATTATAAGGGTTAGGTTGAGGGTTACAGATGGGCCAAGGTTAAGGGTAGGGTTAGGTTCAGGGGTAGGATTAGGGTTAAAGTTAGGGTTAGCGTTAGGTTAGGGATAGGGTGAAGTAAAGTAGGGTGAGGGTTAGGGTTATGGCTAAGGTTTGGGTTCGTTTTCAGGTTAGTGTTAAGTTTATGTTTAGGGTTAGGGTTAAGTTTATGGGTTGTGTTTAGTTTTAGGGTTAGGGTTAGATTTTAGGTTAGGGTTAAGTTAAGTGTAACAGTTAGGGTTACGATTTGTGTTAGGCATTGTGGTTGGGGTGAGTGTTAGGTTTATGGTTAGGGTTGGGTAGAGTTAGGATTATGGTTATGGTAAGGTGTTAGGGTTTAGAGGTGTAGTTTAGGGTTAGGGTTTGGGTGAGGGTTTCGGTTAGGTATTGTGGTTCTGGTCATGGTTAAGTTTGGTTCAGTGTTAGGGTTAGGTTTATGATTAGGTTTCGGGTTAGTGTTAGAGTTAGGGTGAGGGATAGTGTTAAGGTTTAGCTTAGGTTTTGGTGTTATAGGTTAGGGTTTGCGTTAGGGTTAGTGTTATCTTTATGGCTTAGGGGTTTCAGGTTAGTGTTGTGGTTAGGGCTAGGGTTAGCATTAGGGTTAGGGTTGTGGGCTACGGTTAGGGGTTAGAGTGAAGGCTACGGTTAGTTTTACAGTTAAGGTGAGGGTTTAGGGTAAGTGTTATGATTAGGGTTAGAGTTCGAGTTAGGGTTAGGTTTAGGGTTAGGGTTAGGTGTAGGGTAATATTTAGGTTTACGTCCAAGTTTAGGGTTAGAGTTAGTGCTGTATTTAGGGTCAGAGCTAGTGTTCTATTTAGGGTCAAGTTTAGAGTTAGGGTTAGGTTTAGGATTAGGATTATGTTTAGGGTTAGGGTTAGGTTCAGGGCTATCGTAAGGGGTAGGTTTAGGGTTTCAGATGGACTAGTGTTATGGTTAGAGTTAGGTTTAAGGTAAGGGTTTTGCTTAGGTTTAGGTTAGGGCTAAGGTTAGGGTTAGGGTTTGGATGATGTTTAGGCTAGGGTGAGGGTTATTTTTATGGTTAGGACTGGAGTTTGGGTTTGTGCTCACGTTACTTTTAAGGTCAGGTTTAGGGTTTGGATTAGGGTTAGGGGTTATGTTTAGGGTTAGATTTACGAACAGGGTTAGTATTAGTGTGAAGTTCAGGTTAAGTGGGAGGGTTAGGATAAAGGTTAGGATTCGGGTTAGAATTATAATGTTAGACATTAGGTTTAGGGTGTTAGGTTTAGGTTTATGGTTAGGCTAGTCTTAAGTTTAAGGTTAATGTTAGGGTTAGGATTAAATTAGGGTTACTCTTCGTGTTTGAGTTAGGGTTAGGGATAAGTTTAGGGATAGCATTAGGTTTAGGGTTGGGGACACGGTTAAGGGTTAGGGTGTGTGTTAGTGTTAGTTTTACCGTTAAGGAGAGGGTTTAGGTTAATTGTTATGGTTAGGGTTAGAGTTAGAGTTAGGGTTAGGGTTAGGGTGAAGTTTCAGTTAATAGTGAGGGTTAGGGTTAAGGTTAGAGTTAGGGTTAAGGTTAGTGTCAGGGTTAGGTTTAGGGTTAGGGTTACGGTAGGGGTAAGGTTACTGTGAAGGCTAGGTTTACAGTAAAGGGTAGTGCTGGGTTAGGGTTAGGGTTACGTTTAGAGTTATTGTTAGGCTTAAGTTCAGGGTTAGGGTAGAGTTAATGTTAGGGTTAATTTTAGGGTTAGGGTAAGGGTTAGGTTTAGTTCAGGGTTAGGGCTAGGATTAGGGATAGGGTTAGGATTGGGGGATGGGTTAGGGATTCTTGTGAGGATTGGTGTCAGGTTTACAGTTAAGCTGATGTTTTAGGGTGTTACAGTTAGGGTTAGGGTTAGAGTTAGGGTTAGGATTAGGTTTATGCTTAGGATTAGGGTTAGGGTTAGGGTCAGGGTTAGGTGGAGTTTTAGTGTCATGTTTAGGTTTTTTTTTAGTTTTAGGGTTAGGCTTAGTGTGAAGTTTATTTTAATTATGAGGTTTAGGGTTAGGGGTTAGGCTTAGGTTATGTTTAGTTTTAGGTTTGGGGTTAGTGTTAGCGTTAGGGTTAGTTTTAGTTTTGGTTAGGGTTTGAATGAATTTAAGGTAGGTTTAGCGTTATGGTTAGGGTGAAATTTTGGTTAAGGGTGAGGGTTTGTTTTAGGTTTAGGGTTAGGGTTAGAGTTCGGGTGAGTGTTTATGTTTTAGGTTTAAGGTTAAGTTTAGGTTTAGGCTAATGATTAGGTTTAGAGTTAGGGTTAGGGGTTATTGATTCGGTAAGGTTTAGGGTAGGGTTCTGTTTAGGGTTAAGAATAGTGTTAGGGTAAGAGTTAGAGTTCCATTTACAGTTGAGTGTTTTGGGTGTTACTGTTAGGGTTAGGGCTAGGGTTACAGTTAGAGTTAGGGTTAGAGGTTAGGGTTAGGTGTAAGTTTATGGTAGCCTTAATGTTAGGTTAAGGTTAGGTTAGGGTTAGGGTCAGGGTTAGGATTAGGTTTAGGGTGAGGGTTAGGGTCAGAGATATTGTAAGTGTTAGGTTTAGGGTTACAAGTGGACCGTGGTTAAGGTTAGGGTTAGGTTTAGGGTTAAAGTTAGGGTTAGCTTTAGGTTAGGGATAGGATGAAGTTTAAGATAGGGTGAGGGTTAGGGTTATGGCTAAGGTTTGGGTTAGTTTTCGGGTTAGTGTTAAGGTTATGTTTAGGGTTAGGGTTAAGTTTATGGGTTGTGTTTAGTTTCAGGGTTAGGGTTAGATTTTAGGTTAGGGTTAAGTTTAGTGTAAACAGCTAAGGTTACGGTTTGTGTTAGGCATTGTGGTTGGGGTGAGGTTTAGGTTTAGGGTTAGGGTTGTGTATGCTTAGGATTATGGTTATGGTAAGGTGTTAGGGGTTAGAAGTGTAGTTTAGGGTTAGGGGTGGGTGAGGGTTCTGGTAAAGCATTGTGGTTCTGACCATGGTTAGGTTTGGTTTAGGGTTACGGTTAGGTTTATGATTAGGTTTCAGGTTAGTGTTCGAGTTAGAGTTAAGGTTTGGGTTAGGCTTTGGTGTTAGGGGTTAGGGTTTGGGTTATGGTTAGGTGTAGGGCAATATTTAGGTTTAGGTGCCGGTTTAGTGTTAGAGTCAGTGTTCAATTTAGGGTCAAGGTTAGATTTAGGGTTAGGGTTAGGTTTAGGTCTAGGGTTAGGATTAGGTTTAGGGTTAGGTTCAGGGCTATTGTAAGGGTTAGGTTTAGGGTTACATTTGGACTAGCATTATGGTTAGAGTTATGTTCAAGGATAGGGTTTGGGTTAGGTTTAGGTTTAAGGTTAGGGTTTGGATGAAGTTTAGGATAGGGTGAGGGTTATTTTTATGGTTTGGGCTAAAGTTTGGTTTTGTGTTCAGCTTAGTGTTAAGGTTCGGTTTAGGGTTCGGTTTTGGGTTAGGGGTTATGTTTAGGGTCTGGGTTACGCTTTGGTTTAGGGTTAGTGTGAAGTTTAGGTTAAGGGTGAGGGTTAGGATAAAGGTTAGGATTAGGTTTATGGTAAGGTGTTAGTGGTTAGAGGTGTAGTTTAGGGTTAGGGTTTGGGTGAGGGTTCCGGTTAGGAATTGTGGTTCTGGTCATGGTTGGGTTTGGTTTAGGTTTATGATTAGGTTTCGGGTTAGTGTTAGAGTTAGGGTGAGAGTTAGGGTTAAGGTTTGGATTAGGCTTTGGTGTTAGGGGTTAGGGTTTGTGTTAGAGTTAGGGTTATCGTTAGGGTTCAGGGGTTTCAGGTTAGTTTTAGGGTTAAGGTTAGGGATTGCATTAGGGTTAGGTTTGGGGATACGGTTAGGGGTTAGGGTGAGGGTTACGGTTAATTTTACAGTTAGAGTGTGGGTTTAGGATAAGTGTTATGATTAGGGTTAGAGTTGGAGTTATTTTTAGGTTTAGGGTTAGGTGTAGGGGAAGATTTAGGTTTAGGTCCAGGTTTTGGGTTAGAGTTAGTGTTCTCTTTAGGGTCAAGGGTGCAGTTAGGGTTAGGTTAGGATTAGGTCTAGGGCTAGGATTAGGTTTAGGGTTAATTTCAGGGCTATTGTAAGGGTTAGGTTTAGGGTTACAGATGGACTAGCGCTATGGTTAGAGGTAGGTTTAAGGTTAGGGTTTGGGTTAGGTTTAGGTTTAAGGTAGTGTTAGAGTTTGGATGAAGTTTAGGATAGGGTGAGGGTTATTTTTATGGTTAGGGCTAGAGTTTGGGTTTGTGTTCAGGTTAGCTTTAAGGCTAGGGTTCAGGTTAGGGTTAGGGGTTATGTTTAGGGTTAGGGGTTATGTTTAGGGTTAGGGTTATGTTTTGGTTTAGGGTTAGTGTGAAGTTTAGGTTAAGGGTGAGGGTTAGGATAAGAGTTAGAATTAGGGTTAGGATTATAGTTAGTGTTAGAGGTTAGATTTAGGATGCTAACGTTAGGTTTATGGTTAGGGTTGGGTTCATGTTAGAGTTAGGGTTAGATTAGGTTTAATGCTCGTGTTTGGGTTAGGGATAGGGTTAGGGATAGCATTAGGTTTAGGGTTGGGGATACGGTTAGGGGTTAGGGTGAGGGTTGTGGTTAGGGTGTGGGTTAGGGTTAGGTTTACAGTTAAGGTGAGGGTTTATTGTAAGTGTTATATTTAGGGTTCGAGTTAGAGTTTGGGTTAGGTTTAGGGTGAAGTTTCAGTTAATAGTCAGGGTCAGGGTAAGGGTTAGGGTTAAGATTACAGTTAGGGTTAAGTTTAGTGTTAGGGTTAGGGTTAGGGTAGGGGTAAGGTTAGGGGTAAGGTTAGGTTTACGGTAAAGGGTAGGGCTAGGTTAGGGTTAGGTTTAGAGTTAGAGCTAGGGTTAGGGTTAGGGAAAGGGTTAGGTGTTCGTGGGAGGGTTAGTGTTAGGTTTACACTTAAGCTGATGTTTTACAGTGTTACGGTTAGGTCAGGGTTGTAGTTAGGGTTAGGATGAGGTTTAGGTTTAGGGCTATATTTAGGGGATAGTTTAGGGTTTTAGGGTTAAGGTTAGGCTTAGGTTTATCTTGAAATTTATGTTAAGGATGAGGGTTAGGGTTAGCGTTAGGGTTAGGTGTTTGGGTTAAGGTTAGGGTTAGGTTTAGGGTTTGGGTTAGGGTTCGGTGTTTCGGTTAATGTTAGGGTCAGGTTTAGGGTAAGGGTTAGGGTTCGGTTTAGGATCAGGCTTAGGGTTCGGATTAGAATTAGGGTTAGTGGTTAGGGTTAGGCTTAGGGTTAAGGTTAGGTTTAGGCTAAACATCAGGATTTGATTCCGAGTTAGGTGTTAGTGTTTCGGTTACGTTTAGGGTAGGGTTATATTTAGGGTTAGGTTAAGAGTTAGATTTATGTTTACAGTTAAGGTGAGGGTTTTGGGTAAGTGTTACATTTAGGGTTAGGGTTAGGTTTAGGGCTAGGGCTAGGGTTAGGTTTAGATTTCAGGTTACAGGTTAGGGTTAGGTTCAAGTTTATGGTAGGGTAAAGTTACGGTTAAGGTTTGGTTAGGGTTAGGGCCAGGGTTAGGATTAGGATTAGGTTTAGGGTGAGGGTTAGGGTCAGAGTTATTGTAAGGGTTAGGTTTGGGGTTACAGGTGGGTCAAGGTTAAGGTTACGGTCAGGGTTAAAGTTAGG
Organism: Elephas maximus indicus; assembly: GCF_024166365.1. Taxonomy (NCBI): domain Eukaryota; kingdom Metazoa; phylum Chordata; class Mammalia; order Proboscidea; family Elephantidae; genus Elephas; species Elephas maximus. The sequence continues at coordinate 95,719,728 of NC_064833.1, forward strand.
GTGTGCTTTAGATTAGGGATAGGGTGAAGTTTAAGATAGGGTGAGGGTTAGGGTTATGGCTAAGGTTTGCTTGAGTTTTCAGGTTAGTGTTAAGGTTATGTTTAGGGTTAGAAATAACTTTATGGGTTCTGTTTACTTTTAGGGTTAGGGGTAGATTTTAGGTTAGGGTTAAGTTCAGTGTTACGGTTAGGGTTAGGTTTACGGTTTGTGTTAGGCATTGTGGTTGGTGTGAGGATTAGGTTTAGGATTAGGGTTGGGTAGGGTTAGGATTATGGTTATGGTAAGGTGTTAGGGATTAGAGGAGTAGTTTTGGGTTAGGGCTTGGGTGAGGGTTCCGGTTAGGCATTGTGGTTCTGGTCATGGTTAGGTTTGGTTTAGGGTTAGGGTTAGTTTTATGATTAGGTTTCAGGTTAGTGTTAGAGTTAGGGTTAGGCTTTGGTGCTAGGGGTTAGGTTTTGGGTTAGGGTTAGGGTTATCGTTAGGGCTTAGGTTTTCAGGTGAGTGTTAGGGTTAGGGTTAGGGATAGCATTAGGGTTAGCTTTTGGGGGTACGGTTAGGGGTTAGGTGAGGGTTACAGTTAGTATTGCAGTTAAGGTTAGGTTTTAGGGCAAGTGTTAGGATTAGGGTTAGAGTTAGAGTTAGGGTTAGGTTTAGGGTTAGGTGCAGGGTAAGTTTTAGGTTTAAGTCCTGGTTTAGGGTTAGAGTTAGTGTTCTATTTAGGGTCAAGTTTAGAGTTCGTGTTAGGTTTAGGATTAGGTCTATTGTTGGGCTTAGGATTAGGGTTAGGTTCAGAGCTATTGTAAGGCTTAGGTTTAAGGTTACAGATGGACTAGCTTTACGGTTACAGTTAGGTTTAAGGTTAGGGTTTGGGCTAGGTTTACGTTTACGGTTATGGTTAGGGTTAGGATTTGGTTGAAGTTTAGCATAGGCTGAGGGTTACTTTTAGGGTTAGGGCTAGAGTTTGGGTTTGTGTTCAGGTTAGTGTTATGGTTAGATTTAGGGTCCAGTTTAGGTTTAGGGGTTATGCTTAGTGTTAGGGTTAGATTTAGGTTTAGGGTGAGTGTGAAGTTTAGGTTAAGGGTGAGAGTTAGGGTTAGGGTTAGGATTAGGGTTAGTGTTAGACGTTAGGTTTAGGGTGCTAGTTTTAGGTTTATGGTTAGGGTAGGTTTAAGTTTAGGGTTAATGTTAGGGTTAGTGTTAGATTAGGGTTACTGTTCGTGTTAGGGGTACAGTTAGGGTTAGGGATAGCATTAGGTTTAGGGTTAGGAATATAGTTAGGGGTTAGGGTGAGGGTTGGGGATATGGTGAGGGTTAGGTTTAGGTTTACAGTTAAGGTGAGGGTTTAGGGTAATTGTTATGGTTAGGGTTAGAGTTAGGGTCATGGTGAAGTTTCAGGTAATAGTGGGGTTCAGGGTTAATGTTAGATTTAGGGTTAAGGTTAGTGTTAGGGTTAGGATTAGGTTAGGGTTAAGGTAGCGGTCAGGTTAGGGTTAAGACTATGTTTACGGTATAGTGTAAGGCTAGGTTAGGATTAGGTTTAGAGTTAGTGCTAGGGTTTAGGGTTAGGGTTAAGGTCAGGTTTAGAGTTATTGTTAGGTTTACGGTTAAGGTTAGGGTAGAGTTAAGGTTAAGGTTAAGTTTAAGGTTAAGGTAAGAGTTATGTTTACGTCAGGTTTAGGGTTAGGATGAGGGATAGGGTTAGGGAAATGGTTAGGGTTTCGTGTGAGGATTAGTGTTATGTTTATATTAAGCTGATGTTTTTGGGTGTTACAGTAAGGTTTAGGGTTAGAGTTAGGTTAGGTTTAGAGTTAGGGCTAGAGTATGGTGATAGTGCTTTAGGCTTAGGTTTAGGGTGAAATTTAGGTTAAGGATGAGGGTTAGGGTTGGGGTAGGTGTTTGGATTAATGTTAGGGTCAGGTTTAGGATTTGGTTTAGAGTTCAGGTTAGATTCAGGGTTAGGGTTAGATTTAGGTTTAGGGTTAGGGTTAGGTTTAGTGTCAGTTTAGCTTAGGGTTAGGGTTTGAATGAAGTTAGGGTAGGTTTAGGGTTATGGTTAGGTTGAAATTTTGGTTAAGTGTGAGGGTTTGGTTTCGGGTTAGGGTTAGAGTTAGGGTTAGTGGTTAAGGTTAGGTTTAGGCTAAGCATTAGGGTTAGAGTTAGGGTTAGTGGTTAGTGTTTCAGTTAGGTTTAGGATAGGGTTATAATTAGGGTTAAGTTTAGGGTTACGGTAAGAGTTAGATTTACGTTTATAGTTAAGGTGAGGGTTTTGCGTAACTGTTACGGTTAGGGTTAGGGCTAGGTTTAGGGTGAGAGTTGGGTTAGGGGTTAGGTTTCGGTTAAGTTTATGGTAGGCTTAAAGTTAGGGTTAAGGTTAGGTTAGGGTTAGGGTCAGGGTCAGGATTAGAATTAGGTTTCGGGCGAGGGTTAGTGTCAGAGTTATTATAAGGGTTAGGTTTAGGGTTACAGATGGGCGAAGGTTAAGGTTAAGGTTAGGTTTAGGGGTAGGATTAGGGTTAAAGTTAGGGTTAGCTTTAGGTTAGGGATAGGGTGAAGTAAAGCAGGGTGAGGGTTAGGGTTATGGCTAAGGTTTGGGTTCGTTTTCAGGTTAGTGTTAAGTTTATGTTTAGGGTTAGGGTTAAGTTTATGGGTTCTGTTTAGTTTTAGGGTTAGGGTTAGATTTTAGTTTAGGGTTAAGTGTAACAGTTAGGGTTATGATTTGTGTTAGGCATTGTGGTTGGGGTGAGTGTTAGGTTTATGGTTAGGGTTGGGTAGAGTTAGGATTATGGTTATGGTAAGGTGTTAGTGTGTAGAGGTGTAGTTTAGGGTTAGGGTTTGGGTGAGTGTTTCGGTTAGGCATTGTGGTTCTGGTCATGGTTAAGTTTGGTTCAGTGTTAGGGTTAGGTTTATGATTAGGTTTCGGATTAGTGTTAGAGTTAGGGTGAGGGATAGTGTTAAGGTTTAGGTTAGGTTTTGGTGTTATATTTTAGGGTTTGCGTTAGGGTTTGCGTTAGAAAGAAAAGAGAATAACAAGAGGCCTTTTCTCCCCGGCTGCTCTGCCAAGCCCTTCCAGCTCAAACTATGTCGTTGCTCCTCTGGAAGGATCCCTGCACCGTGACGTAGTTTTTCAGAAGAAGCCTTGCGTTTGCAAGAGCAAATGAGGAATTCGTTGCAGGAAAGAGGAAGGAAAGAAAGTTTCTCTCCTTCTGCCTGCTTTGCTCAGAGGACTGGATGAAGTCAGGGAGTTCTCCCTTTCACTGAGAAATTGCAGGCTGTTGTTGCCTGGGCGCTCTCTTCTTTGCAAAAGAGTCTGCAGTTCCAGCCTTTGAACCGTGGAAAGGCGCCGGGCTCTCCTAGGATTTCCCCCGGCGCTTCGTTTGCCCTGGGCCAAAGCGAGCCTTCACATTAGCTGAACGCTAACACTGCATACTCGTTCCACTTCCAGAACAGGGCTACCGCGAGGCAGTTCTCCGGGGGAAAACGGCCCTTCGAGAAGGGCAGATCTGTCGAGCTCATTGCGGGAAAGCGAAAGCAAAGGACGGTATTCTCCCTCTAACTGCTTTCGTCAGAGGAAATGGGGAAGTCACATTGTTCTTTCTCTCACTGAGATACACAAAATCTGATGTTGCCTCTGAGGTGCATTGCTGGCAAAGAAGTGAAATGGACATACATTCCTGTGGGGAAACACAGGGGTTTGCTAGGATTTCTCTAGGCAGTGTGTTTTAAACCCCTAACAACAAACAACACTAACCCCCTAACAACAACCAACATTAACCCCCTAACAACAAACAACTCTAACCCCCTAACAACAAACAATCCTAACCACCTAACAACAAACAACACTAACACCCTAAAAACAAACAACCCTAACCCCTAAGAACAAACAACACTAACGCCCTAAGAACAAACAACACTAACCCCCAGCAACAAACAATACTAACCCCCTAACAACACAAAACCTAACCCCTTATCAACAAACAACCCTAACCCACTAACAACAAAGAACCCTAACACCCTAACAACAAACAACACTAACCCCTAACAACAAAAAACCGTAACCAAACAACAAAAAACACTAACCCACTAAGAACAAACAACACTAACACCCTAACAACAAACAACCCTAACTCCCTAACAACAAACAACACTAACACCCTAACAACAAACAACCCTAACCCCCTAAAAACAAACAACACTAACCCCCTAACAACAAACAACCCTAAATCCCTAACATCAAACAACACTAACCCCCTAACAACACAAAACACTAACACCCTAACAACAAACAACACTAACACCCTAACAACAAAAACCACTAAACCCCAACAAGAAACAACCCTAAACCCCTAACAACAAACACTAACCCCCTAACAACAAACAACACTAAACCCCTAACAAGAAACTACCCTAACCCCGTAACAACAAACAACACTAACCCCGTAACAACAAACAATCCTAACCCCCGAACAACCAACAACACTAACCCCCTAACCATAATAAACACTAACACCCTAACAACAAAAACCACTAAACGCCAACGAGAAACAACCCTAAACTCCTAACAACAAACAACACTAACCCCCTAACAACAAACAACCCTAACCAAACAACAAACAACCCTAACCCACTATCAACAAACAACGCTAACACCCTAACAACAAACAACCCGAACCCCCTAACAACAAACAACACTAACCCCCTAACAAAAAACAACCCTAAACCGCTAACATCAAAGAACACTAACACCCTAACAACAAACAACACTAACCCCCTAAAAACAAACACTAACCCCCAAACAACAAACAACACTAACCAGTAAAAACCAAAAACACTAACCCACTAACAACAAACAACCCTAACCCAGTAACAACAAACAACCCTAACACCCTAACAACAAACAACACTAACCCCATAACATCAAACAACCATATACCCCTAACATCAAACAACACTAATCCCCTAACAACACAAAACACTAACACCCTAACAACAAACAACACTAACACCCTAACAACAAAAAACCCTAACCCCCTAACAACAAACAACACTAACACCCTAACAACAAACAACCCTAACCCCCTAACAACAAACAATACAAACCCCCTAACAACAAACAACCCTAAACCCCTAACATCAAAGAACACTAACACCTTAACAACAAACAACCCTAACCCCCTAACAACAAACACTAACCCCCAAACAACAAACAACACTAACCCCTGAAAACCAAAAACACTAACCCACTAACAACAAACAACCCTAACCCACTAACAACAAACAACCCTAACACCCTAACAACAAACAACACTAACCCCATAACATCAAACAACCCTAAACCCCTAATATCAAACAACACTAACCCCCTAACAACACAAAACACTAACCCCCTAACCACAATAAACACTAACACCCTAACAACAAAAACCACTAAACGCCAACAAGAAACAACCCTAAACCCCTAACAACAAACAACACTAAAACCCTAACAACAAAAAACTCTAACCAAACAACAAAAAACCCTAACCCACTAACAACAAACAACACTAACACCCTAACAACAAAAAACCCTAACTCCCTAACAGCAAACAACACTAACACCCTAACAACAAACAACCCTATACCCCTAAAAACAAACAACACTCACCCCCTAACAACAAACAACCCTAAACCCCTAACATCAAACAACACTAACCCCCTAACAACACAAAACACTAACACCCTAACAACAAACAACACTAACACCCTAACAACAAAAACCACTAAACCCCAACAAGAAACAACCCTAAACCCCTAACAACAAACACTAACCCCCTAAAAAGAAACAACACTAAACCCCTAACAAGATACTACCCTAACCCCGTAACAACAAACAACACTAACCCGGTAACAACAAACAACCCTAACCCCCAAACAACAAACAACCCTAACCCCCTAACAACAAACAACACTAACCCCTAAAAACCAAAAACACTAACCCACTAACAACAAACAACCCTAACCCACTAACAACAAACAACCCTAACCCCCTAACAACAAACAACACTAACCCCATAACATCAAACATCCCTAACCCCCTAAAAACAAACAACACTAACCCCCTAACAACACAAAACACTAACCCCCTAACCACAATAAACACTAACACCCTAACAACAAAAACCACTGAACGCCAACAAGAAACAACCCTAAACCCCTAACAACAAACAACACTAAAACCCTAACAACAAAAAACCCTAACCAAACAACAAAAAACCCTAACCCACTAACAACAAACAACACTAACACCCTAACCACAAACAACCCTAACTCCCTAACAACAAACAACACTAACACCCTAACAACAAACAACCCTATCCCCCTAAAAGCAAACATCACTAACCCCCTAACAACAAACAACCCTAAACCCCTAACATCAAACAACACTTACCCCCTAACAACACAAAACACTAACACCCTAACAACAAACAACACTAACACCCTAACAACAAAAACCACTAAACCCCAACAAGAAACAACCCTAAACCCCTAACAACAAACACTAACCCCCTAACAACAAACAACACTAAACCCCTTACAAGATACTACTCTAACCCCGTAACAACAAACAACACTAACTCGGTAACAACAAACAACCCTAACCCCCAAACATCAAACAACCCTAACCCCCTAACAACAACCAATCTTAACGCCCGAACAACCAACAACACTAACCCCCTAAACACAATAAACAGTAACACCCGAACAACAAAAACCACTTAACCCCAACAAGAAACAACCCTAAAACCCTAACAACAAACAACAGTCACCCCCTAACAACGAACAACCCTAACCAAACAACAAACAAACCTAACCCACTAACAACAAACAACACTAACCCCCTAACAACAAACAACCCTAAACCCCTAACATCAAAGAACACTAACACCCTAACAACAAACAACCCTAACCCCCTAACAACAAACACTAACCCCCAAACAACAAACAACACTAACCCCCAACAACAAACAACCCTAACCAAACAACAAAAAACCCTAACCCACTAACAACAAACAACCCTAACTCCCTAACAACAAACAACACTAACACCCTAACAACAAACAACCCTAACCCCCTAAAAACAAACAACACTAACCCCCTAACAACAAACAACCCTAAATCCCTAACATCAAACAACACTAACCCCCTAACAACACAAAACACTAACACCCTAACAACAAACAACACTAACACCCTAACAACAAAAACCACTAAACCCCAACAAGAAACAACCCTAAACCCCTAACAACAAACACTAACCCCCTAACAACAAACAACACTAAACCCCTAAAAAGAAACTACCCTAACCCCGTAACAACAAACAACACTAACCCCGTAACAACAAACAACCCTAACCCCCGAACAACCAACAACACTAACCCCCTAACCACAATAAACACTAACACCCTAACAACAAAAACCACTAAACGCCAACGAGAAACAACCCTAAACTCCTAACAACAAACAACACTAACCCCCTAACAACAAACAACCCTAACCAAACAACAAACAACCCTAACCCACTATCAACAAACAACGCTAACACCCTAACAAGAAACAACCCTAACCCCCGAACAACCAACAACACTAACCCCCTAACCACAATAAACACTAACACCCTAACAACAAAAACCACTAAACCCAAACAAGAAACAACCCTAAACCCCTAAGAACAAACACTAACCCCCTAACAACAAACAACACTAAACCCCTAACAAGAAACTACCCTAACCCCGTAACAACAAACAACACTAACCCGGTAACAACAAACAAACCTAACCCCCAAACAACGAACAACCCTAACCCCCTAACAACAAACAACACTAACACCCTAACAATAAACAACCCTAACCCCCTAACAACAAACAACACTAACCCCCTAACAACAAACAACCCTAACCCCCTAACATCAAAGAACACTAACACCCTAACAACAAACAACCCTAACCCCCTAACAACAAACACTAACCCCCAAACAACAAACAACACTAACCCCTAAAAAGCAAAAACACTATCCCACTAACAACAAACAACCCTAACCCACTAACAACAAACAACCCTAACACCCTAACAACAAACAACACTAACCCCATAGCAACAAACAACCCTAAACCCCTAACATCAAACAACACTAACCCCCTAACAACACAAAACACTAACACCCTAACAACAAACAACACTAACACCCTAACAACAAAAACCACTAAACCCCAACAAGAAACAACCCTAAACCCCTAACAACAAACACTAACCCTATAACAACATACAACACTAAACCCCTAACAAGAAACTGCCCTAACCCCGTAACAAAAAACCACACTAAACCCGTAACAACAAACAACCCTAACCCCCAAACAACAAACAACCCTAACCCCCAACAACAAACAATCCTAACCCCCGAACAACGAACAACACTAACCCCCAACCACAATAAACACTAACACCCTAACAACAAAAACCGCTAAACCCCAAAAAGAAACAACCCTAAACCCCGAACAACAAACAACACTAACCCCCTAACAACAAACAACCCTAAGCAAACAACAAACTACCCTAACCCACTAACAACAAACAACACTAACACCCTAACAACAAACAACCCTAACCCCCTAACAACAAACACTAACCCCCAAACAACAAACAACCCTAACCCCCTAACAACAAACAACACTAACCCCCTAACAACAAACAACCCTAAACCCCTCACATCAACGAACACTAACACCTAACAACAAACAACCCTAAACCCCTAAGAACAAACACTAACCCCCTAACAACAAACAACACTAAACCCCTAACAAGAAACTACCCTAACCCCGTAACAACAAACAACACTAACCCCGTAACAACAAACAATACTAACCCCCAAAAAACAAACAACCCTAAACCCCAAACAACAAACAACCCTAACCCCCTAACAACAAACAATCCTAACCCCCGAACAACCAACAACACTAACCCCCTAACCACAATAAACACTAACACCCTAACAACAAAAACCACTAAACGCCAACAAGAAACAACCCTAAACTCCTAACAAAAAACAACACTAACCCCCTAACAACAAACAACCCTAACCAAACAACAAACAACCCTAACCCACTATCAACAAACAACACTAACACCCTAACAACAAACAACCCTAACCCCCTAACAACAAACAACACTAAAACCATAACATCAAACAACCCTAAACCCCTAACATCAAACAACACTAACCCCCTAACAACACAAAACACTAACACCCTAACAACAAACAACACTAACACCCTAACAACAAAAAACCCTAACCCCCTAACAACAAACAACACTAACACCCTAACAAAAAACAACCCTAACCCCCTAACAACAAACAATACTAACCCCCTAACAACAAACAACCCTAAACCCCTAACATCAAAGAACACTAACACCCTAACAACAAACAACCCTAACCCCCTAAAAACAAACACTAACCCCCAAACAACAAACAACACTAACCCCTAAAAACCAAAAACACTAACCCACTAACAACAAACAACCCTAACCCACTAACAACAAACAACCCTAACACCCTAACAACAAACAACACTAACCCCATAACATCAAACAACCCTAAACCCCTAATATCAAACAACACTAACCCCCTAACAACACAAAACACTAACCCCCTAACCACAATAAACACTAACACCCTAACAACAAAAACCACTAAACGCCAACAAGAAACAACCCTAAACCCCTAACAACAAACAACACTAAAACCCTAACAACAAAAAACTCTAACCAAACAACAAAAAACCCTAACCCACTAACAACAAACAACACTAACACCCTAACAACAAAAAACCCTAACTCCCTAACAACAAAAAACACTAACACCCTAACAACAAACAACCCTATACCCCTAAAAACAAACAACACTAACCCCCTAACAACAAACAACCCTAAACCCCTAACATCAAACAACACTAACCCCCTAACAACACAAAACACTAACACCCTAGCAACAAACAACACTAACACCCTAACAACAAAAACCACTAAACCCCAACAAGAAACAACCCTAAACCCCTAACAACAAACACTAACCCCCTAAAAAGAAACAACACTAAACCCCTAACAAGATACTACCCTAACTCCGTAACAACAAACAACACTAACCCGGTAACAACAAACAACCCTAACCCCCAAACAACAAACAACCCTAACCCCCTAACAACAAACAACACTAACCCCTAAAAACCAAAAACACTAACCCACTAACAACAAACAACCCTAACCCACTAACAACAAACAACCCTAACCCCCTAACAACAAACAACACTAACCCCATAACATCAAACATCCCTAACCCCCTAAAAACAAACAACACTAACCCCCTAACAACACAAAACACTAACCCCCTAACCACAATAAACACTAACACCCTAACAACAAAAACCACTAAACGCCAACAAGAAACAACCCTAAACCCCTAACAACAAACAACACTAAAACCCTAACAACAAAAAACCCTAACCAAACAACAAACAACCCTAACCCACTAACAACAAACAACACTAACACCCTAACCACAAACAACCCTAACTCCCTAACAACAAACAACACTAACACCCTAACAACAAACAACCCTATCCCCCTAAAAGCAAACATCACTAACCCCCTAACAACAAACAACCCTAAACCCCTAACATCAAACAACACTTACCCCCTAACAACACAAAACACTAACACCCTAACAACAAACAACACTAACACCCTAACAACAAAAACCACTAAACCCCAACAAGAAACAACCCTAAACCCCTAACAACAAACACTAACCCCCTAACAACAAACAACACTAAACCCCTTACAAGATACTACTCTAACCCCGTAACAACAAACAACACTAACTCGGTAACAACAAACAACCCTAGCCCCCAAACATCAAACAACCCTAACCCCCTAACAACAAACAATCTTAACCCCCGAACAACCAACAACACTAACCCCCTAAACACAATAAACACTAACACCCGAACAACAAAAACCACTTAACCCCAACAAGAAACAACCCTAACACCCTAACAACAAACAACAGTCACCCCCTAACAACGAACAACCCTAACCAAACAACAAACAAACCTAACCCACTAACAACAAACAACACTAACCCCCTAACAACAAACAACCCTAAACCCCTAACATCAAAGAACACTAACACCCTAACAACAAACAACCCTAAACCCCTAACAACAAACACTAACCCTATAACAACATACAACACTAAACCCCTAACAAGAAACTACCCTAACCCCGTAACAAAAAACCACACTAAACCCGTAACAACAAACAACCCTAACCCCCAAACAACAAACAACCCTAACCCCCAACAACAAACAATCCTAACCCCCGAACAACGAACAACACTAACCCCCAACCACAATAAACACTAACACCCTAACAACAAAAACCGCTAAACCCCAAAAAGAAACAACCCTAAACCCCGAACAACAAACAACACTAACCTCCTAACAACAAACAACCCTAAGCAAACAACAAACTACCCTAACCCACTAACAACAAACAACACTAACACCCTAACAACAAACAACCCTAACCCCCTAACAACAAACACTAACCCCCAAACAACAAACAACCCTAACCCCCTAACAACAAACAACACTAACCCCCTAACAACAAACAACCCTAAACCCCTCACATCAACGAACACTAACACCTAACAACAAACAACCCTAAACCCCTAACAACAAACACTAACCCCCTAACAACAAACAACACTAAACCCCTAACAAGAAACTACCCTAACCCCGTAACAACAAACAACACTAACCCCGTAACAACAAACAATACTAACCCCCAAACAACAAACAACCCTAAACCCCAAACAACAAACAACCCTAACCCCCTAACAACAAACAATCCTAACCCCCGAACAACCAACAACACTAACCCCCTAACCACAATAAACACTAACACCCTAACAACAAACACCACTAAACGCCAACAAGAAACAACCCTAAACTCCTAACAACAAACAACACTAACCCCCTAACAACAAACAACCCTAACCAAACAACAAACAACCCTAACCCACTATCAACAAACAACACTAACACCCTAACAACAAACAACCCTAACCCCCTAACAACAAACAACACTAACTCCCTAACAAAAAACAACCCTAAACCGCTAACATCAAAGAACACTAACACCCTAACAACAAACAACCCTAACCCCCTAAAAACAAACACTAACCCCCAAACAACAAACAACACTAACCAGTAAAAACCAAAAACACTAACCCACTAACAACAAACAACCCTAACCCAGTAACAACAAACAACCCTAACACCCTAACAACAAACAACACTAACCCCATAACATCAAACAACCCTAAACCCCTAACATCAAACAACACTAACCCCCTAACAACACAAAACACTAACACCCTAACAACAAACAACACTAACACCCTAACAACAAAAAACCCTAACCCCCTAACAACAAACAACACTAACACCCTAACAACAAACAGCCCTAACCCCCTAACAACAAACAATACTAACCCCCTAACAACAAACAACCCTAAACCCCTAACATCAAAGAACACTAACACCTTAACAACAAACAACCCTAACCCCCTAACAACAAACACTAACCCCCAAACAACAAACAACACTAACCCCTAAAAACCAAAAACACTAACCCACTAACAACAAACAACCCTAACCCACTAACAACAAACAACCCTAACACCCTAACAACAAACAACACTAACCCCATAACATCAAACAACCCTAAACCCCTAATATCAAACAACACTAACCCCCTAACAACACAAAACACTAACCCCCTAACCACAATAAACACTAACACCCTAACAACAAAAACCACTAAACGCCAACAAGAAACAACCCTAAACCCCTAACAACAAACAACACTAAAACCCTAAGAACAAAAAACTCTAACCAAACAACAAAAAACCGTAACCCACTAACAACAAACAACACTAACACCCTAACAACAAAAAACCCTAACTCCCTAACAACAAACAACACTAACACCCTAACAACAAACAACCCTATACCCCTAAAAACAAACAACACTAACCCCCTAACAACAAACAACCCTAAACCCCTAACATCAAACAACACTAACCCCCTAACAACACAAAACACTAACACCCTAGCAACAAACAACACTAACACCCTAACAACAAAAACCACTAAACCCCAACAAGAAACAACCCTAAACCCCTAACAACAAACACTAACCCCCTAAAAAGAAACAACACTAAACCCCTAACAAGATACTACCCTAACCCCGTAACAACAAACAACACTAACCCGGTAACAACAAACAACCCTAACCCCCAAACAACAAACAACCCTAACCCCCTAACAACAAACAACACTAACCCCTAAAAACCAAAAACACTAACCCACTAACAACAAACAACCCTAACCCACTAACAACAAACAACCCTAACCCCCTAACAACAAACAACACTAACCCCATAACATCAAACATCCCTAACCCCCTAAAAACAAACAACACTAACCCCCTAACAACACAAAACACTAACCCCCTAACCACAATAAACACTAACACCCTAACAACAAAAACCACTAAACGCCAACAAGAAACAACCCTAAACCCCTAACAACAAACAACACTAAAACCCTAACAACAAAAAACCCTAACCAAACAACAAACAACCCTAACCCACTAACAACAAACAACACTAACACCCTAACCACAAACAACCCTAACTCCCTAACAACAAACAACACTAACACCCTAACAACAAACAACCCTATCCCCCTAAAAGCAAACATCACTAACCCCCTAACAACAAACAACCCTAAACCCCTAACATCAAACAACACTTACCCCCTAACAACACAAAACACTAACACCCTAACAACAAACAACACTAACACCCTAACAACAAAAACCACTAAACCCCAACAAGAAACAACCCTAAACCCCTAACAACAAACACTAACCCCCTAACAACAAACAACACTAAACCCCTTACAAGATACTACTCTAACCCCGTAACAACAAACAACACTAACTCGGTAACAACAAACAACCCTAACCCCCAAACATCAAACAACCCTAACCTCCTAACAACAAACAATCTTAACCCCCGAACAACCAACAACACTAACCCCCTAAACACAATAAACACTAACACCCGAACAACAAAAACCACTTAACCCCAACAAGAAACAACCCTAACACCCTAACAACAAACAACAGTCACCCCCTAACAACGAACAACCCTAACCAAACAACAAACAAACCTAACCCACTAACAACAAACAACACTAACCCCCTAACAACAAACAACCCTAAACCCCTAACATCAAAGAACACTAACACCCTAACAACAAACAACCCTAACCACCTAACAACAAACACTAACCCCCAAACAACAAACAACACTAACCCCCTAACAACAAACAACCCTAACCAAACAACAAAAAACCCTAACCCACTAACAACAAACAACACTAACACCCTAAGAACAAACAACCCTAACTCCCTAACAACAAACAACACTAACACCCTAACAACAAACAACCCTAACCCCCTAAAAGCGAACAACACTAACCCCCTAACAACAAACAACCGTAAACCCCTAACATCAAACAACACTAAACCCCTAACAAGAAACTACCCTAACCCCGTAACAACAAACAACACTAACCCGGTAACAACAAACAAACCTAACCCCCAAACAACGAACAACCCTAACCCCCTAACAACAAACAACACTAACACCCTAACAACAAACAACCCTAACCCCCTAACAACAAACAACACTAAACCCCTAACAAGAAACTACCCTAACCCCCTAACAACAAACAACCCTAAACCCCTAACATCAAACAACACTTACCCCCTAACAACACAAAACACTAACACCCTAACAACAAACAACACTAACACCCTAACAACAAAAAGCACTAAACCCCAAAAAGAAACAACCCTAAACCCCTAAGAACAAACAACACTAACCCCCTAACAACAAACAACCCTAACCAAACAACAAAAAACCCTAACCCACTAACAACAAACAACACTAACACCCTAACAACAAACAACCCTAACTCCCTAACAAAAAACAACACTAACACCCTAACAACAATCAACCATAACCCCCTGAAAACAAACAACACTAACCCCCTAACAACAAACAACCGTAAACCCCTAACATCAAACAACACTAACCCCCTAACAACACAAAACACTAACACCCTATCAACAAACAACACTAACACCCTAACAACAAAAACCACTAAACCCAAACAAGAAACAACCCTAAACCCCTAACAAAAAACACTAACCCCATAACAACAAACAACACTAAACCCCTAACAAGAAACTACCCTAACCCCGTAACAACAAACAACACTAACCTGGTAACAACAAACAAACCTAACCCCCAAACAACAAACAACCCTAACCCCCTAACAACAAACAATCCTAACCCCCGAACAACCAACAACACTAACCCCCTAACCACAATAAACACTAACACCCGAACAACAAAAACCACTTAACCCCAACCAGAAACAACCCTAAAACCCTAACAATAAACAACACTCACCCCCTAACAAGAAACAACCCTAACCAAACAACAAACAAACCTAACCCACTAACAACAAACAACACTAACACCCTAAAAACGAACAACCCTAACCCCCTAACAACAAACAACACTAACACCCTAACAACAAACAACCCTAACCCCCTAACATCAAAGAACACTAACACCCTAACAACAAACAACCCTAACCCCCTAACAACAAACACTAACCCCCAAACAACAAACAACACTAACCCCTAAAAACCAAAAACACTAACCCACTAACAACAAACAACCCTAACCACTAACAACAAACAACCCTAACACCCTAACAACAAACAACACTAACCCCTTAACAACAAACAACCCTAAACCCCTAACATCAAAGAACCCTAACCCCCTAACAACACAAAACACTAACACCCTAACAACAAACACTCCTAACCCCCGAACAACCAACAACACTAACCCCCTAACCACAATAAACACTAACACACTAACAAGAAAAACCACTAATCCCCAACAAGAAACAACCCTAAACCCCTAACAACAAACAACACTAACCCCCTAACAACAAACAACCCTAACCAAACAACAAAAAACCCTAACCCACTAACAGCAAACAACACTAACACCCTAACAACAAACAACCCTAACTCCCTAACAACAAACAACACTAACACCCTAACAACAAACAACCCTAACCCCCTAACA
The DNA here is from genome assembly GCF_024166365.1 of Elephas maximus indicus. NCBI lineage: Eukaryota > Metazoa > Chordata > Mammalia > Proboscidea > Elephantidae > Elephas > Elephas maximus. Next base: position 95,736,064 of record NC_064833.1, read on the forward strand.
ACAAACACTAACCCCCAAACAACAAACAACCCTAACCCCTAAAAACCAAAAACACTAACCCACTAACAACAAACAACCCTAACCCCCAAACAACAAACAACCCTAACCCCCTAACAACAAACAATCCTAATCCCCGAACAACCAACAACACTAACCCCCTAACCAGAATAAACACTAACACCCTAACAACAAAAACCACTAAACGCCAGCAAGAAACAACCCTAAACCCCTAACAACAAACAACACTAACCCCCTAACAACCAAAAACCCTAACCAGACAACAAAAAACACTAACCCACTAACAACAAACAACACTAACCCCCTAACAACAAACAACCCTAAACCCCTAACATCAAAGAACACTAACACCCTAACAACAAACAACCTTAACCCCCTAACAACAAACACTAACCCCCAAACAACAAACAACACTAACCCCCTAACAACAAACAACCCTAACCGCCTAAAAACAAACAACACTAACCCCCTAACAACAAACAACCGTAAACCCCTAACATCAAACAACACTAACCCCCTAACAACACAAAACACTAACACCCTATCAACAAACAACACTAACACCCTAACAACAAAAACCACTAAACCCAAACAAGAAACAACCCTAACCCCCTAAAAACAAACAACACTAACCCCCTAACAACAAACAACCCTAAATCCCTAACATCAAACAACACTAACCCCCTAACAACACAAAACACTAACACCCTAACAACAAACAACACTAACACCCTAACAACAAAAACCACTAAACCCCAACAAGAAACAACCCTAAACCCCTAACAACAAACACTAACCCGCTAACAACAAACAACACTAAACCCCTAAAAAGAAACTACCCTAACCCCGTAACAACAAACAACACTAACCCCGTAACAACAAACAATACTAACCCCCAAACAACAAACAACCCTAAACCCCAAACAACAAACAACCCTAACCCCCTAACAACAAACAATCCTAACCCCCGAACAACCAACAACACTAACCCCCTAACCACAATAAACACTAACACCCTAACAACAAAAACCACTAAACGCCAACAAGAAACAACCCTAAACTCCTAACAACAAACAACACTAACCCCCTAACAACAAACAACCCTAACCAAACAACAAACAACCCTAACCCACTATCAACAAACAACACTAACACCCTAACAACAAACAACCCTAACCCCCTAACAACAAACAACACTAACCCCCTAACAAAAAACAACTCTAAACCGCTAACATCAAAGAACACTAACACCCTAACAACAAACAACCCTAACCCCCTAAAAACAAACACTAACCCCCAAACAACAAACAACACTAACCAGTAAAAACCAAAAACACTAACCCACTAACAACAAACAACCCTAACCCAGTAACAACAAACAACCCTAACACCCTAACAACAAACAACACTAACCCCATAACATCAAACAACCATAAACCCCTAACATCAAACAACACTAACCCCCTAACAACACAAAACACTAACACCCTAACAACAAACAACACTAACACCCTAACAACAAAAAACCCTAACCCCCTAACAACAAACAACACTAACACCCTAACAACAAACAACCCTAACCCCCTAACAACAAACAATACTAACCCCCTAACAACAAACAACCCTAAACCCCTAACATCAAAGAACACTAACACCTTAACAACAAACAACCCTAACCCCCTAACAACAAACACTGACCCCCAAACAACAAACAACACTAACCCCTAAAAACCAAAAACACTACCCAATAAAAACAAACAACCCTAACCCACTAACAACAAACAACCCTAACACCCTAACAACAAACAACAGTCACCCCCAACAACGAACAACCCTAACCAAACAACAAACAAACCTAACCCACTAACAACAAACAACACTAACCCCCTAACAGCAAACAACCCTAAACCCCTAACATCAAAGAACACTAACACCCTAACAACAAACAACCCTAACCCCCTAACAACAAACACTAACCCCAAAACAACAAACATCACTAACCCCTAAAAACCAAAAACACTAACCCACTAACAACAAACAACCCTAACCCACTAACAACAAACAACCCTAACACCCTAACAACAAACAACACTAACCCAATAACAACAAACAACCCTAAACCCCTAACATCAAACAACACCAACCCACTAACAACACAAAACACTAACACCCTAACAAAAAACAACACTAACACCCTAACAACAAAAACCACTAAACCCCAACAAGAAACAACCCTAAACCCCTAACAACAAACACTAACCCTATAACAACATACAACACTAAACCCCTAACAAGAAACTACCCTAACGCCGTAACAAAAAACAACACTAAACCCGTAACAACAAACAACCCTAACCCCCAAACAACAAACAACCCTAACCCCTAACAACAAACAATCCTAACCCCCGAACAACGAACAACACTAACCCCCAACCACAATAAACACTAACACCCTAACAACAAAAACCACTAAACCCCAACAAGAAACAACCCTAAACCCCGAACAACAAACAACACTAACCCCCTAACAACAAACAACCCTAAGCAAACAACAAACTACCCTAACCCACTAACAACAAACAACACTAACACCCTAACAACAAACAACCCTTACCCCCTAACAACAAACACTAACCCCCAAACAACAAACAACCCTAACCCCCTAACAACAAACAACACTAACCCCCTAACAACAAACAACCCTAAACCCCTCACATCAATGAACACTAACACCTAACAACAAACAACCCTAACCCCCTAACAACAAACAACCCTAAACCCCTAACAACAAACAACACTAATGCCGTAAGAACAAACAACACTAACCCCCAGCAACGAACAATACTAACCCCCTAACAACACAAAACCTAACCCCTTATCAACAAACAACCCTAACCCACTAACAACAAACAACCCTAACCCCCTAACAACAAACAACGCTAAACCCCCAACATCAAACAACAATAACCCCCTAACAACACAAAACACTAACACCCTAACAACAAACAACACTAACACCCTAACAACAAAAACCACTAAACCCCAACAAGAAACAACCCGAAACCCCTAACAACAAACACTAACCCCCTAACAACAAACAACACTAAACCCCTAACAACAAACAACACTAACACCCTAACAACAACCAACCCTAACCCCTAAGAACAATCAACACTAACGCCCTAAGAACAAACAAAACTAACCCGCAGCAACGAACAATACTAACCCCCTAACAACACAAAACCTAACCCCTTATCAACAAACAACCCTAACCCACTAACAACAAACAACCCTAACACCCTAACAAGAAACAACACTAACCCCTAACAACAGACAACCCTAAACCCCTAACATCAAAGAACACTAACACCCGAACAACAAACAACCTTAATCCCCTAACAACAAACACTAACCCCCAAACAACAAACAACCCTAACACCTGAAAACCAAAAAAAAACTAACCCACTAACAACAAACAACCCTAACCCACTAAAAACAAACAACCCTAACACCCTAACAACAAACAACACTAACCCCCTAACAACAAACAACCCTAAACCCCGAACATCAAACAACACTAACCCCCTAACAACACAAAACACTAACCCCCTAACAACAAACAACACTAAACCCCTAACAAGAAACTACCCTAACCCCGTAACAACAAACAACACTAACCTCCTAACAACAAACAACCTTAACCCCCTAACAACAAACACCCCTAAACCCCTAACAACAAACAATCCTAACCCCCTAACAACCTACAACACTAACCCCCTAACCACAAACAACACTAACCCCGTAAGAACAAACAACACTAATCCCCTAACAACAGTCCTAACCACCTAACAACAAACAACACTAACCCCCTAAAAAGAAACAACAATAAACCCCTGAAAACAAACAACACTCATCCCCTAAGAACAAACAACACTAACCCTCTAAAAACAAACAACACTAACCCCTAAGAACAAAAACACTAACCCCCTAACAACAAACAACACTAACACCCTAAAAACAAACAACCCTAAAACCCTAAAAACAAACAACACTGAACCCCTAAAAACAAACAACACTAAGCCAATAACAACAAACAGCTCTAACCCACTAACAACAAAAAACACTAACCCGCTAACAACATCCAACAGTAACGCCCTAACCACAAACAACACTAACCCCCTAAAAACAAACAATCCTAACCCCCTAACAACAAACAACACTCACCCCTAAAAAACAAACAACCCTAAAACCCTAAAAACAAACAAAACTGAACCCCTAAAAACAAACAACACTAAGCCCCTAACAACAAACAACACTAACACCCGAACAGCAAACACCACTAAACCCCAACAAGAAACAACCCTAAGCCCCTAACAACAAACAACACTAACCCCCTAACAAGAAACAACCCTAAACCCCTAACAACAACAAAACTAACCCCCTAAAACAAACAACACTAACACCCTAACAACAACCAACCGTAACCCCTAAGAACAATCAACACTAACGCCCTAAGAACAAACAAAACTAACCCGCAGCAACGAACAATACTAACCCCCTAACAACACAAAACCTAACCCCTTATCAACAAACAACCCTAACCCACTAACAACAAACAACCCTAACACCCTAACAACAAACAACACTAACCCCCTAACAACAAACAACCCTAAACCCCTAACATCAAAGAACACTAACACCCTAACAACAAACAACCTTAATCCCCTAACAACAACCACTAACCCCCAAACAACAAACAACCCTAACACCTGAAAACCAAAAACACTAACCCACTAACAACAAACAACCCTAACCCACTAAAAACAAACAACCCTAACACCCTAACCACAAACAACACTAACCCCCTAACAACAAACAACCCTAAACCCCTAACATCAAACAACACTAACCCCCTAACAACACAAAACACTAACACCCTAACAACAAACAACACTAACACCCTAACAACAAAAACCACTAAACCCCAACAAGAAACTACCCTGAACCCGTAACAACAAACACTAACCCCCTAACAACAAACAACACTAAACCCCTAACAAGAAACTACCCTAACCCCGTAACAACAAACAACACTAACCTCCTAACAACAAACAACCTTAACCCCCTAACAACAAACACCCCTAAACCCCTAACAACAAACAATCCTAACCCCCTAACAACCTATAACACTAACCCCCTAACCACAAACAACACTAACCCCGTAAGAACAAACAACAGTAATCCCCTAACAACAGTCCTAACCACCTAACAACAAACAACACTAACCCCCTAAAAAGAAACAACAATAAACCCCTGAAAACAAACAACACTCATCCCCTAAGAACAAACAACACTAACCCTCTAAAAACAAACAACACTTACCCCTAAGAACAAAAACACTAACCCCCTAACAACAAACAACACTAACCCCCTAAAAACAAACAACACTAAAACCCTAAAAACAAACAACACTGAACCCCTTAAAACAAACAACACTAAGCCCCTAACAACAAACAGCACTAACACTCTAACAACAAAAAACACTGACACGATAACAACAACCAACACTAACCCCCTAACAACAAACAATCCTAACCCCCTCAAAACAAACAACACTAACCCCCTAAAAACAAACAACCCTAAAACCCTAAAAACAAACAACACTGAACCCCTAAAAACAAACAACACTAAGCCAATAACAACAAACAGCTCTAATCCACTAACAACAAAAAACACTAACCCGCTAACAACATCCAACAGTAACGCCCTAACCACAAACAACACTAACCCCCTAAAAACAAACAATCCTAACCCCCTAACAACAAACAACACTCACCCCTAAAAAACAAACAACCCTAAAACCCTAAAAACAAACAAAACTGAACCCCTAAAAACAAACAACACTAAGCCCCTAACAACAAACAACACTAACACCCGAACAACAAACACCACTAAACCCCAACAAGAAACAACCCTAAGCCCCTAACAACAAACAACACTAACCCCCTAACAAGAAACAACCCTAAACCCCTAACAACAACAAAACTAACCCCCTAAGAACAAACAACACTAACACCCTAACAACAACCACCCCTAACCCCTAAGAACAAACAACACTAACGCCCTAAGAACCAACAACACTAACCCCCAGCAACGAACAATACTAACCCCCTAACAACACAAAACCTAACCCCTTATCAACAAACAACCCTAACCCACTGACAAAAAACAACCCTAACACCCTAACAACAAACAACCCTAACCCCCTAACAACAAACAACACTAATCCTCTAACAACAAACAACACTAACACCCTAACAATAAACAACACTAACCCCCTAACAACAAACAACCCTACCCCCTAACATAAAAGAACACTAACACCCTAACAACAAACAACCCTAACCCCCTAACAACAAACACTAACCCCCAAACAACAAACAACACTAACCCCTAAAAACCAAAAACACTAACCCACTAACAACAAAAAACCCTAACCCACTAACAACAAACAACACTAACCCCCTAACAATAAACAACCCTAAACCCCTAACATCAAACAACACCAACCCCCTACCAACACAAAACACTAACACCCTAACAACAAACAACACTAACACCCTAACAACAAAAACCACTAAACCCCAACAAGAAACAACCCTAAACCCCTAACATCAAACAACACTAACCCCCTAACAACACAAAACACTAACCCCCTAACAACAAACAACACTAACCCCCTAACAACAAACAACCCTACCCCCTAACATAAAAGAACACTAACACCCTAACAACAAACAACACTAACCCCCAAACAACAAACAAACCGAACCCCCTAACAACAAACAATCCTAACCCCCGAACAACCAACAACACTAACCCCCTAACCACAATAAAGACTAACACCCGAACAACAAAAACCACTAAACCCCAACAAGAAACAACCCTAAACCCCTAACAACAAACAACACTAACCCCCTAACAACAAACAACACTAACACCCTAACAACAAACAACCCTAACCCCTAAGAACAAACAACACTAACGTTGTAAGAACAAACAACACTAACCCCCAGCAACGAACAATACTAACCCCCTAACAACAAACAACCCTAAACCCCTAACATCAAAGAACACTAAAACCCTAACAACAAACAATCCTAACCCCCTAACAACAAACACTAACCCCCAAACAACAAACAACCCTAACCCCTGAAAACCAAAAACACTAACCCACTAACAACAAACAACCCTAACCCACTAACAACAAACAACCCTAATACCCTAACAACAAACAACACTAAACCCCTAACAACAAACAACCCTACACCCCTAACATCAAACAACACTAACCCCCTAACAACACAAAACACTAACACCCTAACAACAAACAACACTAACACCCTAACAACAAAAACCATTAACCCCAACAAGAAACAACCCTAAACCCCTAACAACAAACACTAACCCCCTAACAACAAACAACACTAAACCCCTAACAAGAACCTAACCTAACCCCGTTAGAAAAAACAACACTAACCTCCTAACAACAAACAACCCTAACCCCCTAACAACAAACAATCCTAACCCCCGAACAACCAACAACACTAACCCCCTAACCACAATAAACACTAACGCCCTAACAACAAAAACCACTAAACCCCAACAAGAAACAACCCTAAACCCCTAACAACAAACAACACTAACCCCCTAACAACAAACAACCCTAACCAAACAACAAACAACCCTAACCCACTAACAACAAACAACACTAACACCCTAACAACAAACAACCCCAACCCCCTAACAACAAACAACAGTAACACCCTAACCAGAAACAACCCTACCCCCTAACAACAAACAACACTAACCCCCTAACAACAAACAACCCCAAACCCCTAACATCAAAGAACACTAACACCCTAACAACAAACAACCTTAATCCCCTAACAACAAACACTAACCCCCAAACACCAAACAACCCTAACACCTGAAAACCAAAAACACTAACCCACTAACAACAAACAACCCTAACCCACTAAAAACAAACAACCCTAACACCCTAACAACAAACAACACTAACCCCCTAACAACAAACAACCCTAAACCCCTAACATCAAACAACACTAACCCCCTAACAACACAAAACACTAACACCCTAACAGCAAACAACACTAACACCCTAACAACAAAAACCACTAAACCCCAACAAGAAACTACCCTGAACCTGTAACAACAAACACTAACCCCCTAACAACAAACAACACTAAACCCCTAACAATAAACTACCCTAACCCCGTAACAACAAACAACACTAACCTCCTAACAACAAACAACCTTAACCCCCTAACAACAAACACCCCTAGACCCCTAACAACAAACAATCCTAACCACATAACAACCTACAACACTAACCCCCTAACCACAAACAACACTAACCCCGTAAGAACAAACAACACTAATCCCCTAACAACAGTCCTAACCACCTAACAACAAACAACACTAACCCCCTAAAAAGAAACAACAATAAACCCCTGAAAACAAACAACACTCATCCCCTAAGAACAAACAACACTAACCCTCTAAAAACAAACAACACTAACCCCTAAGAACAAAAACACTAACCCCCTAACAACAAACAACACTAACACCCTAAAAACAAACAACCCTAAAACCCTAAAAACAAACAACACTGAACCCCTTAAAAGAAACAACACTAAGCCCCTAACAACAAACAGCACTAACACTCTAAAAACAAAAAACACTGACACGATAACAACAACCAACACTAACCTCCTAACAACAAACAATCCTAACCCCCTCAAAACAAACAACACTAACTCCCTAAAAACAAACAACCCTAAAACCCTAAAAACAAACAACACTGAACCCCTAAAAACAAACAACACTAAGCCAATAACAACAAACAGCTCTAATCCACTAACAACAAAAAACACTAACCCGCTAACAACATCCAACAGTAACGCCCTAACCACAAACAACACTAACCCCCTAAAAACAAACAATCCTAACCCCCTAACAACAAACAACACTCACCCCTAAAAAACAAACAACCCTAAAACCCTAAAAACAAACAAAACTGAACCCCTAAAAACAAACAACACTAAGCCCCTAACAACAAACAACACTAACACCCGAACAACAAACACCACTAAACCCCAACAAGAAACAACCCTAAGCCCCTAACAACAAACAACACTAACCCCCTAACAAGAAACAACCCTAAACCCCTAACAACAACAAAGCTAACCCCCTAAGAACAAACAACACTAACACCCTAACAACAAAAACCACTAAACCCCAACAAGAAACAACACTAAACTCCTAACAACAAACACTAACCTCCGAACAAAAAACAACACTAAACCCCTAACAAGAAACTACCCTAACCCCCTAACAACAAACAACACTAACCCCCTAACAACAAACAACCCTAAACCCCTAATATCAAAGAACACTAACACCCTAACAACAAACAACCCTAACCCCCTAACAACATCCCTAACCCCCAAACAACAAACACTAACCCCCGAACAACAAACAACCCTAACCCCTAAAAACCAAAAACACTAACCCACTAACAACAAACAACCCTAAACCACTAACAACAAACAACCCTAACACCCTAACAACAAACAACACTAACCCCCTAACAACAAACAACCCTAAACCCCTAACATCAAACAACACTAACCCCCTAACAACACAAAACACTAACACCCTAACAACAAACACACTAACCCCCTAACAACAAACAACACTAACCCCCTAACAACAAACAACCCTAAACCCCTAACATCAAACAACACTAACCCCCTAAGAACACAAAACATTAACACCCTAACAACAAACAACACTAACAGCCTAACAACAAAAACCACTAAACCCCAACAAGAAACAACCCCAAACCCCTAACAACAAACACTAACCCCCTAACAACAAACAACACTAAACCCCTAACAAGAAATTACCCTAACCCCGTAATAACAAACAACACTAACCCCGTAACAACAAACAACCCTAACCCCCTAACAAGAAACAACCCTAAACCCCTAACAACAACAACACTAACCCCCTAACAACAAACAACACTAACACCCTAACAACAACCAACCCTAACCCCTAAGAACAAACAACACTAAAGCCCTAAGAACAAACAACACTAACCCCCAGCAACGAACAATACTAACCCTCAGCAACACAAAACCTAACCCCTTATCAACAAACAACCCTAACCCACTAACAACAAACAACCCTAACACCCTAACAACAAACAACACTAAACCCCTAACAAGAAACTACCCTAACCCCGTAACAACAAACAACAATAACCCTGTAACAACAAACAACCCTAACCCCCAAACAACAAACAACCCTAACCCCCTAAGAACAAACAATCCTAACCCCCGAACAACCAACAACACTAACCCCCTAACCACAGTAAACACTAACACCCTAACAACAAAAACCACTAAACCCCAACAAGAAACAACCCTAAACCCCTAACAACAAACAACACTAACCCCCTAACAACAAACAATCCTAACCAAACAACAAAAAACCCTAACCCACTAACAACAAACAACACTAACACCCTAACAACAAACAACCCTAACCCGCTAACAACAAACACCCCTAAACCCCTAACAACAAACAGTCCTAACCCCCTAACAACCTACAACACTAACCCCCTAACCACAAACAGCACAAACCCCGTAAGAACAAACAACACTAACCCCCTAAGAAGAGTCCTAACCACCTAAAAACAAACAACACTAACCCCCTAAAAAGAAACAACAATAAACCCCTAAAAACAAACAACACTCATCCCCTAAGAACAAACAACACTAACCCTCTAACAACAAACAACACTAACCCCTAAGAACAAAAACACTAACCCCCTAACAACAAACAACACTAACCCCCTAAAAACAAACAACCCTAAAACCCTAAAAACAAACAACACTGAACCCCTAAAAACAAACAACACTAAGCCAATAACAACAAACATCACTAACCCACTAACAACAAAAAACACTAACCCGCTAACAACATCCAACAGTAACGCCCTAACCACAAACAATACTAACCCCCTAAAAACAAACAATCCTAACCCCCTAACAACAAACAACACTCACCCCTAAAAAACAAACAACCCTAAAACCTTAAAAGCAAACAACACTGAACCCCTAAAAACAAACAACACTAAGCCCCTAACAACAAACAACAGTAACACCCGAACAACAAACACCACTAAACCCCAACAAGAAACAACCCTAAGCCCCTAACAACAAACAACACTAACCCCCTAACAAGAAACAACCCTAAACCCCTAACAACAAACAACACTAACCCCCTAACAACAAAAAACACTAACACCCTAACAACAACCAACCCTAACCCCTAAGAACAAACAACACTAACGCCCTAAGAACAAACAACACTAACCCCCAGCAACGAACAATACTAACCCCCTAACAACACAAAACCTAACCCCTTATCAACAAACAACCCTAACCCACTAACAACAAACAACCCTAACACCCTAACAACAAACAACACTAACCCCCTAACAACAAACAACCCTAACCCCCTAACAACAAACAACACTAACACCCTAACAACAAACAACCCTAACCCCCTAACAACAAATAGCACTAACCCCCTAACAACAAACAACCCTAAACCCCTAACATCAAAGAACACTAAAACCCTAACAACAAACGACCCTAACCCCCTAACAACAAACACTAACCCCCAAACAACAAACAACCCTAACCCCTGAAAACCAAAAACACTAACCCACTAACAACAAACAACCCTAACCCACTAACAACAAACAACCCTAACACCCGAACAACAAACAACACTAAACCCCTAACAACAAACAACCCTAAACCCCTAACATCAAACAACACTAACCCCCTAACAACACAAAACACTAACACCCTAACAACAAACAACACTAACACCCTAACAACAAAAACAACTAAACCCCAACAAGAAACAACCCTAAACCCCTAACAACAAACACTAACCCCCGAACAACAAACAACACTAAACCCCTAACAAGAAACTAACCTAACCCCGTAACAACAAACAACACTAACCTCCTAACAACAAACAACCCTAACCCCCTAACAACAAACACCCCTAAACCCCTAACAACAAACAGTCCTAACCCCCTAACAACCTACAACACTAACCCCCTAACCACAAACAGCACAAACCCCGTAAGAACAATCAACACTAACCCCCTAAGAAGAGTCCTAACCACCTAAAAACAAACAACACTAACCCCCTAAAAAGAAACAACAATAAAACCCTAAAAACAAACAACACTCATCCCCTAAGAACAAAAAACACTAACCCTCTAACAACAAACAACACTAACCCCTAAGAACAAAAACACTAACCCCCTAACAACAAACAACCCTAAACCCCTAACATCAAAGAACACTAACACCCTAACAACAAACAACCCTAACCCCCTAACAACAAACACTAACCCCCAAACAACAAACAACCCTAACCCCTAAAAACCAAAAACGCTAACCCACTAACAACAAAAAACCCTAACCCACTAACAACAAACAACTCTAACCCCCAACAACAAACAACCCTACAACCCTAACATCAAACAACACTATCCCCCTAACAACACAAAACACTAACACCCTCACAAAAAACAACACTAACACCCTAACAACAAAAACCACTAAACCCCAACAAGAAACAACCCTAAACCCCTAACAACAAACACTAACCCCCTAACAACAAACAACACTAAACCCCTAACAAGAAACTACCCTAACCCCGTAACAACAAACAACACTAACCCCGTAACAACAAACAACCCTAACCCCCAAACAACAAACAACCCTAACCCCCTAACAACAAACAATCCTAACCCCCGAACTACCAACAACACTAACCCCCTAACCACAATAAACACTAACACCCTAACAACAAAAACCACTAAACCCCAACAAGAAACAACCCTAAACCCCTAACAACAAACAACACTAACCCCCTAACAACAAACAGCCCTAACCAAACAACAAACAACCCTAACCCACTAAGAACAAACAACACTAACACCTAACAACAAACAACCCTAACCCCCTAACAACAAACAACAGTAACACCCTAACCAGAAACAACCCTAACCCCCTAACAACAAACAACACTAACCCCCTAACAACAAACAACCCTAAATCCCTAACACCAAAGAACACTAACACCCTAACAACAAACAACCCTAACCCCCTAACAACAAACACTAACCCCCAAACAACAAACAACCCTAACCCCTGAAAACCAAAAACACTAACCCACTAACAACAAACAACCCTAACCCACTAAAAACAAAAAACCCTAACACCCTAACAGCAAACAACACTAACCCCCTAACAACAAACAACCCTAAACCCCTAACATCAAACAACTCTAACCCCCCAACAACACAAAACACTAACACCCTAACAACAAACAACACTAACACCCTAACAACAAAAACCACTAAACCCCAACAAGAAACAACCCTGAACCCGTAACAACAAACACTAACCCCCGAACAACAAACAACACTAAACACCTAACAAGAAACTAACCTAACCCCGTAACAACAAACACTAACCTCCTAACAACAAACAACCCTAACCCCTAAGAACAAACAACACTAACGCCCTAAGAACAAACAACACTAACCCCCAGCAACGAACAATACTAACCCCCTAACAACACAGAACCTAACCCCTTATCAACAAACAACCCTAACCCACTAACAACAAACAACCCTAACACCCTAACAACAAACAACACTAACCCCCTAACAACAAACAACCCTAAACCCATAACATCAAAGAACACTAACACCCTAACAAGAAACAACCCTAGCCCCCTAACAACAAACACTAACCCTCAAACAACAAACAACCCTAACCCCTAAAAACCAAAAACACTAACCCACTAACAACAAACAACCGTAACCCACAAACAACAAACAACCCTAACCCCCTAACAACAAACAACCCTAAACCCCTAACATCAAACAACACTAACCCCATAACAACACAAAACACTAACACCCTAACAACAAACAACACTAACACCCTAACAACAAAAACCACTAAACCCCAACAAGAAACAACCCTGAACCCCTAACAACAAACAACACTAACCCCCTAACAACAAACAACCCTAACCAAACAACAAAAAACCCTAACCCACGAACAACAAACAACACTAACACCCTAACAACAAACAACACTAACACCCTAACAACAAACAACCCTAAACCCCTAACATCAAAGAACACTAAAACCCTAACAACAAACAACCCTAACCCCCTAACAACAAACACTAACCCCCAAACAACAAACAACCCTAACCCCTGAAAACCAAAAACACTAACCCACTAACAAGAAACAACCCTAACCCACTAACAACAAACAATCCTAACACCCTAACAACAAACAACACTAAACCCCTAACAACAAACAACCCTAAACCCCTAACATCAAACACTAACCCACTAACAAAAAACAACCCTAACACCCTAACAACAAACAACACTAACCCCCTAACAACAAAAAACACTAACACCCTAACAACAACCAACCCTAACCCCTAAGAACAAACAACACTAACGCCCTAAGAACAAACAACACTAACCCCCAGCAACGAACAATACTAACCCCCTAACAACACAAAACCTAACCCCTTATCAACAAACAACCCTAACCCACTAACAACAAACAACCCTAACACCCTAACAACAAACAACACTAACCCCCTAACAACAAACAACCCTAACCCCCTAACAACAAACAACACTAACACCCTAACAACAAACAACCCTAACCCCCTAACAACAAATAGCACTAACCCCCTAACAACAAACAACCCTAAACCCCTAACATCAAAGAACACTAAAACCCTAACAACAAACAACCCTAACCCCCTAACAACAAACACTAACCCCCAAACAACAAACAACCCTAACCCCTGAAAACCAAAAACACTAACCCACTAACAACAAACAACCCTAACCCACTAACAACAAACAACCCTAACACCCGAACAACAAACAACATTAACCCCTAACAACAAACAACCCTAAACCCCTAACATCAAACAACACTAACCCCCTAACAACACAAAACACTAACACCCTAACAACAAACAACACTAACACCCTAACAACAAAAACAACTAAACCCCAACAAGAAACAACCCTAAACCCTTAACAACAAACACTAACCCCCGAACAACAAACAACACTAAACCCCTAACAAGAAACTAACCTAACCCCGTAACAACAAACAACACTAACCTCCTAACAACAAACAACCCTAACCCCCTAACAACAAACACCCCTAAACCCCTAACAACAAACAGTCCTAACCCCCTAACAACCTACAACACTAACCCCCTAACCACAAACAGCACAAACCCCGTAAGAACAATCAATACTAACCCCCTAAGAAGAGTCCTAACCACCTAAAAACAAACAACACTAACCCCCTAAAAAGAAACAACAATAAAACCCTAAAAACAAACAACACTCATCCCCTAAGAACAAAAAACACTAACCCTCTAACAACAAACAACACTAACCCCTAAGAACAAAAACACTAACCCCCTAACAACAAACAACACTAACCCCCTAAAAACAAACAACCCTAAAACCCTAAAAACAAACAACACTGAACACCTAAAAACAAACAACACTAAGCCAATAACAACAAACAGCACTAACCCACTAACAACAAAAAACACTAACCCGCTAACAACATCCAACAGTAACGCCCTAACCACAAACAACACTAACCCCCTAAAAACAAACAATCCTAACCCCCTAACAACAAACAACACTCACCCCTAAAAAACAAACAACCCTAAAACCTTAAAAGCAAACAACACTGAACCCCTAAAAACAAACAACACTAAGCCCCTAACAACAAACAACAGTAACACCCGAACAACAAACACCACTAAACCCCAACAAGAAACAACCCTAAGCCCCTAACAACAAACAACACTAACCCCCTAACAACAAAAAACACTAACACCCTAACAACAACAAACCCTAACCCCTAAGAACAAACAACACTAACGCCCTAAGAACAAACAACACTAACCCCCAGCAACGAACAATACTAACCCCCTAACAACACAAAACCTAACCCCTTATCAACAAACAACCCTAACCCACTAACAACAAACAACCCTAACACCCTAACAACAAACAACACTAACCCCCTAACAACAAACAACCCTAAACCCCTAACATCAAAGAACACTAACACCCTAACAACAAACAACCCTAGCCCCCTAACAACAAACACGAACCCCCAAACAACAAACAACCCTAACCCCTTAAAACCAAAAACACTAACCCACTAACAACAAACAACCCTAACCCACTAACAACAAACAACTCTAACCCCCTAACAACAAACAACCCTACACCCCTAACATCAAACAACACTATCCCCCTAACAACACAAAACACTAACAGCCTCACAAAAAACAACACTAACACCCTAACAACAAAAACAATTAAACCCCAACAAGAAACAACCCTAAACCCCTAACAAAAAACACCAACCCCCTAACAACAAACAACCCTAAACCCCTAACAAGAAACTACCCTAACCCCGTAACAACAAACAACACTAACACCCTAACAACAAACAACCCTAACCCCCAAACAACAAACAACCCTAACCCCCTAACAACAAACAATCCTAACCCCCAAACAACCAACAACACTAACCCCCTAACCACAATAAACACTAACACTCTAACAACAAAAACCACTAAACCCCAACAAGAAACAACCCTAAACCCCTAACAACAAACAACACTAACCCCCTAACAACAAACAACCCTAACCAAACAACAAAAACCCTAACCCACTAACAACAAACAACACTAACACCCTAACAACAAACGACCCTAAACCCCTAACATCAAAGAACACTAACACCTAACAACAAACAACCCTAAACCCCTAACATCAAACAACACTAACCCCCTAACAACACAAAACACTAACACCCTAACAACAGACAACCCTAACCCCCTAACAACAAACACTAACCCCCGAACAACAAACAACCCTAACCCCTAAAAACCAAAAACCCTAACCCACTAACAACAAACAACCCTAAACCACTAACAACAAACAACCCTAACACCCTAACAACAAACAACACTAACCCCCTAACAACAAACAACCCTAAACCCCTAACATCAAACAACACTAACCCCCTAACAACACAAAACACTAACACCCTAACAACAAACACACTAACCCCCTAACAACAAACAACACTAACCCCCTAACAACAAACAACCCTAAACCCCTAACATCAAACAACACTAACCCCCTAAGAACACAAAACATTAACACCCTAACAACAAACAACACTAACAGCCTAACAACAAAAACCACTAAACCCCAACAAGAAACAACCCCAAACCCCTAACAACAAACACTAACCCCCTAACAACAAACAACACTAAACCCCTAACAAGAAATTACCCTAACCCCGTAATAACAAACAACACTAACCCCGTAACAACAAACAACCCTAACCCCCTAACAAGAAACAACCCTAAACCCCTAACAACAACAACACTAACCCCCTAACAACAAACAACACTAACACCCTAACAACAACCAACCCTAACCCCTAAGAACAAACAACACTAAAGCCCTAAGAACAAACAACACTAACCCCCAGCAACGAACAATACTAACCCTCAGCAACACAAAACCTAACCCCTTATCAACAAACAACCCTAACCCACTAACAACAAACAACCCTAACACCCTAACAACAAACAACACTAAACCCCTAACAAGAAACTACCCTAACCCCGTAACAACAAACAACAATAACCCTGTAACAACAAACAACCCTAACCCCCAAACAACAAACAACCCTAACCCCCTAAGAACAAACAATCCTAACCCCCGAACAACCAACAACACTAACCCCCTAACCACAGTAAACACTAACACCCTAACAACAAAAACCACTAAACCCCAACAAGAAACAACCCTAAACCCCTAACAACAAACAACACTAACCCCCTAACAACAAACAATCCTAACCAAACAACAAAAAACCCTAACCCACTAACAACAAACAACACTAACACCCTAACAACAAACAACCCTAACCCGCTAACAACAAACACCCCTAAACCCCTAACAACAAACAGTCCTAACCCCCTAACAACCTACAACACTAACCCCCTAACCACAAACAGCACAAACCCCGTAAGAACAAACAACACTAACCCCCTAAGAAGAGTCCTAACCACCTAAAAACAAACAACACTAACCCCCTAAAAAGAAACAACAATAAACCCCTAAAAACAAACAACACTCATCCCCTAAGAACAAAAAACACTAACCCTCTAACAACAAACAACACTAACCCCTAAGAACAAAAACACTAACCCCCTAACAACAAACAACACTAACCCCCTAAAAACAAACAACCCTAAAACCCTAAAAACAAACAACACTGAACCCCTAAAAACAAACAACACTAAGCCAATAACAACAAACAGCACTAACCCACTAACAACAAAAAACACTAACCCGCTAACAACATCCAACAGTAACGCCCTAACCACAAACAACACTAACCCCCTAAAAACAAACAATCCTAACCCCCTAACAACAAACAACACTCACCCCTAAAAAACAAACAACCCTAAAACCTTAAAAGCAAACAACACTGAACCCCTAAAAACAAACAACACTAAGCCCCTAACAACAAACAACAGTAACACCCGAACAACAAACAACACTAAACCCCAACAAGAAACAACCCTAAGCCCCTAACAACAAACAACACTAACCCCCTAACAAGAAACAACCCTAAACCCCTAACAACAAACAACACTAACCCCCTAACAACAAAAAACACTAACACCCTAACAACAACCAACCCTAACCCCTAAGAACAAACAACACTAACGCCCTAAGAACAAACAACACTAACCCCCAGCAACGAACAATACTAACCCCCTAACAACACAAAACCTAACCCCTTATCAACAAACAACCCTAACCCACTAACAACAAACAACCCTAACACCCTAACAACAAACAACACTAACCCCCTAACAACAAACAACCCTAACCCCCTAACAACAAACAACACTAACACCCTAACAACAAACAACCCTAACCCCCTAACAACAAATAGCACTAACCCCCTAACAACAAACAACCCTAAACCCCTAACATCAAAGAACACTAAAACCCTAACAACAAACAACCCTAACCCCCTAACAACAAACACTAACCCCCAAACAACAAACAACCCTAACCCCTGAAAACCAAAAACACTAACCCACTAACAACAAACAACCCTAACCCACTAACAACAAACAACCCTAACACCCGAACAACAAACAACATTAACCCCTAACAACAAACAACCCTAAACCCCTAACATCAAACAACACTAACCCCCTAACAACACAAAACACTAACACCCTAACAACAAACAACACTAACACCCTAACAACAAAAACAACTAAACCCCAACAAGAAACAACCCTAAACCCTTAACAACAAACACTAACCCCCGAACAACAAACAACACTAAACCCCTAACAAGAAACTAACCTAACCCCGTAACAACAAACAACACTAACCTCCTAACAACAAACAACCCTAACCCCCTAACAACAAACACCCCTAAACCCCTAACAACAAACAGTCCTAACCCCCTAACAACCTACAACACTAACCCCCTAACCACAAACAGCACAAACCCCGTAAGAACAATCAATACTAACCCCCTAAGAAGAGTCCTAACCACCTAAAAACAAACAACACTAACCCCCTAAAAAGAAACAACAATAAAACCCTAAAAACAAACAACACTCATCCCCTAAGAACAAAAAACACTAACCCTCTAACAACAAACAACACTAACCCCTAAGAACAAAAACACTAACCCCCTAACAACAAACAACACTAACCCCCTAAAAACAAACAACCCTAAAACCCTAAAAACAAACAACACTGAACACCTAAAAACAAACAACACTAAGCCAATAACAACAAACAGCACTAACCCACTAACAACAAAAAACACTAACCCGCTAACAACATCCAACAGTAACGCCCTAACCACAAACAACACTAACCCCCTAAAAACAAACAATCCTAACCCCCTAACAACAAACAACACTCACCCCTAAAAAACAAACAACCCTAAAACCTTAAAAGCAAACAACACTGAACCCCTAAAAACAAACAACACTAAGCCCCTAACAACAAACAACAGTAACACCCGAACAACAAACACCACTAAACCCCAACAAGAAACAACCCTAAGCCCCTAACAACAAACAACACTACCCCCTAACAAGAAACAACCCTAAACCCCTAACAACAAACAACACTAACCCCCTAACAACAAAAAACACTAACACCCTAACAACAACCAACCCTAACCCCTAAGAACAAACAACACTAACGCCCTAAGAACAAACAACACTAACCCCCAGCAACGAACAATACTAACCCCCTAACAACACAAAACCTAACCCCTTATCAACAAACAACCCTAACCCACTAACAACAAACAACCCTAACACCCTAACAACAAACAACACTAACCCCCTAAGAACAAACAACCCTAAACCCCTAACATCAAAGAACACTAACACCCTAACAACAAACAACCCTAACCCCCTAACAACAAACACTAACCCCCAAACAACAAACAACCCTAACCCCTAAAAACGAAAAACACTAACCCACTAACAACAAAAAACCCTAACCCACTAACAACAAACAACTCTAACCCCCAACAACAAACAACCCTACAACCCTAACATCAAACAACACTATCCCCCTAACAACACAAAACACTAACACCCTCACAAAAAACAACACTAACACCCTAACAACAAAAACCACTAAACCCCAACAAGAAACAACCCTAAACCCCTAACAACAAACACTAACCCCCTAACAACAAACAACACTAAACCCCTAACAAGAAACTACCCTAACCCCGTAACAACAAACAACACTAACCCCGTAACAACAAACAACCCTAACCCCCAAACAACAAACAACCCTAACCCCCTAACAACAAACAATCCTAACCCCCGAACAACCAACAACACTAACCCCCTAACCACAATAAACACTAACACCCTAACAACAAAAACCACTAAACCCCAACAAGAAACAACCCTAAACCCCTAACAACAAACAACACTAACCCCCTAACAACAAACAGCCCTAACCAAACAACAAATAACCCTAACCCACTAAGAACAAACAACACTAACACCTAACAACAAACAACCCTAACCCCCTAACAACAAACAACAGTAACACCCTAACCAGAAACAACCCTAACCCCCTAACAACAAACAACACTAACCCCCTAACAACAAACAACCCTAAATCCCTAACACCAAAGAACACTAACACCCTAACAACAAACAACCCTAACCCCCTAACAACAAACACTAACCCCCAAACAACAAACAACCCTAACCCCTGAAAACCAAAAACACTAACCCACTAACAACAAACAACCCTAACCCACTAAAAACAAAAAACCCTAACACCCTAACAGCAAACAACACTAACCCCCTAACAACAAACAACCCTAAACCCCTAACATCAAACAACTCTAACCCCCCAACAACACAAAACACTAACACCCTAACAACAAACAACACTAACACCCTAACAACAAAAACCACTAAACCCCAACAAGAAACAACCCTGAACCCGTAACAACAAACACTAACCCCCGAACAACAAACAACACTAAACCCCTAACAAGAAACTAACCTAACCCCGTAACAACAAACACTAACCTCCTAACAACAAACAACCCTAACCCCTAAGAACAAACAACACTAACGCCCTAAGAACAAACAACACTAACCCCAGCAACGAACAATACTAACCCCCTAACAACACAGAACCTAACCCCTTATCAACAAACAACCCTAACCCACTAACAACAAACAACCCTAACACCCTAACAACAAACAACACTAACCCCCTAACAACAAACAACCCTAAACCCATAACATCAAAGAACACTAACACCCTAACAAGAAACAACCCTAACCCCCTAACAACAAACACTAACCCCCAAACAACAAACAACCCTAACCCCTAAAAACCAAAAACACTAACCCACTAACAACAAACAACCCTAACCCCCTAACAACAAACAACCCTAAACCCCTAACATCAAACAACACTAACCCCATAACAACACAAAACACTAACACCCTAACAACAAACAACACTAACACCCTAACAACAAAAACCACTAAACCCCAACAAGAAACAACCCTGAACCCCTAACAACAAACAACACTAACCCCCTAACAACAAACAACCCTAACCAAACAACAAAAAACCCTAACCCACGAACAACAAACAACACTAACACCCTAACAACAAACAACACTAACACCCTAACAACAAACAACCCTAAACCCCTAACATCAAAGAACACTAAAACCCTAACAACAAACAACCCTAACCCCCTAACAACAAACACTAACCCCCAAACAACAAACAACCCTAACCCCTGAAAACCAAAAACACTAACCCACTAACAACAAACAACCCTAACCCTAACCCACTAACAACAAACAATCCTAACACCCTAACAACAAACAACACTAAACCCCTAACAACAAACAACCCTAAACCCCTAACATCAAACAACACTAACCCACTAACAAAAAACAACCCTAACACCCTAACAACAAACAACACTAAACAACTAACAACAAACAACCCTAAACCCCTAACATCAAACAACACTAACCCCCTAACAACACAAAACACTAACACCCTAACAACAAACAACACTAACACCCTAACAACAAAAACAACTAAACCCCAAAAGAAACAACCCTAAACCCCTAACAACAAACACTAACCCCTAACAACAAACAACACTAAACCCCTAACAAGAAACTAACCTAACCCCGTAACAACAAACAACACTAACCTCCTAACAACAAACAACCCTAACCCCCTAACAACAAACACCCCTAAACCCCTAACAACAAACAATCCTAACCCCCTAACAACCTACAACACTAACCCCCTAACCACAAACAGCACAAACCCCGTAAGAACAAACAACACTAACCCCCTAACAAGAGTCCTAACCACCTAAAAACAAACAACACTAACCCCCTAAAAAGAAACAACAATAAACCCCTAAAAACAAACAACACTCATCCCCTAAGAACAAACAACACTAACCCTCTAACAACAAACAACACTAACCCCTAAGAACAAAAACACTAACCCCCTAACAACAAACAACACTAACACCCTAAAAACAAACAACCCTAAAACCCTAAAAACAAACAACACTGAACCCCTAAAAACAAACAACACTAAGCCAATAACAACAAACAGCACTAACCCACTAACAACAAAAAACACTAACCCGCTAACAACATCCAACAGTAACGCCCTAACCACAAACAACACTAACCCCCTAAAAACAAACAATCCTAACCCCCTAACAACAAACAACACTCACCCCTAAAAAACAAACAACCCTAAAACCTTAAAAGCAAACAACACTGAACCCCTAAAAACAAACAACACTAAGCCCCTAACAACAAACAACAGTAACACCCAAACAACAAACACCACTAAACCCCAACAAGAAACAACCCTAAGCCCCTAACAACAAACAACACTAACCCCCTAACAAGAAACAACCCTAAACCCCTAACAACAAACAACACTAACCCCCTAACAACAAAAAACACTAACACCCTAACAACAACCAACCCTAACCCCTAAGAACAAACAACACTAACGCCCTAAGAACAAACAACACTAACCCCCAGCAACGAACAATACTAACCCCCTAACAACACAAAACCTAACCCCTTATCAACAAACAACCCTAACCCACTAACAACAAACAACCCTAACACCCTAACAACAAACAACACTAACCCCCTAACAACAAACAACCCTAAACCCCTAACATCAAAGAACACTAACACCCTAACAACTAACAACCCTAGCCCCCTAACAACAAACACGAACCCCCAAACAACAAACAACCCTAACCCCTTAAAACCAAAAACACTAACCCACTAACAACAAACAACCCTAACCCACTAACAACAAACAACTCTAACCCCCAACAACAAACAACCCTACACCCCTAACATCAAACAACACTATCCCCCTAACAACACAAAACACTAACAGCCTCACAAAAAACAACACTAACACCCTAACAACAAAAACCACTAAACCCCAACAAGAAACAACCCTAAACCCCTAACAAAAAACACTAACCCCTAACAACAAACAACCCTAAACCCCTAACAAGAAACTACCCTAACCCCGTAACAACAAACAACACTAACACCCTAACAACAAACAACCCTAACCCCCAAACAACAAACAACCCTAACCCCCTAACAACAAACAATCCTAACCCCCAAACAACCAACAACACTAACCCCCTAACCACAATAAACACTAACACTCTAACAACAAAAACCACTAAACCCCAACAAGAAACAACCCTAAACCCCTAACAACAAACAACACTAACCCCCTAACAACAAACAACCCTAACCAAACAACAAAAACCCTAACCCACTAACAACAAACAACACTAACACCCTAACAACAAACAACCCTAAACCCCTAACATCAAAGAACACTAACACCTAACAACAAACAACCCTAACCCCCTAACAACAAACACTAACCCCCAAACAACAAACAACCCTAACCCCTAAAAACCAAAAACACTAACCCACTAACAACAAACAACCCTAAACCACTAACAACAAACAACCCTAACACCCTAACAACAAACAACACTAACCACCTAACAACAAACAACCCTAAACCCCTAACATCAAACAACACTAACCCCCTAACAACACAAAACACTAACACCCTAACAACAGACAACCCTAACCCCCTAACAACAAACACTAAGCCCCGAACAACAAACAACCCTAACCCCTAAAAACCAAAAACACTAACCCACTAACAACAAACAACCCTAAACCACTAACAACAAACAACCCTAACACCCTAACAACAAACAACACTAACCCCCTAACAACAAACAACCCTAAACCCCTAACATCAAACAACACTAACCCCCTAACAACACAAAACACTAACACCCTAACAACAAACACACTAACCCCCTAACAACAAACAACACTAACCCCCTAACAACAAAAAACCCTAAACCCCTAACATCAAACAACACTAACCCCCTAAGAACACAAAACATTAACACCCTAACAACAAACAACACTAACAGCCTAACAACAAAAACCACTAAACCCCAACAAGAAACAACTCCAAACCCCTAACAACAAACACTAACCCCCTAACAACAAACAACACTAAACCCCTAACAAGAAATTACCCTAACCCCGTAATAACAAACAACACTAACCCCGTAACAACAAACAACCCTAACCCCCTAACAAGAAACAACCCTAAACACCTAACAACAACAACACTAACCCCCTAACAACAAACAACACTAACACCCTAACAACAACCAACCCTAACCCCTAAGAACAAACAACACTAAAGCCCTAAGAACAAACAACACTAACCCCCAGCAACGAACAATACTAACCCTCAGCAACACAAAACCTAACCCCTTATCAACAAACAAACCTAACCCACTAACAACAAACAACCCTAACACCCTAAAAACAAACAACACTAAACCCCTAACAAGAAACTACCCTAACCCCGTAACAACAAAAAACAATAACCCTGTAACAACAAACAACCCTAACCCCCAAAAAACAAACAACCCTAACCCCCTAAGAACAAACAATCCTAACCCCCGAACAACCAACAACACTAACCCCCTAACCACAGTAAACACTAACACCCTAACAACAAAAACCACTAAACCCCAACAAGAAACAACCCTAAACCCCTAACAACAAACAACACTAACCCCCTAACAACAAACAATCCTAACCAAACAACAAAAAACCCTAACCCACTAACAACAAACAACACTAACACCCTAACAACAAACAACCCTAACCCCCTAACAACAAACAACACTAACACCCTAACAACAAACAACCCTAAACCCCTAACAACAAATAGCACTAACCCCCTAACAACAAACAACCCTAAACCCCTAACATCAAAGAACACTAAAACCCTAACAACAAACAACCCTAACCCCCTAACAACAAACACTAACCCCCAAACAACAAACAACGCTAACCCCAGAAAACCAAAAACACTAACCCACTAACAACCAACAACCCTAACCCACTAACAACAAACAACCCTAACACCCTAACAACAAACAACACTAAACCCCTAACAACAAACAACCCTAAACCCCTAACATCAAACAACACTAACCCCCTAACAACACAAAACACTAACACCCTAACAACAAACAACACTAACACCCTAACAAGAAAAACAACTAAACCCCAACAAGAAACAACCCTAAACCCCTAACAACAAACACTAACCCCCGAACAACAAACAACACTAAACCCCTAACAAGAAACTAACCTAACCCCGTAACAACAAACAACACTAACCTCCTAATAACAAAAAACCCTAACCCGCTAACAACAAACACCCCTAAACCCCTAACAACAAACAGTCCTAACCCCCTAACAACCTACAACACTAACCCCCTAACCACAAACAGCACAAACCCCGTAAGAACAAACAACACTAACCCCCTAAGAAGAGTCCTAACCACCTAAAAACAAACAACACTAACCCCCTAAAAAGAAACAACAATAAACCCCTAAAAACAAACAACACTCATCCCCTAAGAACAAAAAACACTAACCCTCTAACAACAAACAACACTAACCCCTAAGAACAAAAACACTAACCCCCTAACAACAAACAACACTAAACCCCTAACAAGAAACTACCCTAACCCCGTAACAACAAACAACACTAACCCCGTAACAACAAACAACCCTAACCCCCAAACAACAAACAACCCTAACCCCCTAACAACAAACAATCCTAACCCCCGAACAACCAACAACACTAACCCCCTAACCACAATAAACACTAACACCCTAACAACAAAAACCACTAAACCCCAACAAGAAACAACCCTAAACCCCTAACAACAAACAACACTAACCCCCTAACAACAAACAGCCCTAACCAAACAACAAATAACCCTAACCCACTAAGAACAAACAACACTAACACCTAACAACAAACAACCCTAACCCCCTAACAACAAACAACAGTAACACCCTAACCAGAAACAACCCTAACCCCCTAACAACAAACAACACTAACCCCCTAACAACAAACAACCCTAAATCCCTAACACCAAAGAACACTAACACCCTAACAACAAACAACCCTAACCCCCTAACAACAAACACTAACCCCCAAACAACAAACAACCCTAACCCCTGAAAACCAAAAACACTAACCCACTAACAACAAACAACCCTAACCCACTAAAAACAAAAAACCCTAACACCCTAACAGCAAACAACACTAACCCCCTAACAACAAACAACTCTAAACCCCTAACATCAAACAACTCTAACCCCCCAACAACACAAAACACTAACACCCTAACAACAAACAACACTAACACCCTAACAACAAAAACCACTAAACCCCAACAAGAAACAACCCTGAACCCGTAACAACAAACACTAACCCCCGAACAACAAACAACACTAAACCCCTAACAAGAAACTAACCTAACCCCGTAACAACAAACACTAACCTCCTAACAACAAACAACCCTAACCCCTAAGAACAAACAACACTAACGCCCTAAGAACAAACAACACTAACCCCAGCAACGAACAATACTAACCCCCTAACAACACAGAACCTAACCCCTTATCAACAAACAACCCTAACCCACTAACAACAAACAACCCTAACACCCTAACAACAAACAACACTAACCCCCTAACAACAAACAACCCTAAACCCATAACATCAAAGAACACTAAAACCCTAACAACAAACAACCCTAACCCCCTAACAACAAACACTAACCCCCAAACAACAAACAACCCTAACCCCTAAAAACCAAAAACACTAACCCACTAAAAACAAACAACCGTAACCCACAAACAACAAACGACCCTAACCCCCTAACAACAAACAACCCTAAACCCCTAACATCAAACAACACTAACCCCATAACAACACAAAACACTAACACCCTAACAACAAACAACACTAACACCCTAACAACAAAAACCACTAAACCCCAACAAGAAACAACCCTGAACCCCTAACAACAAACAACACTAACCCCCTAACAACAAACAACCCTAACCAAACAACAAAAAACCCTAACCCACGAACAACAAACAACACTAACACCCTAACAACAAACAACACTAACACCCTAACAACAAACAACCCTAAACCCCTAACATCAAAGAACACTAAAACCCTAACAACAAACAACCCTAACCCCCTAACAACAAACACTAACCCCCAAACAACAAACAACCCTAACCCCTGAAAACCAAAAACACTAACCCACTAACAACAAACAACCCTAACCCACTAACAACAAACAATCCTAACACCCTAACAACAAACAACACTAAACCCCTAACAACAAACAACCCTAAACCCCTAACATCAAACAACACTAACCCACTAACAAAAAACAACCCTAACTCCCTAACAACAAACAACACTAAACAACTAACAACAAACAACCCTAAACCCCTAACATCAAACAACACTAAGCCCCTAACAACACAAAACACTAACACCCTAACAACAAACAACACTAACACCCTAACAACAAAAACAACTAAACCCCAACAAGAAACAACCCTAAACCCCTAACAACAAACACTAACCCCCTAACAACAAACAACACTAAACCCCTAACAAGAAACTAACCTAACCCCGTAACAACAAACAACACTAACCTCCTAACAACAAACAACCCTAACCCCCTAACAACAAACACCCCTAAACCCCTAACAACAAACAATCCTAACCCCCTAACAACCTACAACACTAACCCCCTAACCACAAACAGCACAAACCCCGTAAGAACAAACAACACTAACCCCCTAACAAGAGTCCTAACCACCTAAAAACAAACAACACTAACCCCCTAAAAAGAAACAACAATAAACCCCTAAAAACAAACAACACTCATCCCCTAAGAACAAACAACACTAACCCTCTAACAACAAACAACACTAACCCCTAAGAACAAAAACACTAACCCCCTAACAACAAACAACACTAACACCCTAAAAACAAACAACCCTAAAACCCTAAAAACAAACAACACTGAACCCCTAAAAACAAACAACACTAAGCCAATAACAACAAACAGCACTAACCCACTAACAACAAAAAACACTAACCCGCTAACAACATCCAACAGTAACGCCCTAACCACAAACAACACTAACCCCCTAAAAACAAACAATCCTAACCCCCTAACAACAAACAACACTCACCCCTAAAAAACAAACAACCCTAAAACCTTAAAAGCAAACAACACTGAACCCCTAAAAACAAACAACACTAAGCCCCTAACAACAAACAACAGTAACACCCGAACAACAAACACCACTAAACCCCAACAAGAAACAACCCTAAGCCCCTAACAACAAACAACACTAACCCCCTAACAAGAAACAACCCTAAACCCCTAACAACAAACAACACTAACCCCCTAACAACAAAAAACACTAACACCCTAACAACAACCAACCCTAACCCCTAAGAACAAACAACACTAACGCCCTAAGAACAAACAACACTAACCCCCAGCAACGAACAATACTAACCCCCTAACAACACAAAACCTAACCCCTTATCAACAAACAACCCTAACCCACTAAAAACAAACAACCCTAACACCCTAACAACAAACAACACTAACCCCCTAACAACAAACAACCCTAAACCCCTAACATCAAAGAACACTAACACCCTAACAACAAACAACCCTAACCCCCTAACAACAAACACTAACCCCCAAACAACAAACAACCCTAGCCCCTAAAAACCAAAAACACTAACCCACTAACAACAAAAAACCCTAACCCACTAACAACAAACAACTCTAACCCCCAACAACAAACAACCCTACAACCCTAACATCAAACAACACTATCCCCCTAACAACACAAAACACTAACAGCCTCACAAAAAACAACACTAACACCCTAACAACAAAAACCACTAAACCCCAACAAGAAACAACCCTAAACCCCTAACAACAAACACTAACCCCCTAACAACAAACAACACTAAACCCCTAACAAGAAACTACCCTAACCCCGTAACAACAAACAACACTAACCCCGTAACAACAAACAACCCTAACCCCCAAACAACAAACAACCCTAACCCCCTAACAACAAACAATCCTAACCCCCGAACAACCAACAACACTAACCCCCTAACCACAATAAACACTAACACCCTAACAACAAAAACCACTAAACCCCAACAAGAAACAACCCTAAACCCCTAACAACAAACAACACTAACCCCCTAACAACAAACAGCCCTAACCAAACAACAAATAACCCTAACCCACTAAGAACAAACAACACTAACACCTAACAACAAACAACCCTAACCCCCTAACAACAAACAACAGTAACACCCTAACCAGAACCAACCCTAACCCCCAAACAACAAACAACACTAACCCCCTAACAACAAACAACCCTAAATCCCTAACACCAAAGAACACTAACACCCTAACAACAAACAACCCTAACCCCCTAACAACAAACACTAACCCCCAAACAACAAACAACCCTAACCCCTGAAAACCAAAAACACTAACCCACTAACAACAAACAACCCTAACCCACTAAAAACAAAAAACCCTAACACCCTAACAGCAAACAACACTAACCCCCTAACAACAAACAACCCTAAACCCCTAACATCAAACAACTCTAACCCCCCAACAACACAAAACACTAACACCCTAACAACAAACAACACTAACACCCTAACAACAAAAACCACTAAACCCCAACAAGAAACAACCCTGAACCCGTAACAACAAACACTAACCCCCGAGCAACAAACAACACTAAACCCCTAACAAGAAACTAACCTAGCCCTGTAACAACAAACACTAACCTCCTAACAACAAACAACCCTAAACCCCTAACATCAAACAACACTAACCCCCTAACAACACAAAACACTAACACCCTAACAACAGACAACCCTAACCCCCTAACAACAAACACTAAGCCCCGAACAACAAACAACCCTAACCCCTAAAAACCAAAAACACTAACCCACTAACAACAAACAACCCTAAACCACTAACAACAAACAACCCTAACACCCTAACAACAAACAACACTAACCCCCTAACAACAAACAACCCTAAACCCCTAACATCAAACAACACTAACCCCCTAACAACACAAAACACTAACACCCTAACAACAAACACACTAACCCCCTAACAACAAACAACACTAACCCCCTAACAACAAAAAACCCTAAACCCCTAACATCAAACAACACTAACCCCCTAAGAACACAAAACATTAACACCCTAACAACAAACAACACTAACAGCCTAACAACAAAAACCACTAAACCCCAACAAGAAACAACTCCAAACCCCTAACAACAAACACTAACCCCCTAACAACAAACAACACTAAACCCCTAACAAGAAATTACCCTAACCCCGTAATAACAAACAACACTAACCCCGTAACAACAAACAACCCTAACCCCCTAACAAGAAACAACCCTAAACACCTAACAACAACAACACTAACCCCCTAACAACAAACAACACTAACACCCTAACAACAACCAACCCTAACCCCTAAGAACAAACAACACTAAAGCCCTAAGAACAAACAACACTAACCCCCAGCAACGAACAATACTAACCCTCAGCAACACAAAACCTAACCCCTTATCAACAAACAAACCTAACCCACTAACAACAAACAACCCTAACACCCTAAAAACAAACAACACTAAACCCCTAACAAGAAACTACCCTAACCCCGTAACAACAAAAAACAATAACCCTGTAACAACAAACAACCCTAACCCCCAAAAAACAAACAACCCTAACCCCCTAAGAACAAACAATCCTAACCCCCGAACAACCAACAACACTAACCCCCTAACCACAGTAAACACTAACACCCTAACAACAAAAACCACTAAACCCCAACAAGAAACAACCCTAAACCCCTAACAACAAACAACACTAACCCCCTAACAACAAACAATCCTAACCAAACAACAAAAAACCCTAACCCACTAACAACAAACAACACTAACACCCTAACAACAAACAACCCTAACCCCCTAACAACAAACAACACTAACACCCTAACAACAAACAACCCTAAACCCCTAACAACAAATAGCACTAACCCCCTAACAACAAACAACCCTAAACCCCTAACATCAAAGAACACTAAAACCCTAACAACAAACAACCCTAACCCCCTAACAACAAACACTAACCCCCAAACAACAAACAACGCTAACCCCAGAAAACCAAAAACACTAACCCACTAACAACCAACAACCCTAACCCACTAACAACAAACAACCCTAACACCCTAACAACAAACAACACTAAACCCCTAACAACAAACAACCCTAAACCCCTAACATCAAACAACACTAACCCCCTAACAACACAAAACACTAACACCCTAACAACAAACAACACTAACACCCTAACAAGAAAAACAACTAAACCCCAACAAGAAACAACCCTAAACCCCTAACAACAAACACTAACCCCCGAACAACAAACAACACTAAACCCCTAACAAGAAACTAACCTAACCCCGTAACAACAAACAACACTAACCTCCTAATAACAAAAAACCCTAACCCGCTAACAACAAACACCCCTAAACCCCTAACAACAAACAGTCCTAACCCCCTAACAACCTACAACACTAACCCCCTAACCACAAACAGCACAAACCCCGTAAGAACAAACAACACTAACCCCCTAAGAAGAGTCCTAACCACCTAAAAACAAACAACACTAACCCCCTAAAAAGAAACAACAATAAACCCCTAAAAACAAACAACACTCATCCCCTAAGAACAAAAAACACTAACCCTCTAACAACAAACAACACTAACCCCTAAGAACAAAAACACTAACCCCCTAACAACAAACAACACTAAACCCCTAACAAGAAACTACCCTAACCCCGTAACAACAAACAACACTAACCCCGTAACAACAAACAACCCTAACCCCCAAACAACAAACAACCCTAACCCCCTAACAACAAACAATCCTAACCCCCGAACAACCAACAACACTAACCCCCTAACCACAATAAACACTAACACCCTAACAACAAAAACCACTAAACCCCAACAAGAAACAACCCTAAACCCCTAACAACAAACAACACTAACCCCCTAACAACAAACAGCCCTAACCAAACAACAAATAACCCTAACCCACTAAGAACAAACAACACTAACACCTAACAACAAACAACCCTAACCCCCTAACAACAAACAACAGTAACACCCTAACCAGAAACAACCCTAACCCCCTAACAACAAACAACACTAACCCCCTAACAACAAACAACCCTAAATCCCTAACACCAAAGAACACTAACACCCTAACAACAAACAACCCTAACCCCCTAACAACAAACACTAACCCCCAAACAACAAACAACCCTAACCCCTGAAAACCAAAAACACTAACCCACTAACAACAAACAACCCTAACCCACTAAAAACAAAAAACCCTAACACCCTAACAGCAAACAACACTAACCCCCTAACAACAAACAACTCTAAACCCCTAACATCAAACAACTCTAACCCCCCAACAACACAAAACACTAACACCCTAACAACAAACAACACTAACACCCTAACAACAAAAACCACTAAACCCCAACAAGAAACAACCCTGAACCCGTAACAACAAACACTAACCCCCGAACAACAAACAACACTAAACCCCTAACAAGAAACTAACCTAACCCCGTAACAACAAACACTAACCTCCTAAC
This sequence comes from Elephas maximus indicus, assembly GCF_024166365.1. NCBI lineage: Eukaryota > Metazoa > Chordata > Mammalia > Proboscidea > Elephantidae > Elephas > Elephas maximus. The sequence goes on from NC_064833.1 coordinate 95,770,210, forward strand.
AACAAACAACCCTAACCCCTAAGAACAAACAACACTAACGCCCTAAGAACAAACAACACTAACCCCAGCAACGAACAATACTAACCCCCTAACAACACAGAACCTAACCCCTTATCAACAAACAACCCTAACCCACTAACAACAAACAACCCTAACACCCTAACAACAAACAACACTAACCCCCTAACAACAAACAACCCTAAACCCATAACATCAAAGAACACTAAAACCCTAACAACAAACAACCCTAACCCCCTAACAACAAACACTAACCCCCAAACAACAAACAACCCTAACCCCTAAAAACCAAAAACACTAACCCACTAAAAACAAACAACCGTAACCCACAAACAACAAACGACCCTAACCCCCTAACAACAAACAACCCTAAACCCCTAACATCAAACAACACTAACCCCATAACAACACAAAACACTAACACCCTAACAACAAACAACACTAACACCCTAACAACAAAAACCACTAAACCCCAACAAGAAACAACCCTGAACCCCTAACAACAAACAACACTAACCCCCTAACAACAAACAACCCTAACCAAACAACAAAAAACCCTAACCCACGAACAACAAACAACACTAACACCCTAACAACAAACAACACTAACACCCTAACAACAAACAACCCTAAACCCCTAACATCAAAGAACACTAAAACCCTAACAACAAACAACCCTAACCCCCTAACAACAAACACTAACCCCCAAACAACAAACAACCCTAACCCCTGAAAACCAAAAACACTAACCCACTAACAACAAACAACCCTAACCCACTAACAACAAACAATCCTAACACCCTAACAACAAACAACACTAAACCCCTAACAACAAACAACCCTAAACCCCTAACATCAAATAACACTAACCCACTAACAAAAAACAACCCTAACTCCCTAACAACAAACAACACTAAACAACTAACAACAAACAACCCTAAACCCCTAACATCAAACAACACTAAGCCCCTAACAACACAAAACACTAACACCCTAACAACAAACAACACTAACACCCTAACAACAAAAACAACTAAACCCCAACAAGAAACAACCCTAAACCCCTAACAACAAACACTAACCCCCTAACAACAAACAACACTAAACCCCTAACAAGAAACTAACCTAACCCCGTAACAACAAACAACACTAACCTCCTAACAACAAACAACCCTAACCCCCTAACAACAAACACCCCTAAACCCCTAACAACAAACAATCCTAACCCCCTAACAACCTACAACACTAACCCCCTAACCACAAACAGCACAAACCCCGTAAGAACAAACAACACTAACCCCCTAACAAGAGTCCTAACCACCTAAAAACAAACAACACTAACCCCCTAAAAAGAAACAACAATAAACCCCTAAAAACAAACAACACTCATCCCCTAAGAACAAACAACACTAACCCTCTAACAACAAACAACACTAACCCCTAAGAACAAAAACACTAACCCCCTAACAACAAACAACACTAACACCCTAAAAACAAACAACCCTAAAACCCTAAAAACAAACAACACTGAACCCCTAAAAACAAACAACACTAAGCCAATAACAACAAACAGCACTAACCCACTAACAACAAAAAACACTAACCCGCTAACAACATCCAACAGTAACGCCCTAACCACAAACAACACTAACCCCCTAAAAACAAACAATCCTAACCCCCTAACAACAAACACTCACCCCTAAAAAACAAACAACCCTAAAACCTTAAAAGCAAACAACACTGAACCCCTAAAAACAAACAACACTAAGCCCCTAACAACAAACAACAGTAACACCCGAACAACAAACACCACTAAACCCCAACAAGAAACAACCCTAAGCCCCTAACAACAAACAACACTAACCCCCTAACAAGAAACAACCCTAAACCCCTAACAACAAACAACACTAACCCCCTAACAACAAAAAACACTAACACCCTAACAACAACCAACCCTAACCCCTAAGAACAAACAACACTAACGCCCTAAGAACAAACAACACTAACCCCCAGCAACGAACAATACTAACCCCCTAACAACACAAAACCTAACCCCTTATCAACAAACAACCCTAACCCACTAAAAACAAACAACCCTAACACCCTAACAACAAACAACACTAACCCCCTAACAACAAACAACCCTAAACCCCTAACATCAAAGAACACTAACACCCTAACAACAAACAACCCTAACCCCCTAACAACAAACACTAACCCCCAAACAACAAACAACCCTAGCCCCTAAAAACCAAAAACACTAACCCACTAACAACAAAAAACCCTAACCCACTAACAACAAACAACTCTAACCCCCAACAACAAACAACCCTACAACCCTAACATCAAACAACACTATCCCCCTAACAACACAAAACACTAACAGCCTCACAAAAAACAACACTAACACCCTAACAACAAAAACCACTAAACCCCAACAAGAAACAACCCTAAACCCCTAACAACAAACACTAACCCCCTAACAACAAACAACACTAAACCCCTAACAAGAAACTACCCTAACCCCGTAACAACAAACAACACTAACCCCGTAACAACAAACAACCCTAACCCCCAAACAACAAACAACCCTAACCCCCTAACAACAAACAATCCTAACCCCCGAACAACCAACAACACTAACCCCCTAACCACAATAAACACTAACACCCTAACAACAAAAACCACTAAACCCCAACAAGAAACAACCCTAAACCCCTAACAACAAACAACACTAACCCCCTAACAACAAACAGCCCTAACCAAACAACAAATAACCCTAACCCACTAAGAACAAACAACACTAACACCTAACAACAAACAACCCTAACCCCCTAACAACAAACAACAGTAACACCCTAACCAGAACCAACCCTAACCCCCAAACAACAAACAACACTAACCCCCTAACAACAAACAACCCTAAATCCCTAACACCAAAGAACACTAACACCCTAACAACAAACAACCCTAACCCCCTAACAACAAACACTAACCCCCAAACAACAAACAACCCTAACCCCTGAAAACCAAAAACACTAACCCACTAACAACAAACAACCCTAACCCACTAAAAACAAAAAACCCTAACACCCTAACAGCAAACAACACTAACCCCCTAACAACAAACAACCCTAAACCCCTAACATCAAACAACTCTAACCCCCCAACAACACAAAACACTAACACCCTAACAACAAACAACACTAACACCCTAACAACAAAAACCACTAAACCCCAACAAGAAACAACCCTGAACCCGTAACAACAAACACTAACCCCCGAGCAACAAACAACACTAAACCCCTAACAAGAAACTAACCTAACCCTGTAACAACAAACACTAATCTCCTAACAACAAACAACCCTAACCCCTAAGAACAAACAACACTAACGCCCTGAGAACAAACAACACTAACCCCAGCAACGAACAATACTAACCCCCTAACAACACAGAACCTAACCCCTTATCAACAAACAACCCTAACCCACTAACAACAAACAACCCTAACACCCTAACAACAAACAACACTAACCCCCTAACAACAAACAACCCTAAACCCATAACATCAAAGAACACTAAAACCCTAACAACAAACAACCCTAACCCCCTAACAACAAACACTAACCCCCAAACAACAAACAACCCTAACCCCTAAAAACCAAAAACACTAACCCACTAACAACAAACAACCGTAACCCACAAACAACAAACGACCCTAACCCCCTAACAACAAACAACCCTAAACCCCTAACATCAAACAACACTAACCCCATAACAACACAAAACACTAACACCCTAACAACAAACAACACTAACACCCTAACAACAAAAACCACTAAACCCCAACAAGAAACAACCCTGAACCCCTAACAACAAACAACACTAACCCCCTAACAACAAACAACCCTAACCAAACAACAAAAAACCCTAACCCACGAACAACAAACAACACTAACACCCTAACAACAAACAACACTAACACCCTAACAGCAAACAACCCTAAACCCCTAACATCAAAGAACACTAAAACCCTAACAACAAACAACCCTAACCCCCTAACAACAAACACTAACCCCCAAACAACAAACAACCCTAACCCCTGAAAACCAAAAACACTAACCCACTAACAACAAACAACCCTAACCCACTAACAACAAACAATCCTAACACCCTAACAACAAACAACACTAAACCCCTAACAACAAACAACCCTAAACCCCTAACATCAAACAACACTAACCCACTAACAAAAAACAACCCTAACACCCTAACAACAAACAACACTAAACAACTAACAACAAACAACCCTAAACCCCTAACATCAAACAACACTAAGCCCCTAACAACACAAAACAGTAACACCCTAACAACAAACAACACTAACACCCTAACAACAAAAACAACTAAACCCCAACAAGAAACAACCCTAAACCCCTAACAACAAACACTAACCCCCTAACAACAAACAACACTAAACCCCTAACAAGAAACTAACCTAACCCCGTAACAACAAACAACACTAACCTCCTAACAACAAACAACCCTAACCCCCTAACAACAAACACCCCTAAACCCCTAACAACAAACAATCCTAACCCCCTAACAACCTACAACACTAACCCCCTAACCACAAACAGCACAAACCCCGTAAGAACAAACAACACTAACCCCCTAACAAGAGTCCTAAGCACCTAAAAACAAACAACACTAACCCCCTAAAAAGAAACAACAATAAACCCCTAAAAACAAACAACACTCATCCCCTAAGAACAAACAACACTAACCCTCTAACAACAAACAACACTAACCCCTAAGAACAAAAACACTAACCCCCTAACAACAAACAACACTAACACCCTAAAAACAAACAACCCTAAAACCCTAAAAACAAACAACACTGAACCCTTAAAAACAAACAACACTAAGCCAATAACAACAAACAGCACTAACCCACTAACAACAAAAAACACTAACCCGCTAACAACATCCAACAGTAACGCCCTAACCACAAACAACACTAACCCCCTAAAAACAAACAATCCTAACCCCCTAACAACAAACAACACTCACCCCTAAAAAACAAACAACCCTAAAACCTTAAAAGCAAACAACACTGAACCCCTAAAAACAAACAACACTAAGCCCCTAACAACAAACAACAGTAACACCCGAACAACAAACACCACTAAACCCCAACAAGAAACAACCCTAAGCCCCTAACAACAAACAACACTAACCCCCTAACAAGAAACAACCCTAAACCCCTAACAACAAACAACACTAACCCCCTAACAACAAAAAACACTAACACCCTAACAACAACCAACCCTAACCCCTAAGAACAAACAACACTAACGCCCTAAGAACAAACAACACTAACCCCCAGCAACGAACAATACTAACCCCCTAACAACACAAAACCTAACCCCTTATCAACAAACAACCCTAACCCACTAACAACAAACAACCCTAACACCCTAACAACAAACAACACTAACCCCCTAACAACAAACACTAACCCCCAAACAACAAACAACCCTAACCCCTAAAACCAAGAACACTAACCCACTAACAACAAAAAACCCTAACCCACTAACAACAAACAACTCTAACCCCCAACAACAAACAACCCTACAACCCTAACATCAAACAACACTATCCCCCTAACAACACAAAACACTAACACCCTCACAAAAAACAACACTAACACCCTAACAACAAAAACCACTAAACCCCAACAAGAAACAACCCTAAACCCCTAACAACAAACACTAACCCCCTAACAACAAACAACACTAAACCCCTAACAAGAAACTACCCTAACCCCGTAACAACAAACAACACTAACCCCGTAACAACAAACAACCCTAACCCCCAAACAACAAACAACCCTAACCCCCTAACAACAAACAATCCTAACCCCCGAACAACCAACAACACTAACCCCCTAACCACAATAAACACTAACACCCTAACAACAAAAACCACTAAACCCCAACAAGAAACAACCCTAAACCCCTAACAACAAACAACACTAACCCCCTAACAACAAACAGCCCTAACCAAACAACAAACAACCCTAACCCACTAAGAACAAACAACACTAACACCTAACAACAAACAACCCTAACCCCCTAACAACAAACAACAGTAACAGCCTAACCAGAAACAACCCTAACCCCCTAACAACAAACAACACTAACCCCCTAACAACAAACAACCCTAAATCCCTAACACCAAAGAACACTAACACCCTAACAACAAACAACCCTAACCCCCTAACAACAAACACTAACCCCCAAACAACAAACAACCCTAACCCCTGAAAACCAAAAACACTAACCCACTAACAACAAACAACCCTAACCCACTAAAAACAAAAAACCCTAACACCCTAACAGCAAACAACACTAACCCCCTAACAACAAACAACCCTAAACCCCTAACATCAAACAACTCTAACCCCCCAACAACACAAAACACTAACACCCTAACAACAAACAACACTAACACCCTAACAACAAAAACCACTAAACCCCAACAAGAAACAACCCTGAACCCGTAACAACAAACACTAACCCCCGAACAACAAACAACACTAAACCCCTAACAAGAAACTAACCTAACCCCGTAACAACAAACACTAACCTCCTAACAACAAACAACCCTAACCCCTAAGAACAAACAACACTAACGCCCTAAGAACAAACAACACTAACCCCCAGCAACGAACAATACTAACCCCCTAACAACACAGAACCTAACCCCTTATCAACAAACAACCCTAACCCACTAACAACAAACAACCCTAACACCCTAACAACAAACAACACTAACCCCCTAACAACAAACAACCCTAAACCCATAACATCAAAGAACACTAACACCCTAACAAGAAACAACCCTAGCCCCCTAACAACAAACACTAACCCCCAAACAACAAACAACCCTAACCCCTAAAAACCAAAAACACTAACCCACTAACAACAAACAACCGTAACCCACAAACAACAAACAACCCTAACCCCCTAACAACAAACAACCCTAAACTCCTAACATCAAACAACACTAACCCCATAACAACACAAAACACTAACACCCTAACAACAAACAACACTAACACCCTAACAACAAAAACCACTAAACCCCAACAAGAAACAACCCTGAACCCCTAACAACAAACAACACTAACCCCCTAACAACAAACAACCCTAACCAAACAACAAAAAACCCTAACCCACGAACAACAAACAACACTAACACCCTAACAACAAACAACACTAACACCCTAACAACAAACAACCCTAAACCCCTAACATCAAAGAACACTAAAACCCTAACAACAAACAACCCTAACCCCCTAACAACAAACACTAACCCTCAAACAACAAACAACCCTAACCCCTGAAAACCAAAAACACTAACCCACTAACAACAAACAACCCTAACCCACTAACAACAAACAATCCTAACACCCTAACAACAAACAACACTAAACCCCTAACAACAAACAACCCTAAACCCCTAACATCAAACAACACTAACCCACTAACAAAAAACAACCCTAACACCCTAACAACAAACAACACTAAACAACTAACAACAAACAACCCTAAACCCCTAACATCAAACAACACTAACCCCCTAACAACACAAAACACTAACACCCTAACAACAAACAACACTAACACCCTAACAACAAAAACAACTAAACCCCAACAAGAAACAACCCTAAACCCCTAACAACAAACACTAACCCCCTAACAACAAACAACACTAAACCCCTAACAAGAAACTAACCTAACCCCGTAACAACAAACAACACTAACCTCCTAACAACAAACAACCCTAACCCCCTAACAACAAACACCCCTAAACCCCTAACAACAAACAATCCTAACCCCCTAACAACCTACAACACTAACCCACTAACCACAAACAGCACAAACCCCGTAAGAACAAACAACACTAACCCCCTAACAAGAGTCCTAACCACCTAAAAACAAACAACACTAACCCCCTAAAAAGAAACAACAATAAACCCCTAAAAACAAACAACACTCATCCCCTAAGAACAAACAACACTAACCCTCTAACAACAAACAACACTAACCCCTAAGAACAAAAACACTAACCCCCTAACAACAAACAACACTAACACCCAAAAAAAACAACCCTAAAACCCTAAAAACAAACAACACTGAACCCCTAAAAACAAACAACACTAAGCCAATAACAACAAACATCACTAACCCACTAACAACAAAAAACAGTAACCCGCTAACAACATCCAACAGTAACGCCCTAACCACAAACAACACTAACCCCCTAAAAACAAACAATCCTAACCCCCTAACAACAAACAACACTCACCCCTAAAAAACAAACAACCCTAAAACCTTAAAAGCAAACAACACTGAACCCCTAAAAACAAACAACACTAAGCCCCTAACAACAAACAACAGTAACACCCGAACAACAAACACCACTAAACCCCAACAAGAAACAACCCTAAGCCCCTAACAACAAACAACACTAACCCCCTAACAAGAAACAACCCTAAACCCCTAACAACAAACAACACTAACCCCCTAACAACAAAAAACACTAACACCCTAACAACAACCAACCCTAACCCCTAAGAACAAACAACACTAACGCCCTAAGAACAAACAACACTAACCCCCAGCAACGAACAATACTAACCCCCTAACAACACAAAACCTAACCCCTTATCAACAAACAACCCTAACCCACTAACAACAAACAACCCTAACACCCTAACAACAAACACTAACCCCCTAACAACAAACAACCCTAAACCCCTAACATCAAAGAACACTAACACCCTAACAACAAACAACCCTAGCCCCCTAACAACAAACACGAACCCCCAAACAACAAACAACCCTAACCCCTTAAAACCAAAAACACTAACCCACTAACAACAAACAACCCTAACCCACTAACAACAAACAACTCTAACCCCCTAACAACAAACAACCCTACACCCCTAACATCAAACAACACTATCCCCCTAACAACACAAAACACTAACAGCCTCACAAAAAACAACACTAACACCCTAACAACAAAAACCACTAAACCCCAACAAGAAACAACCCTAAACCCCTAACAAAAAACACTAACCCCCTAACAACAAACAACCCTAAACCCCTAACAAGAAACTACCCTAACCCCGTAACAACAAACAACACTAACACCCTAACAACAAACAACCCTAACCCCCAAACAACAAACAACCCTAACCCCCTAACAACAAACAATCCTAACCCCCAAACAACCAACAACACTAACCCCCTAACCACAATAAACACTAACACTCTAACAACAAAAACCACTAAACCCCAACAAGAAACAACCCTAAACCCCTAACAACAAACAACACTAACCCCCTAACAACAAACAACCCTAACCAAACAACAAAAACCCTAACCCACTAACAACAAACAACACTAACACCCTAACAACAAACAACCCTAAACCCCTAACATCAAAGAACACTAACACCTAACAACAAACAACCCTAACCCCCTAACAACAAACACTAACCCCCAAACAACAAACAACCCTAACCCCTAAAAACCAAAAACACTAACCCACTAACAACAAACAACCCTAAACCACTAACAACAAACAACCCTAACACCCTAACAACAAACAACACTAACCACCTAACAACAAACAACCCTAAACCCCTAACATCAAACAACACTAACCCCCTAACAACACAAAACACTAACACCCTAACAACAGACAACCCTAACCCCCTAACAACAAGCACTAACCCCCGAACAACAAACAACCCTAACCCCTAAAAACCAAAAACACTAACCCACTAACAACAAACAACCCTAAACCACTGACAACAAACAACCCTAACACCCTAACAACAAACAACACTAACCCCCTAACAACAAACAACCCTAAACCCCTAACATCAAACAACACTAACCCCCTAACAACACAAAACACTAACACCCTAACAACAAACACACTAACCCCCTAACAACAAACAACACTAACCCCCTAACAACAAACAACCCTAAACCCCTAACATCAAACAACACTAACCCCCTAAGAACACAAAACATTAACACCCTAACAACAAACAACACTAACAGCCTAACAACAAAAACCACTAAACCCCAACAAGAAACAACCCCAAACCCCTAACAACAAACACTAACCCCCTAACAACAAACAACACTAAACCCCTAACAAGAAATTACCCTAACCCCGTAATAACAAACAACACTAACCCCGTAACAACAAACAACCCTAACCCCCTAACAAGAAACAACCCTAAACCCCTAACAACAACAACACTAACCCCCTAACAACAAACAACACTGACACCCTAACAACAACCAACCCTAACCCCTAAGAACAAACAACATTAAAGCCCTAAGAACAAACAACACTAACCCCCAGCAACGAACAATACTAACCCTCAGCAACACAAAACCTAACCCCTTATCAACAAACAACCCTAACCCACTAACAACAAACAACCCTAACACCCTAACAACAAACACTAAACCCCTAACAAGAAACTACCCTAACCCCGTAACAACAAACAACAATAACCCTGTAACAACAAACAACCCTAACCCCCAAACAACAAACAACCCTAACCCCCTAAGAACAAACAATCCTAACCCCCGAACAACCAACAACACTAACCCCCTAACCACAGTAAACACTAACACCCTAACAACAAAAACCACTAAACCCCAACAAGAAACAACCCTAAACCCCTAACAACAGACAACACTAACCCCCTAACAACAAACAATCCTAACCAAACAACAAAAAACCCTACCCCACTAACAACAAACAACACTAACACCCTAACAACAAACAACCCTAACCCCCTAACAACAAACAACACTAACACCCTAACAACAAACAACCCTAACCCCCTAACAACAAATAGCACTAACCCCCTAACAACAAACAACCCTAAAACCCTAACGTCAAAGAACACTAAAACCCTAACAACAAACAACCCTAACCCCCTAACAACAAACACTAACCCCCAAACAACAAACAACCCTAACCCCTGAAAACCAAAAACACTAACCCACTACCAACAAACAACCCTAACCCACTAAAAACAAAAAACCCTAACACCCTAACAGCAAACAACACTAACCCCCTAACAACAAACAACCCTAAACCCCTAACATCAAACAACTCTAACCCCCCAACAACACAAAACACTAACACCCTAACAACAAACAACACTAACACCCTAACAACAAAAACCACTAAACCCCAACAAGAAACAACCCTGAACCCGTAACAACAAACACTAACCCCCGAACAACAAACAACACTAAACCCCTAACAAGAAACTAACCTAACCCCGTAACAACAAACACTACCCTCCTAACAACAAACAACCCTAACCCCTAAGAACAAACAACACTAACGCCCTAAGAACAAACAACACTAACCCCCAGCAACGAACAATACTAACCCCCTAACAACACAGAACCTAACCCCTTATCAACAAACAACCCTAACCCACTAACAACAAACAACCCTAACACCCTAACAACAAACAACACTAACCCCCTAACAACAAACAACCCTAAACCCCTAACATCAAACAACACTAACCCCCTAACAACACAAAACACTAACACCCTAACAACAAACAACACTAACACCCTAACAACAAAAACAACTAAACCCCTACAAGAAACAACCCTAAACCCCTAACAACAAACACTAACCCCCTAACAACAAACAACACTAAACCCCTAACAAGAAACTAACCTAACCCCGTAACAACAAACAACACTAACCTCCTAACAACAAACAACCCTAACCCCCTAACAACAAACACCCCTAAACCCCTAACAACAAACAATCCTAACCCCCTAACAACCTACAACACTAACCCCCTAACCACAAACAGCACAAACCCCGTAAGAACAAACAACACTAACCCCCTAACAAGAGTCCTAACCACCTAAAAACAAACAACACTAACCCCCTAAAAAGAAACAACAATAAACCCCTAAAAACAAACAACACTCATCCCCTAAGAACAAACAACACTAACCCTCTAACAACAAACAACACTAACCCCTAAGAACAAAAACACTAACCCCCTAACAACAAACAACACTAACCCCCTAAAAACAAACAACCCTAAAACCCTAAAAACAAACAACACTGAACCCCTAAAAACAAACAACACTAAGCCAATAACAACAAACAGCACTAACCCACTAACAACAAAAAACACTAACCCGCTAACAACATCCAACAGTAACGCCCTAACCACAAACAACACTAACCCCCTAAAAACAAACAATCCTAACCCCCTAACAACAAACAACACTCACCCCTAAAAAACAAACAACCCTAAAACCTTAAAAGCAAACAACACTGAACCCCTAAAAACAAACAACACTAAGCCCCTAACAACAAACAACAGTAACACCCGAACAACAAACACCACTAAACCCCAACAAGAAACAACCCTAAGCCCCTAACAACAAACAACACTAACCCCCAACAAGAAACAACCCTAAACCCCTAACAACAAACAACACTAACCCCCTAACAACAAAAAACACTAACACCCTAACAACAACCAACCCTAACCCCTAAGAACAAACAACACTAACGCCCTAAGAACAAACAACACTAACCCCCAGCAACGAACAATACTAACCCCCTAACAACACAAAACCTAACCCCTTATCAACAAACAACCCTAACCCACTAACAACAAACAACCCTAACACCCTAACAACAAACAACACTAACCCCCTAACAACAAACAACCCTAAACCCCTAACATCAAAGAACACTAACACCCTAACAACAAACAACCCTAACCCCCTAACAACAAACACTAACCCCCAAACAACAAACAACCCTAACCCCTAAAAACCAAAAACACTAACCCACTAACAACAAAAAACCCTAACCCACTAACAACAAACAACTCTAACCCCCAACAACAAACAACCCTACAACCCTAACATCAAACAACACTATCCCCCTAACAACACAAAACACTAACACCCTCACAAAAAACAACACTAACACCCTAACAACAAAAACCACTAAACCCCAACAAGAAACAACCCTAAACCCCTAACAACAAACACTAACCCCCTAACAACAAACAACACTAAACCCCTAACAAGAAACTACCCTAACCCCGTAACAACAAACAACACTAACCCCGTAACAACAAACAACCCTAACCCCCAAACAACAAACAACCCTAACCCCCTAACAACAAACAATCCTAACCCCCGAACAACCAACAACACTAACCCCCTAACCACAATAAACACTAACACCCTAACAACAAAAACCACTAAACCCCAACAAGAAACAACCCTAAACCCCTAACAACAAACAACACTAACCCCCTAACAACAAACAGCCCTAACCAAACAACAAACAACCCTAACCCACTAAGAACAAACAACACTAACACCTAACAACAAACAACCCTAACCCCCTAACAACAAACAACAGTAACAGCCTAACCAGAAACAACCCTAACCCCCTAACAACAAACAACACTAACCCCCTAACAACAAACAACCCTAAATCCCTAACACCAAAGAACACTAACACCCTAACAACAAACAACCCTAACCCCCTAACAACAAACACTAACCCCCAAACAACAAACAACCCTAACCCCTGAAAACCAAAAACACTAACCCACTAACAACAAACAACCCTAACCCACTAAAAACAAAAAACCCTAACACCCTAACAGCAAACAACACTAACCCCCTAACAACAAACAACCCTAAACCCCTAACATCAAACAACTCTAACCCCCCAACAACACAAAACACTAACACCCTAACAACAAACAACACTAACACCCTAACAACAAAAACCACTAAACCCCAACAAGAAACAACCCTGAACCCGTAACAACAAACACTAACCCCCGAACAACAAACAACACTAAACCCCTAACAAGAAACTAACCTAACCCCGTAACAACAAACACTAACCTCCTAACAACAAACAACCCTAACCCCTAAGAACAAACAACACTAACGCCCTAAGAACAAACAACACTAACCCCCAGCAACGAACAATACTAACCCCCTAACAACACAGAACCTAACCCCTTATCAACAAACAACCCTAACCCACTAACAACAAACAACCCTAACACCCTAACAACAAACAACACTAACCCCCTAACAACAAACAACCCTAAACCCATAACATCAAAGAACACTAACACCCTAACAAGAAACAACCCTAGCCCCCTAACAACAAACACTAACCCCCAAACAACAAACAACCCTAACCCCTAAAAACCAAAAACACTAACCCACTAACAACAAACAACCGTAACCCACAAACAACAAACAACCCTAACCCCCTAACAACAAACAACCCTAAACTCCTAACATCAAACAACACTAACCCCATAACAACACAAAACACTAACACCCTAACAACAAACAACACTAACACCCTAACAACAAAAACCACTAAACCCCAACAAGAAACAACCCTGAACCCCTAACAACAAACAACACTAACCCCCTAACAACAAACAACCCTAACCAAACAACAAAAAACCCTAACCCACGAACAACAAACAACACTAACACCCTAACAACAAACAACACTAACACCCTAACAACAAACAACCCTAAACCCCTAACATCAAAGAACACTAAAACCCTAACAACAAACAACCCTAACCCCCTAACAACAAACACTAACCCTCAAACAACAAACAACCCTAACCCCTGAAAACCAAAAACACTAACCCACTAACAACAAACAACCCTAACCCACTAACAACAAACAATCCTAACACCCTAACAACAAACAACACTAAACCCCTAACAACAAACAACCCTAAACCCCTAACATCAAACAACACTAACCCACTAACAAAAAACAACCCTAACACCCTAACAACAAACAACACTAAACAACTAACAACAAACAACCCTAAACCCCTAACATCAAACAACACTAACCCCCTAACAACACAAAACACTAACACCCTAACAACAAACAACACTAACACCCTAACAACAAAAACAACTAAACCCCAACAAGAAACAACCCTAAACCCCTAACAACAAACACTAACCCCCTAACAACAAACAACACTAAACCCCTAACAAGAAACTAACCTAACCCCGTAACAACAAACAACACTAACCTCCTAACAACAAACAACCCTAACCCCCTAACAACAAACACCCCTAAACCCCTAACAACAAACAATCCTAACCCCCTAACAACCTACAACACTAACCCACTAACCACAAACAGCACAAACCCCGTAAGAACAAACAACACTAACCCCCTAACAAGAGTCCTAACCACCTAAAAACAAACAACACTAACCCCCTAAAAAGAAACAACAATAAACCCCTAAAAACAAACAACACTCATCCCCTAAGAACAAACAACACTAACCCTCTAACAACAAACAACACTAACCCCTAAGAACAAAAACACTAACCCCCTAACAACAAACAACACTAACACCCTAAAAACAAACAACCCTAAAACCCTAAAAACAAACAACACTGAACCCCTAAAAACAAACAACACTAAGCCAATAACAACAAACATCACTAACCCACTAACAACAAAAAACAGTAACCCGCTAACAACATCCAACAGTAACGCCCTAACCACAAACAACACTAACCCCCTAAAAACAAACAATCCTAACCCCCTAACAACAAACAACACTCACCCCTAAAAAACAAACAACCCTAAAACCTTAAAAGCAAACAACACTGAACCCCTAAAAACAAACAACACTAAGCCCCTAACAACAAACAACAGTAACACCCGAACAACAAACACCACTAAACCCCAACAAGAAACAACCCTAAGCCCCTAACAACAAACAACACTAACCCCCTAACAAGAAACAACCCTAAACCCCTAACAACAAACAACACTAACCCCCTAACAACAAAAAACACTAACACCCTAACAACAACCAACCCTAACCCCTAAGAACAAACAACACTAACGCCCTAAGAACAAACAACACTAACCCCCAGCAACGAACAATACTAACCCCCTAACAACACAAAACCTAACCCCTTATCAACAAACAACCCTAACCCACTAACAACAAACAACCCTAACACCCTAACAACAAACACTAACCCCCTAACAACAAACAACCCTAAACCCCTAACATCAAAGAACACTAACACCCTAACAACAAACAACCCTAGCCCCCTAACAACAAACACGAACCCCCAAACAACAAACAACCCTAACCCCTTAAAACCAAAAACACTAACCCACTAACAACAAACAACCCTAACCCACTAACAACAAACAACTCTAACCCCCTAACAACAAACAACCCTACACCCCTAACATCAAACAACACTATCCCCCTAACAACACAAAACACTAACAGCCTCACAAAAAACAACACTAACACCCTAACAACAAAAACCACTAAACCCCAACAAGAAACAACCCTAAACCCCTAACAAAAAACACTAACCCCCTAACAACAAACAACCCTAAACCCCTAACAAGAAACTACCCTAACCCCGTAACAACAAACAACACTAACACCCTAACAACAAACAACCCTAACCCCCAAACAACAAACAACCCTAACCCCCTAACAACAAACAATCCTAACCCCCAAACAACCAACAACACTAACCCCCTAACCACAATAAACACTAACACTCTAACAACAAAAACCACTAAACCCCAACAAGAAACAACCCTAAACCCCTAACAACAAACAACACTAACCCCCTAACAACAAACAACCCTAACCAAACAACAAAAACCCTAACCCACTAACAACAAACAACACTAACACCCTAACAACAAACAACCCTAAACCCCTAACATCAAAGAACACTAACACCTAACAACAAACAACCCTAACCCCCTAACAACAAACACTAACCCCCAAACAACAAACAACCCTAACCCCTAAAAACCAAAAACACTAACCCACTAACAACAAACAACCCTAAACCACTAACAACAAACAACCCTAACACCCTAACAACAAACAACACTAACCACCTAACAACAAACAACCCTAAACCCCTAACATCAAACAACACTAACCCCCTAACAACACAAAACACTAACACCCTAACAACAGACAACCCTAACCCCCTAACAACAAGCACTAACCCCCGAACAACAAACAACCCTAACCCCTAAAAACCAAAAACACTAACCCACTAACAACAAACAACCCTAAACCACTGACAACAAACAACCCTAACACCCTAACAACAAACAACACTAACCCCCTAACAACAAACAACCCTAAACCCCTAACATCAAACAACACTAACCCCCTAACAACACAAAACACTAACACCCTAACAACAAACACACTAACCCCCTAACAACAAACAACACTAACCCCCTAACAACAAACAACCCTAAACCCCTAACATCAAACAACACTAACCCCCTAAGAACACAAAACATTAACACCCTAACAACAAACAACACTAACAGCCTAACAACAAAAACCACTAAACCCCAACAAGAAACAACCCCAAACCCCTAACAACAAACACTAACCCCCTAACAACAAACAACACTAAACCCCTAACAAGAAATTACCCTAACCCCGTAATAACAAACAACACTAACCCCGTAACAACAAACAACCCTAACCCCCTAACAAGAAACAACCCTAAACCCCTAACAACAACAACACTAACCCCCTAACAACAAACAACACTGACACCCTAACAACAACCAACCCTAACCCCTAAGAACAAACAACATTAAAGCCCTAAGAACAAACAACACTAACCCCCAGCAACGAACAATACTAACCCTCAGCAACACAAAACCTAACCCCTTATCAACAAACAACCCTAACCCACTAACAACAAACAACCCTAACACCCTAACAACAAACACTAAACCCCTAACAAGAAACTACCCTAACCCCGTAACAACAAACAACAATAACCCTGTAACAACAAACAACCCTAACCCCCAAACAACAAACAACCCTAACCCCCTAAGAACAAACAATCCTAACCCCCGAACAACCAACAACACTAACCCCCTAACCACAGTAAACACTAACACCCTAACAACAAAAACCACTAAACCCCAACAAGAAACAACCCTAAACCCCTAACAACAGACAACACTAACCCCCTAACAACAAACAATCCTAACCAAACAACAAAAAACCCTACCCCACTAACAACAAACAACACTAACACCCTAACAACAAACAACCCTAACCCCCTAACAACAAACAACACTAACACCCTAACAACAAACAACCCTAACCCCCTAACAACAAATAGCACTAACCCCCTAACAACAAACAACCCTAAAACCCTAACGTCAAAGAACACTAAAACCCTAACAACAAACAACCCTAACCCCCTAACAACAAACACTAACCCCCAAACAACAAACAACCCTAACCCCTGAAAACCAAAAACACTAACCCACTACCAACAAACAACCCTAACCCACTAAAAACAAAAAACCCTAACACCCTAACAGCAAACAACACTAACCCCCTAACAACAAACAACCCTAAACCCCTAACATCAAACAACTCTAACCCCCCAACAACACAAAACACTAACACCCTAACAACAAACAACACTAACACCCTAACAACAAAAACCACTAAACCCCAACAAGAAACAACCCTGAACCCGTAACAACAAACACTAACCCCCGAACAACAAACAACACTAAACCCCTAACAAGAAACTAACCTAACCCCGTAACAACAAACACTACCCTCCTAACAACAAACAACCCTAACCCCTAAGAACAAACAACACTAACGCCCTAAGAACAAACAACACTAACCCCCAGCAACGAACAATACTAACCCCCTAACAACACAGAACCTAACCCCTTATCAACAAACAACCCTAACCCACTAACAACAAACAACCCTAACACCCTAACAACAAACAACACTAACCCCCTAACAACAAACAACCCTAAACCCCTAACATCAAACAACACTAACCCCCTAACAACACAAAACACTAACACCCTAACAACAAACAACACTAACACCCTAACAACAAAAACAACTAAACCCCTACAAGAAACAACCCTAAACCCCTAACAACAAACACTAACCCCCTAACAACAAACAACACTAAACCCCTAACAAGAAACTAACCTAACCCCGTAACAACAAACAACACTAACCTCCTAACAACAAACAACCCTAACCCCCTAACAACAAACACCCCTAAACCCCTAACAACAAACAATCCTAACCCCCTAACAACCTACAACACTAACCCCCTAACCACAAACAGCACAAACCCCGTAAGAACAAACAACACTAACCCCCTAACAAGAGTCCTAACCACCTAAAAACAAACAACACTAACCCCCTAAAAAGAAACAACAATAAACCCCTAAAAACAAACAACACTCATCCCCTAAGAACAAACAACACTAACCCTCTAACAACAAACAACACTAACCCCTAAGAACAAAAACACTAACCCCCTAACAACAAACAACACTAACCCCCTAAAAACAAACAACCCTAAAACCCTAAAAACAAACAACACTGAACCCCTAAAAACAAACAACACTAAGCCAATAACAACAAACAGCACTAACCCACTAACAACAAAAAACACTAACCCGCTAACAACATCCAACAGTAACGCCCTAACCACAAACAACACTAACCCCCTAAAAACAAACAATCCTAACCCCCTAACAACAAACAACACTCACCCCTAAAAAACAAACAACCCTAAAACCTTAAAAGCAAACAACACTGAACCCCTAAAAACAAACAACACTAAGCCCCTAACAACAAACAACAGTAACACCCGAACAACAAACACCACTAAACCCCAACAAGAAACAACCCTAAGCCCCTAACAACAAACAACACTAACCCCCAACAAGAAACAACCCTAAACCCCTAACAACAAACAACACTAACCCCCTAACAACAAAAAACACTAACACCCTAACAACAACCAACCCTAACCCCTAAGAACAAACAACACTAACGCCCTAAGAACAAACAACACTAACCCCCAGCAACGAACAATACTAACCCCCTAACAACACAAAACCTAACCCCTTATCAACAAACAACCCTAACCCACTAACAACAAACAACCCTAACACCCTAACAACAAACAACACTAACCCCCTAACAACAAACAACCCTAAACCCCTAACATCAAAGAACACTAACACCCTAACAACAAACAACCCTAACCCCCTAACAACAAACACTAACCCCCAAACAACAAACAACCCTAACCCCTAAAAACCAAAAACACTAACCCACTAACAACAAAAAACCCTAACCCACTAACAACAAACAACTCTAACCCCCAACAACAAACAACCCTACAACCCTAACATCAAACAACACTATCCCCCTAACAACACAAAACACTAACACCCTCACAAAAAACAACACTAACACCCTAACAACAAAAACCACTAAACCCCAACAAGAAACAACCCTAAACCCCTAACAACAAACACTAACCCCCTAACAACAAACAACACTAAACCCCTAACAAGAAACTACCCTAACCCCGTAACAACAAACAACACTAACCCCGTAACAACAAACAACCCTAACCCCCAAACAACAAACAACCCTAACCCCCTAACAACAAACAATCCTAACCCCCGAACAACCAACAACACTAACCCCCTAACCACAATAAACACTAACACCCTAACAACAAAAACCACTAAACCCCAACAAGAAACAACCCTAAACCCCTAACAACAAACAACACTAACCCCCTAACAACAAACAACCCTAACCAAACAACAAACAACCCTAACCCACTAAGAACAAACAACACTAACACCTAACAACAAACAACCCTAACCCCCTAACAACAAACAACAGTAACACCCTAACCAGAAACAACCCTAACCCCCTAACAACAAACAACACTAACCCCCTAACAACAAACAACCCTAAATCCCTAACACCAAAGAACATTAACACCCTAACAACAAACAACCCTAACCCCCTAACAACAAACACTAACCCCCAAACAACAAACAACCCTAACCCCTGAAAACCAAAAACACTAACCCACTACCAACAAACAACCCTAACCCACTAAAAACAAAAAACCCTAACACCCTAACAGCAAACAACACTAACCCCCTAACAACAAACAACCCTAAACCCCTAACATCAAACAACTCTAACCCCCCAACAACACAAAACACTAACACCCTAACAACAAACAACACTAACACCCTAACAACAAAAACCACTAAACCCCAACAAGAAACAACCCTGAACCCGTAACAAAAAACACTAACCCCCGAACAACAAACAACACTAAACCCCTAACAAGAAACTAACCTAACCCCGTAACAACAAACACTAACCTCCTAACAACAAACAACCCTAACCCCTAAGAACAAACAACACTAACGCCCTAAGAACAAACAACACTAACCCCCAGCAACGAACAATACTAACCCCCTAACAACACAGAACCTAACCCCTTATCAACAAACAACCCTAACCCACTAACAACAAACAACCCTAACACCCTAACAACAAACAACACTAACCCCCTAACAACAAACAACCCTAAACCCATAACATCAAAGAACACTAACACCCTAACAAGAAACAACCCTAGCCCCCTAACAACAAACACTAACCCCCAAACAACAAACAACCCTAACCCCTAAAAACCAAAAACACTAACCCACTAACAACAAACAACCGTAACCCACTAACAACAACCCTAACCCCCTAACAACAAACAACCCTAAACCCCTAACATCAAACAACACTAACCCCATAACAACACAAAACACTAACACCCTAACAACAAACAACACTAACACCCTAACAACAAAAACCACTAAACCCCAACAAGAAACAACCCTGAACCCCTAACAACAAACAACACTAACCCCCTAACAACAAACAACCCTAACCAAACAACAAAAAACCCTAACCCACGAACAACAAACAACACTAACACCCTAACAACAAACAACACTAACACCCTAACAACAAACAACCCTAAACCCCTTACATCAAAGAACACTAAAACCCTAACAACAAACAACCCTAACCCCCTAACAACAAACACTAACCCTCAAACAACAAACAACCCTAACCCCTGAAAACCAAAAACACTAACCCACTAACAACAAACAACCCTAACCCACTAACAACAAACAATCCTAACACCCTAACAACAAACAACACTAAACCCCTAACAACAAACAACCCTAAACCCCTAACATCAAACAACACTAACCCACTAACAAAAAACAACCCTAACACCCTAACAACAAACAACACTAAACAACTAACAACAAACAACCCTAAACCCCTAACATCAAACAACACTAACCCCCTAACAACACAAAACACTAACACCCTAACAACAAACAACACTAACACCCTAACAACAAAAACAACTAAACCCCAACAAGAAACAACCCTAAACCCCTAACAACAAACACTAACCCCCTAACAACAAACAACACTAAACCCCTAACAAGAAACTAACCTAACCCCGTAACAACAAACAACACTAACCTCCTAACAACAAACAACCCTAACCCCCTAACAACAAACACCCCTAAACCCCTAACAACAAACAATCCTAACCCCCTAACAACCTACAACACTAACCCACTAACCACAAACAGCACAAACCCCGTAAGAACAAACAACACTAACCCCCTAACAAGAGTCCTAACCACCTAAAAACAAACAACACTAACCCCCTAAAAAGAAACAACAATAAACCCCTAAAAACAAACAACACTCATCCCCTAAGAACAAACAACACTAACCCTCTAACAACAAACAACACTAACCCCTAAGAACAAAAACACTAACCCCCTAACAACAAACAACACTAACACCCTAAAAACAAACAACCCTAAAACCCTAAAAACAAACAACACTGAACCCCTAAAAACAAACAACACTAAGCCAATAACAACAAACATCACTAACCCACTAACAACAAAAAACACTAACCCGCTAACAACATCCAACAGTAACGCCCTAACCACAAACAACACTAACCCCCTAAAAACAAACAATCCTAACCCCCTAACAACAAACAACACTCACCCCTAAAAAACAAACAACCCTAAAACCTTAAAAGCAAACAACACTGAACCCCTAAAAACAAACAACACTAAGCCCCTAACAACAAACAACAGTAACACCCGAACAACAAACACCACTAAACCCCAACAAGAAACAACCCTAAGCCCCTAACAACAAACAACACTAACCCCCTAACAAGAAACAACCCTAAACCCCTAACAACAAACAACACTAACCCCCTAACAACAAAAAACACTAACACCCTAACAACAACCAACCCTAACCCCTAAGAACAAACAACACTAACGCCCTAAGAACAAACAACACTAACCCCCAGCAACGAACAATACTAACCCCCTAACAACACAAAACCTAACCCCTTATCAACAAACAACCCTAACCCACTAACAACAAACAACCCTAACACCCTAACAACAAACAACACTAACCCCCTAACAACAAACAACCCTAAACCCCTAACATCAAAGAACACTAACACCCTAACAACAAACAACCCTAGCCCCCTAACAACAAACACGAACCCCCAAACAACAAACAACCCTAACCCCTTAAAACCAAAAACACTAACCCACTAACAACAAACAACCCTAACCCACTAACAACAAACAACTCTAACCCCCTAACAACAAACAACCCTACACCCCTAACATCAAACAACACTATCCCCCTAACAACACAAAACACTAACAGCCTCACAAAAAACAACACTAACACCCTAACAACAAAAACCACTAAACCCCAACAAGAAACAACCCTAAACCCCTAACAAAAAACACTAACCCCCTAACAACAAACAACCCTAAACCCCTAACAAGAAACTACCCTAACCCCGTAACAACAAACACCACTAACACCCTAACAACAAACAACCCTAACCCCCAAACAACAAACAACCCTAACCCCCTAACAACAAACAATCCTAACCCCCAAACAACCAACAACACTAACCCCCTAACCACAATAAACACTAACACTCTAACAACAAAAACCACTAAACCCCAACAAGAAACAACCCTAAACCCCTAACAACAAACAACACTAACCCCCTAACAACAAACAATCCTAACCAAACAACAAAAACCCTAACCCACTAACAACAAACAACACTAACACCCTAACAACAAACAACCCTAAACCCCTAACATCAAAGAACACTAACACCTAACAACAAACAACCCTAACCCCCTAACAACAAACACTAACCCCCAAACAACAAACAACCCTAAACCCCTAACATCAAACAACACTAACCCCCTAACAACACAAAACACTAACACCTAACAACAGACAACCCTAACCCCCTAACAACAAGCACTAACCCCCGAACAACAAACAACCCTAACCCCTAAAAACCAAAAACACTAACCCACTAACAACAAACAACCCTAAACCACTGACAACAAACAACCCTAACACCCTAACAACAAACAACACTAACCCCCTAACAACAAACAACCCTAAACCCCTAACATCAAACAACACTAACCCCCTAACAACACAAAACACTAACACCCTAACAACAAACACACTAACCCCCTAACAACAAACAACACTAACCCCCTAACAACAAACAACCCTAAACCCCTAACATCAAACAACACTAACCCCCTAAGAACACAAAACATTAACACCCTAACAACAAACAACACTAACAGCCTAAAAACAAAAACCACTAAACCCCAACAAGAAACAACCCCAAACCCCTAACAACAAACACTAACCCCCTAACAACAAACAACACTAAACCCCTAACAAGAAATTACCCTAACCCCGTAATAACAAACAACACTAACCCCGTAACAACAAACAACCCTAACCCCCTAACAAGAAACAACCCTAAACCCCTAACAACAACAACACTAACCCCCTAACAACAAACAACACTGACACCCTAACAACAACCAACCCTAACCCCTAAGAACAAACAACATTAAAGCCCTAAGAACAAACAACACTAACCCCCAGCAACGAACAATACTAACCCTCAGCAACACAAAACCTAACCCCTTATCAACAAACAACCCTAACCCACTAACAACAAACAACCCTAACACCCTAACAACAAACACTAAACCCCTAACAAGAAACTACCCTAACCCCGTAACAACAAACAACAATAACCCTGTAACAACAAACAACCCTAACCCCCAAACAACAAACAACCCTAACCCCCTAAGAACAAACAATCCTAACCCCCGAACAACCAACAACACTAACCCCCTAACCACAGTAAACACTAACACCCTAACAACAAAAACCACTAAACCCCAACAAGAAACAACCCTAAACCCCTAACAACAGACAACACTAACCCCCTAACAACAAACAATCCTAACCAAACAACAAAAAACCCTAACCCACTAACAACAAACAACACTAACACCCTAACAACAAACAACCCTAACCCCCTAACAACAAACAACACTAACACCCTAACAACAAACAACCCTAACCCCCTAACAACAAATAGCACTAACCCCCTAACAACAAACAACCCTAAAACCCTAACGTCAAAGAACACTAAAACCCTAACAACAAACAACCCTAACCCCCTAACAACAAACACTAACCCCCAAACAACAAACAACCCTAACCCCTGAAAACCAAAAACACTAACCCACTAACAACAAACAACCCTAACCCACTAACAACAAACAACCCTAACACCCTAACAACAAACAACACTAAACCCCTAACAACAAACAACCCTAAACCCCTAACATCAAACAACACTAACCCCCTAACAACACAAAACACTAACACCCTAACAACAAACAACACTAACACCCTAACAACAAAAACAACTAAACCCCTACAAGAAACAACCCTAAACCCCTAACAACAAACACTAACCCCCTAACAACAAACAACACTAAACCCCTAACAAGAAACTAACCTAACCCCGTAACAACAAACAACACTAACCTCCTAACAACAAACAACCCTAACCCCCTAACAACAAACACCCCTAAACCCCTAACAACAAACAATCCTAACCCCCTAACAACCTACAACACTAACCCCCTAACCACAAACAGCACAAACCCCGTAAGAACAAACAACACTAACCCCCTAACAAGAGTCCTAACCACCTAAAAACAAACAACACTAACCCCCTAAAAAGAAACAACAATAAACCCCTAAAAACAAACAACACTCATCCCCTAAGAACAAACAACACTAACCCTCTAACAACAAACAACACTAACCCCTAAGAACAAAAACACTAACCCCCTAACAACAAACAACACTAACCCCCTAAAAACAAACAACCCTAAAACCCTAAAAACAAACAACACTGAACCCCTAAAAACAAACAACACTAAGCCAATAACAACAAACAGCACTAACCCACTAACAACAAAAAACACTAACCCGCTAACAACATCCAACAGTAACGCCCTAACCACAAACAACACTAACCCCCTAAAAACAAACAATCCTAACCCCCTAACAACAAACAACACTCACCCCTAAAAAACAAACAACCCTAAAACCTTAAAAGCAAACAACACTGAACCCCTAAAAACAAACAACACTAAGCCCCTAACAACAAACAACAGTAACACCCGAACAACAAACACCACTAAACCCCAACAAGAAACAACCCTAAGCCCCTAACAACAAACAACACTAACCCCCAACAAGAAACAACCCTAAACCCCTAACAACAAACAACACTAACCCCCTAACAACAAAAAACACTAACACCCTAACAACAACCAACCCTAACCCCTAAGAACAAACAACACTAACGCCCTAAGAACAAACAACACTAACCCCCAGCAACGAACAATACTAACCCCCTAACAACACAAAACCTAACCCCTTATCAACAAACAACCCTAACCCACTAACAACAAACAACCCTAACACCCTAACAACAAACAACACTAACCCCCTAACAACAAACAACCCTAAACCCCTAACATCAAAGAACACTAACACCCTAACAACAAACAACCCTAACCCCCTAACAACAAACACTAACCCCCAAACAACAAACAACCCTAACCCCTAAAAACCAAAAACACTAACCCACTAACAACAAAAAACCCTAACCCACTAACAACAAACAACTCTAACCCCCAACAACAAACAACCCTACAACCCTAACATCAAACAACACTATCCCCCTAACAACACAAAACACTAACACCCTCACAAAAAACAACACTAACACCCTAACAACAAAAACCACTAAACCCCAACAAGAAACAACCCTAAACCCCTAACAACAAACACTAACCCCCTAACAACAAACAACACTAAACCCCTAACAAGAAACTACCCTAACCCCGTAACAACAAACAACACTAACCCCGTAACAACAAACAACCCTAACCCCCAAACAACAAACAACCCTAACCCCCTAACAACAAACAATCCTAACCCCCGAACAACCAACAACACTAACCCCCTAACCACAATAAACACTAACACCCTAACAACAAAAACCACTAAACCCCAACAAGAAACAACCCTAAACCCCTAACAACAAACAACACTAACCCCCTAACAACAAACAACCCTAACCAAACAACAAACAACCCTAACCCACTAAGAACAAACAACACTAACACCTAACAACAAACAACCCTAACCCCCTAACAACAAACAACAGTAACACCCTAACCAGAAACAACCCTAACCCCCTAACAACAAACAACACTAACCCCCTAACAACAAACAACCCTAAATCCCTAACACCAAAGAACATTAACACCCTAACAACAAACAACCCTAACCCCCTAACAACAAACACTAACCCCCAAACAACAAACAACCCTAACCCCTGAAAACCAAAAACACTAACCCACTACCAACAAACAACCCTAACCCACTAAAAACAAAAAACCCTAACACCCTAACAGCAAACAACACTAACCCCCTAACAACAAACAACCCTAAACCCCTAACATCAAACAACTCTAACCCCCCAACAACACAAAACACTAACACCCTAACAACAAACAACACTAACACCCTAACAACAAAAACCACTAAACCCCAACAAGAAACAACCCTGAACCCGTAACAAAAAACACTAACCCCCGAACAACAAACAACACTAAACCCCTAACAAGAAACTAACCTAACCCCGTAACAACAAACACTAACCTCCTAACAACAAACAACCCTAACCCCTAAGAACAAACAACACTAACGCCCTAAGAACAAACAACACTAACCCCCAGCAACGAACAATACTAACCCCCTAACAACACAGAACCTAACCCCTTATCAACAAACAACCCTAACCCACTAACAACAAACAACCCTAACACCCTAACAACAAACAACACTAACCCCCTAACAACAAACAACCCTAAACCCATAACATCAAAGAACACTAACACCCTAACAAGAAACAACCCTAGCCCCCTAACAACAAACACTAACCCCCAAACAACAAACAACCCTAACCCCTAAAAACCAAAAACACTAACCCACTAACAACAAACAACCGTAACCCACTAACAACAACCCTAACCCCCTAACAACAAACAACCCTAAACCCCTAACATCAAACAACACTAACCCCATAACAACACAAAACACTAACACCCTAACAACAAACAACACTAACAGCCTAACAACAAAAACCACTAAACCCCAACAAGAAACAACCCCAAACCCCTAACAACAAACACTAACCCCCTAACAACAAACAACCCTAACCAAACAACAAAAAACCCTAACCCACGAACAACAAACAACACTAACACCCTAACAACAAACAACACTAACACCCTAACAACAAACAACCCTAAACCCCTTACATCAAAGAACACTAAAACCCTAACAACAAACAACCCTAACCCCCTAACAACAAACACTAACCCTCAAACAACAAACAACCCTAACCCCTGAAAACCAAAAACACTAACCCACTAACAACAAACAACCCTAACCCACTAACAACAAACAATCCTAACACCCTAACAACAAACAACACTAAACCCCTAACAACAAACAACCCTAAACCCCTAACATCAAACAACACTAACCCACTAACAAAAAACAACCCTAACACCCTAACAACAAACAACACTAAACAACTAACAACAAACAACCCTAAACCCCTAACATCAAACAACACTAACCCCCTAACAACACAAAACACTAACACCCTAACAACAAACAACACTAACACCCTAACAACAAAAACAACTAAACCCCAACAAGAAACAACCCTAAACCCCTAACAACAAACACTAACCCCCTAACAACAAACAACACTAAACCCCTAACAAGAAACTAACCTAACCCCGTAACAACAAACAACACTAACCTCCTAACAACAAACAACCCTAACCCCCTAACAACAAACACCCCTAAACCCCTAACAACAAACAATCCTAACCCCCTAACAACCTACAACACTAACCCACTAACCACAAACAGCACAAACCCCGTAAGAACAAACAACACTAACCCCCTAACAAGAGTCCTAACCACCTAAAAACAAACAACACTAACCCCCTAAAAAGAAACAACAATAAACCCCTAAAAACAAACAACACTCATCCCCTAAGAACAAACAACACTAACCCTCTAACAACAAACAACACTAACCCCTAAGAACAAAAACACTAACCCCCTAACAACAAACAACACTAACACCCTAAAAACAAACAACCCTAAAACCCTAAAAACAAACAACACTGAACCCCTAAAAACAAACAACACTAAGCCAATAACAACAAACATCACTAACCCACTAACAACAAAAAACACTAACCCGCTAACAACATCCAACAGTAACGCCCTAACCACAAACAACACTAACCCCCTAAAAACAAACAATCCTAACCCCCTAACAACAAACAACACTCACCCCTAAAAAACAAACAACCCTAAAACCTTAAAAGCAAACAACACTGAACCCCTAAAAACAAACAACACTAAGCCCCTAACAACAAACAACAGTAACACCCGAACAACAAACACCACTAAACCCCAACAAGAAACAACCCTAAGCCCCTAACAACAAACAACACTAACCCCCTAACAAGAAACAACCCTAAACCCCTAACAACAAACAACACTAACCCCCTAACAACAAAAAACACTAACACCCTAACAACAACCAACCCTAACCCCTAAGAACAAACAACACTAACGCCCTAAGAACAAACAACACTAACCCCCAGCAACGAACAATACTAACCCCCTAACAACACAAAACCTAACCCCTTATCAACAAACAACCCTAACCCACTAACAACAAACAACCCTAACACCCTAACAACAAACAACACTAACCCCCTAACAACAAACAACCCTAAACCCCTAACATCAAAGAACACTAACACCCTAACAACAAACAACCCTAGCCCCCTAACAACAAACACGAACCCCCAAACAACAAACAACCCTAACCCCTTAAAACCAAAAACACTAACCCACTAACAACAAAAAACCCTAACCCACTAACAACAAACAACTCTAACCCCCTAACAACAAACAACCCTACACCCCTAACATCAAACAACACTATCCCCCTAACAACACAAAACACTAACAGCCTCACAAAAAACAACACTAACACCCTAACAACAAAAACCACTAAACCCCAACAAGAAACAACCCTAAACGCCTAACAAAAAACACTAACCCCCTAACAACAAACAACCCTAAACCCCTAACAAGAAACTACCCTAACCCCGTAACAACAAACAACACTAACACCCTAACAACAAACAACCCTAACCCCCAAACAACAAACAACCCTAACCCCCTAACAACAAACAATCCTAACCCCCAAACAACCAACAACACTAACCCCCTAACCACAATAAACACTAACACTCTAACAACAAAAACCACTAAACCCCAACAAGAAACAACCCTAAACCCCTAACAACAAACAACACTAACCCCCTAACAACAAACAACCCTAACCAAACAACAAAAACCCTAACCCACTAACAACAAACAACACTAACACCCTAACAACAAACAACCCTAAACCCCTAACATCAAAGAACACTAACACCTAACAACAAACAACCCTAACCCCCTAACAACAAACACTAACCCCCAAACAACAAACAACCCTAACCCCTAAAAACCAAAAACACTAACCCACTAACAACAAACAACCCTAAACCACTAACAACAAACAACCCTAACACCCTAACAACAAACAACACTAACCACCTAACAACAAACAACCCTAAACCCCTAACATCAAACAACACTAACCCCCTAACAACACAAAACACTAACACCCTAACAACAGACAACCCTAACCCCCTAACAACAAACACTAACCCCCGAACAACAAACAACCCTAACCCCTAAAAACCAAAAACACTAACCCACTAACAACAAACAACCCTAAACCACTGACAACAAACAACCCTAACACCCTAACAACAAACAACACTAACCCCCTAACAACAAACAACCCTAAACCCCTAACATCAAACAACACTAACCCCCTAACAACACAAAACACTAACACCCTAACAACAAACACACTAACCCCCTAACAACAAACAACACTAACCCCCTAACAACAAACAACCCTAAACCCCTAACATCAAACAACACTAACCCCCTAAGAACACAAAACATTAACACCCTAACAACAAACAACACTAACAGCCTAACAACAAAAACCACTAAACCCCAACAAGAAACAACCCCAAACCCCTAACAACAAACACTAACCCCCTAACAACAAACAACACTAAACCCCTAACAAGAAATTACCCTAACCCCGTAATAACAAACAACACTAACCCCGTAACAACAAACAACCCTAACCCCCTAACAAGAAACAACCCTAAACCCCTAACAACAACAACACTAACCCCCTAACAACAAACAACACTGACACCCTAACAACAACCAACCCTAACCCCTAAGAACAAACAACATTAAAGCCCTAAGAACAAACAACACTAACCCCCAGCAACGAACAATACTAACCCTCAGCAACACAAAACCTAACCCCTTATCAACAAACAACCCTAACCCACTAACAACAAACAACCCTAACACCCTAACAACAAACACTAAACCCCTAACAAGAAACTACCCTAACCCCGTAACAACAAACAACAATAACCCTGTAACAACAAACAACCCTAACCCCCAAACAACAAACAACCCTAACCCCCTAAGAACAAACAATCCTAACCCCCGAACAACCAACAACACTAACCCCCTAACCACAGTAAACACTAACACCCTAACAACAAAAACCACTAAACCCCAACAAGAAACAACCCTAAACCCCTAACAACAGACAACACTAACCCCCTAACAACAAACAATCCTAACCAAACAACAAAAAACCCTAACCCACTAACAACAAACAACACTAACACCCTAACAACAAACAACCCTAACCCCCTAACAACAAACAACACTAACACCCTAACAACAAACAACCCTAACCCCCTAACAACAAATAGCACTAACCCCCTAACAACAAACAACCCTAAACCCCTAACGTCAAAGAACACTAAAACCCTAACAACAAACAACCCTAACCCCCTAACAACAAACACTAACCCCCAAACAACAAACAACCCTAACCCCTGAAAACCAAAAACACTAACCCACTAACAACAAACAACCCTAACCCACTAACAACAAACAACCCTAACACCCTAACAACAAACAACACTAAACCCCTAACAACAAACAACCCTAAACCCCTAACATCAAACAACACTAACCCCCTAACAACACAAAACACTAACACCCTAACAACAAACAACACTAACACCCTAACAACAAAAACAACTAAACCCCTACAAGAAACAACCCTAAACCCCTAACAACAAACACTAACCCCCTAACAACAAACAACACTAAACCCCTAACAAGAAACTAACCTAACCCCGTAACAAGAAACAACACTAACCTCCTAACAACAAACAACCCTAACCCCCTAACAACAAACACCCCTAAACCCCTAACAACAAACAATCCTAACCCCCTAACAACCTACAACACTAACCCCCTAACCACAAACAGCACAAACCCCGTAAGAACAAACAACACTAACCCCCTAACAAGAGTCCTAACCACCTAAAAACAAACAACACTAACCCCCTAAAAAGAAACAACAATAAACCCCTAAAAACAAACAACACTCATCCCCTAAGAACAAACAACACTAACCCTCTAACAACAAACAACACTAACCCCTAAGAACAAAAACACTAACCCCCTAACAACAAACAACACTAACCCCCTAAAAACAAACAACCCTAAAACCCTAAAAACAAACAACACTGAACCCCTAAAAACAAACAACACTAAGCCAATAACAACAAACAGCACTAACCCACTAACAACAAAAAACACTAACCCGCTAACAACATCCAACAGTAACGCCCTAACCACAAACAACACTAACCCCCTAAAAACAAACAATCCTAACCCCCTAACAACAAACAACACTCACCCCTAAAAAACAAACAACCCTAAAACCTTAAAAGCAAACAACACTGAACCCCTAAAAACAAACAACACTAAGCCCCTAACAACAAACAACAGTAACACCCGAACAACAAACACCACTAAACCCCAACAAGAAACAACCCTAAGCCCCTAACAACAAACAACACTAACCCCCAACAAGAAACAACCCTAAACCCCTAACAACAAACAACACTAACCCCCTAACAACAAAAAACACTAACACCCTAACAACAACCAACCCTAACCCCTAAGAACAAACAACACTAACGCCCTAAGAACAAACAACACTAACCCCCAGCAACGAACAATACTAACCCCCTAACAACACAAAACCTAACCCCTTATCAACAAACAACCCTAACCCACTAACAACAAACAACCCTAACACCCTAACAACAAACAACACTAACCCCCTAACAACAAACAACCCTAAACCCCTAACATCAAAGAACACTAACACCCTAACAACAAACAACCCTAACCCCCTAACAACAAACACTAACCCCCAAACAACAAACAACCCTAACCCCTAAAAACCAAAAACACTAACCCACTAACAACAAAAAACCCTAACCCACTAACAACAAACAACTCTAACCCCCAACAACAAACAACCCTACAACCCTAACATCAAACAACACTATCCCCCTAACAACACAAAACACTAACACCCTCACAAAAAACAACACTAACACCCTAACAACAAAAACCACTAAACCCCAACAAGAAACAACCCTAAACTCCTAACAACAAACACTAACCCCCTAACAACAAACAACACTAAACCCCTAACAAGAAACTACCCTAACCCCGTAACAACAAACAACACTAACCCCGTAACAACAAACAACCCTAACCCCCAAACAACAAACAACCCTAACCCCCTAACAACAAACAATCCTAACCCCCGAACAACCAACAACACTAACCCCCTAACCACAATAAACACTAACACCCTAACAACAAAAACCACTAAACCCCAACAAGAAACAACCCTAAACCCCTAACAACAAACAACACTAACCCCCTAACAACAAACAACCCTAACCAAACAACAAACAACCCTAACCCACTAAGAACAAACAACACTAACACCTAACAACAAACAACCCTAACCCCCTAACAACAAACAACAGTAACACCCTAACCAGAAACAACCCTAACCCCCTAACAACAAACAACACTAACCCCCTAACAACAAACAACCCTAAATCCCTAACACCAAAGAACATTAACACCCTAACAACAAACAACCCTAACCCCCTAACAACAAACACTAACCCCCAAACAACAAACAACCCTAACCCCTGAAAACCAAAAACACTAACCCACTACCAACAAACAACCCTAACCCACTAAAAACAAAAAACCCTAACACCCTAACAGCAAACAACACTAACCCCCTAACAACAAACAACCCTAAACCCCTAACATCAAACAACTCTAACCCCCCAACAACACAAAACACTAACACCCTAACAACAAACAACACTAACACCCTAACAACAAAAACCACTAAACCCCAACAAGAAACAACCCTGAACCCGTAACAACAAACACTAACCCCCGAACAACAAACAACACTAAACCCCTAACAAGAAACTAACCTAACCCCGTAACAACAAACACTAACCTCCTAACAACAAACAACCCTAACCCCTAAGAACAAACAACACTAACGCCCTAAGAACAAACAACACTAACCCCCAGCAACGAACAATACTAACCCCCTAACAACACAGAACCTAACCCCTTATCAACAAACAACCCTAACCCACTAACAACAAACAACCCTAACACCCTAACAACAAACAACACTAACCCCCTAACAACAAACAACCCTAAACCCATAACATCAAAGAACACTAACACCCTAACAAGAAACAACCCTAGCCCCCTAACAACAAACACTAACCCCCAAACAACAAACAACCCTAACCCCTAAAAACCAAAAACACTAACCCACTAACAACAAACAACCGTAACCCACTAACAACAACCCTAACCCCCTAACAACAAACAACCCTAAAGCCCTAACATCAAACAACACTAACCCCATAACAACACAAAACACTAACACCCTAACAACAAACAACACTAACACCCTAACAACAAAAACCACTAAACCCCAACAAGAAACAACCCTGAACCCCTAACAACAAACAACACTAACCCCCTAACAACAAACAACCCTAACCAAACAACAAAAAACCCTAACCCACGAACAACAAACAACACTAACACCCTAACAACAAACAACACTAACACCCTAACAACAAACAACCCTAAACCCCTAACATCAAAGAACACTAAAACCCTAACAACAAACAACCCTAACCCCCTAACAACAAACACTAACCCCCAAACAACAAACAACCCTAACCCCTGAAAACCAAAAACACTAACCCACTAACAACAAACAACCCTAACCCACTAACAACAAACAATCCTAACACCCTAACAACAAACAACACTAAACCCCTAACAACAAACAACCCTAAACCCCTAACATCAAACAACACTAACCCACTAACAAAATACAACCCTAACACCCTAACAACAAACAACACTAAACAACTAACAACAAACAACCCTAAACCCCTAACATCAAACAACACTAACCCCCTAACAACACAAAACACTAACACCCTAACAACAAACAACACTAACACCCTAACAACAAAAACAACTAAACCCCAACAAGAAACAACCCTAAACCCCTAACAACAAACACTAACCCCCTAACAACAAACAACACTAAACCCCTAACAAGAAACTAACCTAACCCCGTAACAACAAACAACACTAACCTCCTAACAACAAACAACCCTAACCCCCTAACAACAAACACCCCTAAACCCCTAACAACAAACAATCCTAACCCCCTAACAACCTACAACACTAACCCCCTAACCACAAACAGCACAAACCCCGTAAGAACAAACAACACTAACCCCCTAACAAGAGTCCTAACCACCTAAAAACAAACAACACTAACCCCCTAAAAAGAAACAACAATAAACCCCTAAAAACAAACAACACTCATCCCCTAAGAACAAACAACACTAACCCTCTAACAACAAACAACACTAACCCCTAAGAACAAAAACACTAACCCCCTAACAACAAACAACACTAACACCCAAAAAAAAACAACCCTAAAACCCTAAAAACAAACAACACTGAACCCCTAAAAACAAACAACACTAAGCCAATAACAACAAACATCACTAACCCACTAACAACAAAAAACACTAACCCGCTAACAACATCCAACAGTAACGCCCTAACCACAAACAACACTAACCCCCTAAAAACAAACAATCCTAACCCCCTAACAACAAACAACACTCACCCCTAAAAAACAAACAACCCTAAAACCTTAAAAGCAAACAACACTGAACCCCTAAAAACAAACAACACTAAGCCCCTAACAACAAACAACAGTAACACCCGAACAACAAACACCACTAAACCCCAACAAGAAACAACCCTAAGCCCCTAACAACAAACAACACTAACCCCCTAACAAGAAACAACCCTAAACCCCTAACAACAAACAACACTAACCCCCTAACAACAAAAAACACTAACACCCTAACAACAACCAAACCTAACCCCTAAGAACAAACAACACTAACGCCCTAAGAACAAACAACACTAACCCCCAGCAACGAACAATACTAACCCCCTAACAACACAAAACCTAACCCCTTATGAACAAACAACCCTAACCCACTAACAACAAACAACCCTAACACCCTAACAACAAACAACACTAACCCCCTAACAACAAACAACCCTAAACCCCTAACATCAAAGAACACTAACACCCTAACAACAAACAACCCTAGCCCCCTAACAACAAACATGAACCCCCAAACAACAAACAACCCTAACCCCTTAAAACCAAAAACACTAACCCACTAACAACAAACAACCCTAACCCACTAACAACAAACAACTCTAACCCCCTAACAACAAACAACCCTACACCCCTAACATCAAACAACACTATCCCCCTAACAACACAAAACACTAACAGCCTCACAAAAAACAACACTAACACCCTAACAACAAAAACCACTAAACCACAACAAGAAACAACCCTAAACCCCTAACAACAAACACTAACCCCCTAACAACAAACAACACTAAACCCCTAACAAGAAACTACCCTAACCCCGTAACAACAAACAACACTAACCCCGTACCAACAAACAACCGTAACCCCCAAACAACAAACAACCCTAACCCCCTAACAACAAACAATCCTAACCCCCGAACAACCAACAACACTAACCCCCTAACCACAATAAACACTAACACCCTAACAACAAAAACCACTAAACCCCAACAACAAACAACCCTAAACCCCTAACAACAAACAACACTAACCCCCTAACAACAAACAACCCTAACCAAACAACAAACAACCCTAACCCACTAACAACAAACAACACTAACACCCTAACAACAAACAACCCTAACCCCCTAACAACAAACAACAGTAACACCCTAACCAGAAACAACCCTAACCCCCTAACAAAAAACAACCCTAACACCCTAACAGCAAACAACACTAACCCCCTAACAACAAACAACCCTAAACCCCTAACATCAAACAACTCTAACCCCCCAACAACACAAAACACTAACACCCTAACAACAAACAACACTAACACCCTAACAACAACAACCACCAAACCCCAACAAGAAACAACCCTGAACCCGTAACAACAAACACTAACCCCCGAACAACAAACAACACTAAACCCCTAACAAGAAACTAACCTAACCCCGTAACAACAAACAACACTAACCTCCTAACAACAAACAACCATAACCCCTAAGAACAAACAACACTAACGCCCTAAGAACAAACAACAATAACCCCCAGCAACGAACAATACTAACCCCCTAACAACACAAAACCTAACCCCTTATCAACAAACAACCCTAACCCACTAACAACAAACAACCTTAACACCCTAACAACAAACAACACTAACCCCCTAACAACAAACAACCCTAAACCCATAACATCAAAGAACACTAACACCCTAACAACAAACAACCCTAGCCCCCTAACAACAAACACTAACCCCCAAACAACAAACAACCCTAACCCCTAAAAACCAAAAACACTAACCCACTAACAACAAACAACCGTAACCCACTAACAACAAACAACCCTAACCCCCTAACAACAAACAACCCTAAACCCCTAACAACAAACACTAACCCCCAAACAACAAAAAACCCTAACCCCTGAAAACCAAAAACACTAACCCACTAACAACAAACAACCCTAACCCACTAACAACAAACAATCCTAACACCCTAACAACAAACAACACTAAACCCCTAACAACAAACAACCCTAAACCCCTAACATCAAACACCACTAACCCCCTAACAACACAAAACACTAACACCCTAACAACAAACAACACTAACACCCTAACAACAAAAACAACTAAACCCCAACAAGAAACAACCCTAAACCCCTAACAACAAACACTAACCCCCTAACAACAAACAACACTAAACCCCTAACAAGAAACTAACCTAACCCCGTAACAACAAACAACACTAACCTCCTAACAACAAACAACCCTAACCCCCTAACAACAAACACCCCTAAACCCCTAACAACAAACAATCCTAACCCCCTAACAACCTACAACACTAACCCCCTAACCACAAACAGCACAAACCCCGTAAGAACAAACAACACTAACCCCCTAACAAGAGTCCTAACCACCTAAAAACAAACAACACTAACCCCCTGAAAAGAAACAACAATAAACCCCTAAAAACAAACAACACTCATCCCCTAAGAACAAACAACACTAACCCTCTAACAACAAACAACACTAACCCCTAAGAACAAAAACACTAACCCCCTAACAAGAAACAACTCTAAACCCCTAACAACAAACAACACTAACCCCCTAACAACAAAAAACACTAAGACCCTAACAACAACCAACCCTAACCCCTAAGAACAAACAACACTAACGCCCTAAGAACAAACAACACTAACCCCCAGCAACGAACAATACTAACCCCCTAACAACACAAAACCTAACCCCTTATCAACAAACAACCCTAACCCACTAACAACAAACAACCCTGACACCCTAACAACAAACAGCACTAACCCCCTAAAAACAAACAACCCTAAACCCCTAACATCAAAGAACACTAACACCCTAACAACAAACAACCCTAGCCCCCTAACAACAAACACTAACCCCCAAACAACAAACAACCCTAACCCCTTAAAACCAAAAACACTAACCCACTAACAACAAACAACCCTAACTCACTAACAACAAACAACTCTAACCCCCTAACAACAAACAACCCTACACCCCTAACATCAAACAACACTATCCCCCTAACAACACAAAACACTAACAGCCTCACAAAAAACAACACTAACACCCTAACAACAAAAACCACTAAACCCCAACAAGAAACAACCCTAAACCCCTAACAACAAACACTAACCCCCTAACAACAAACAACACTCAACCCCTTAGAAGAAACTACCCTAACCCCGTAACAACAAACAACACTAACCCCGTAACAACAAACAACCCTAACCCCCAAACAACAAACAACCCTAACCCCCTAACAACAAACAATCCTAACCCCCGAACAACCAACAACACTAACCCCCTAACCACAATAAACACTAACACCCTAACAACAAAAACCACTAAACCCCAACAAGAAACAACCCTAAACCCCTAACAACAAACAACACTAACCCCCTAACAAC
This sequence comes from Elephas maximus indicus, assembly GCF_024166365.1. Classification (NCBI taxonomy): domain Eukaryota; kingdom Metazoa; phylum Chordata; class Mammalia; order Proboscidea; family Elephantidae; genus Elephas; species Elephas maximus. The sequence continues at coordinate 95,810,617 of NC_064833.1, forward strand.
AAACAACCCTAACGAAACAGCAAACAACCCTAACCCACTAACAACAAACAACACTAACACCCTAACAACAAACAACCCTAACCCCCTAACAACAAACAACAGTAACACCCTAACCAGAAACAACCCTAACCCCCTAACAACAAACAACACTAACCCCCTAACAACAAACAACCCTAAATCCCTAACACCAAAGAACACTAACACCCTAACAACAAACAACCCTAACCCCCTAACAACAAACTCTAACCCCCAAACAACAAACAACCCTAACACCTGAAAACCAAAAACACTAACCCACTAACAACAAACAACCCTAAGCCACTAAAAACAAACAACCCTAACACCCTAACAGCAAACAACACTAACCCCCTAACAACAAACAACCCTAAACCCCTAACATCAAACAACTCTAACCCCCCAACAACACAAAACACTAACACCCTAACAACAAACAACACTAACACCCTAACAACAAAAACCACTAAACCCCAACAAGAAACAACCCTGAACCCGTAACAACAAACACTAACCCCCGAACAACAAACAACACTAAACCCCTAACAAGAAACTAACCTAACCCCGTAACAACAAACACTAACCTCCTAACAACAAACAACCGTAACCCCTAAGAACAAACAACACTAACGCCCTAAGAACAAACAACACTAACCCCCAGCAACGAACAATACTAACCCCCTAACAACACAGAACCTAACCCCTTATCAACAAACAACCCTAACCCACTAACAACAAACAACCCTAACACCCTAACAACAAACAACACTAACCCCCTAACAACAAACAACCCTAAACCCATAACATCAAAGAACACTAACACCCTAACAACAAACAACCCTAGCCCCCTAACAACAAACACTAACCCCCAAACAACAAACAACCCTAACCCCTAAAAACCAAAAACACTAACCCACTAACAACAAACAACCGTAACCCACTAACAACAAACAACCCTAACCCCCTAACAACAAACAACCCTAAACCCCTAACAACAAACACTAACCCCCAAACAACAAAAAACCCTAACCCCTGAAAACCAAAAACACTAACCCACTAACAACAAACAACCCTAACCCACTAACAACAAACAATCCTAACACCCTAACAACAAACAACACTAAACCCCTAACAACAAACAACCCTAAACCCCTAACATCAAACACCACTAACCCCCTAACAACACAAAACACTAACACCCTAACAACAAACAACACTAACACCCTAACAACAAAAACAACTAAACCCCAACAAGAAACAACCCTAAACCCCTAACAACAAACACTAACCCCCTAACAACAAACAACACTAAACCCCTAACAAGAAACTAACCTAACCCCGTAACAACAAACAACACTAACCTCCTAACAACAAACAACCCTAACCCCCTAACAACAAACACCCCTAAACCCCTAACAACAAACAATCCTAACCCCCTAACAACCTACAACACTAACCCCCTAACCACAAACAGCACAAACCCCGTAAGAACAAACAACACTAACCCCCTAACAAGAGTCCTAACCACCTAAAAACAAACAACACTAACCCCCTAAAAAGAAACAACAATAAACCCCTAAAAACAAACAACACTCATCCCCTAAGAACAAACAACACTAACCCTCTAACAACAAACAACACTAACCCCTAAGAACAAAAACACTAACCCCCTAACAAGAAACAACTCTAAACCCCTAACAACAAACAACACTAACCCCCTAACAACAAAAAACACTAAGACCCTAACAACAACCAACCCTAACCCCTAAGAACAAACAACACTAACGCCCTAAGAACAAACAACACTAACCCCCAGCAACGAACAATACTAACCCCCTAACAACACAAAACCTAAGCCCTTATCAACAAACAACCCTAACCCACTAACAACAAACAACCCTGACACCCTAACAACAAACAACACTAACCCCCTAAAAACAAACAACCCTAAACCCCTAACATCAAAGAACACTAACACCCTAACAACAAACAACCCTAGCCCCCTAACAACAAACACTAACCCCCAAACAACAAACAACCCTAACCCCTTAAAACCAAAAACACTAACCCACTAACAACAAACAACCCTAACTCACTAACAACAAACAACTCTAACCCCCTAACAACAAACAACCCTACACCCCTAACATCAAACAACACTATCCCCCTAACAACACAAAACACTAACAGCCTCACAAAAAACAACACTAACACCCTAACAACAAAAACCACTAAACCCCAACAAGAAACAACCCTAAACCCCTAACAACAAACACTAACCCCCTAAGAACAAACAACACTCAACCCCTAACAAGAAACTACCCTAACCCCGTAACAACAAACAACACTAACCCCGTAACAACAAACAACCCTAACCCCCAAACAACAAACAACCCTAACCCCCTAACAACAAACAATCCTAACCCCCGAACAACCAACAACACTAACCCCCTAACCACAATAAACACTAACACCCTAACAACAAAAACCACTAAACCCCAACAAGAAACAACCCTAAACCCCTAACAACAAACAACACTAACCCCCTAACAACAAACAACCCTAACGAAACAGCAAACAACCCTAACCCACTAACAACAAACAACACTAACACCCTAACAACAAACAACCCTAACCCCCTAACAACAAACAACAGTAACACCCTAAGCAGAAACAACCCTAACCCCCTAACAACAAACAACACTAACCCCCTAACAACAAACAACCCTAAATCCCTAACACCAAAGAACACTAACACCCTAACAACAAACAACCCTAACCCCCTAACAACAAACTCTAACCCCCAAACAACAAACAACCCTAACACCTGAAAACCAAAAACACTAACCCACTAACAACAAACAACCCTAAGCCACTAAAAACAAACAACCCTAACACCCTAACAGCAAACAACACTAACCCCCTAACAACAAACAACCCTAAACCCCTAACATCAAACAACTCTAACCCCCCAACAACACAAAACACTAACACCCTAACAACAAACAACACTAACACCCTAACAACAAAAACCACTAAACCCCAACAAGAAACAACCCTGAACCCGTAACAACAAACACTAACCCCCGAACAACAAACAACACTAAACCCCTAACAAGAAACTAACCTAACCCCGTAACAACAAACACTAACCTCCTAACAACAAACAACCCTAACCCCTAAGAACAAACAACACTAACGCCCTAAGAACAAACAACACTAACCCCCAGCAACGAACAATACTAACCCCCTAACAACACAGAACCTAACCCCTTATCAACAAACAACCCTAACCCACTAACAACAAACAACCCTAACACCCTAACAACAAACAACACTAACCCCCTAACAACAAACAACCCTAAACCCATAACATCAAAGAACACTAACACCCTAACAAGAAACAACCCTAGCCCCCTAACAACAAACACTAACCCCCAAACAACAAACAACACTAACCCCTAAAAACCAAAAACACTAACCCACTAACAACAAACAACCGTAACCCACAAACAACAAACAACCCTAACCCCCTAACAACAAACAACCCTAAACCCCTAACATCAAACAACACTAACCCCATAACAACACAAAACACTAACACCCTAACAACAAACAACACTAACACCCTAACAACAAAAACCACTAAACCCCAACAAGAAACAACCCTGAACCCCTAACAACAAACAACACTAACCCCCTAACAACAAACAACCCTAACCAAACAACAAAAAACCCTAACCCACGAACAACAAACAACACTAACACCCTAACAACAAACAACACTAACACCCTAACAACAAACAACCCTAAACCCCTAACATCAAAGAACACTAAAACCCTAACAACAAACAACCCTAACCCCCTAACAACAAACACTAACCCTCAAACAACAAACAACCCTAACCCCTGAAAACCAAAAACACTAACCCACTAACAACAAACAACCCTAACCCACTAACAACAAACAATCCTAACACCCTAACAACAAACAACACTAAACCCCTAACAACAAACAACCCTAAACCCCTAACATCAAACAACACTAACCCAAGAACAAAAAACAACCCTAACACCCTAACAACAAACAACACTAAACAACTAACAACAAACAACCCTAAACCCCTAACATCAAACAACACTAACCCCCTAACAACACAAAACACTAACACCCTAACAACAAACAACACTAACACCCTAACAACAAAAACAACTAAACCCCAACAAGAAACAACCCTAAACCCCTAACAACAAACACTAACCCCCTAACAACAAACAACACTAAACCCCTAACAAGAAACTAACCTAACCCCGTAACAACAAACAACACTAACCTCCTAACAACAAACAACCCTAACCCCCTAACAACAAACACCCCTAAACCCCTAACAACAAACAATCCTAACCCCCTAACAACCTACAACACTAACCCCCTAACCACAAACAGCACAAACCCCGTAAGAACAAACAACACTAACCCCCTGACAACAGTCCTAACCACCTAACAACAAACAACACTAACCCCCTAAAAAGAAACAACAATAAACCCCTAAAAACAAACAACACTCATCCCCTAAGAACAAACAACACTAACCCTCTAACAACAAACAACACTAACCCCTAAGAACAAAAACACTAACCCCCTAACAACAAACAACACTAACACCCTAAAAACAAACAACCCTAAAACCCTAAAAACAAACAACACTGAACCCCTAAAAACAAACAACACTAAGCCAATAACAACAAACATCACTAACCCACTAACAACAAAAAACACTAACCCGCTAACAACATCCAACAGTAACGCCCTAACCACAAACAACACTAACCCCCTAAAAACAAACAATCCTAACCCCCTAACAACAAACAACACTCACCCCTAAAAAACAAACAACCCTAAAACCTTAAAAGCAAACAACACTGAACCCCTAAAAACAAACAACACTAAGCCCCTAACAACAAACAACAGTAACACCCGAACAACAAACACCACTAAACCCCAACAAGAAACAACCCTAAGCCCCTAACAACAAACAACACTAACCCCCTAACAAGAAACAACCCTAAACCCCTAACAACAAACAACACTAACCCCCTAACAACAAAAAACACTAACACCCTAACAACAACCAACCCTAACCCCTAAGAACAAACAACACTAACGCCCTAAGAACAAACAACACTAACCCCCAGCAACGAACAATACTAACGCCCTAACAACACAAAACCTAACCCCTTATCAACAAACAACCCTAACCCACTAACAACAAACAACCCTAACACCCTAACAACAAACAACACTAACCCCCTAACAACAAACAACCCTAAACCCCTAACATCAAAGAACACTAACACCCTAACAACTAACAACCCTAGCCCCCTAACAACAAACACGAACCCCCAAACAACAAACAACCCTAACCCCTTAAAACCAAAAACACTAACCCACTAACAACAAACAACCCTAACCCACTAACAACAAACAACTCTAACCCCCTAACAACAAACAACCCTACACCCCTAACATCAAACAACACTATCCCCCTAACAACACAAAACACTAACAGTCTCACAAAAAACAACACTAACACCCTAACAACAAAAACCACTAAACCCCAACAAGAAACAACCCTAAACCCCTAACAAAAAACACTAACCCCCTAACAACAAACAACCCTAAACCCCTAACAAGAAACTACCCTAACCCCGTAACAACAAACAACACTAACACCCTAACAACAAACAACCCTAACCCCCAAACAACAAACAACCCTAACCCCCTAACAACAAACAATCCTAACCCCCAAACAACCAACAACACTAACCCCCTAACCACAATAAACACTAACACTCTAACAACAAAAACCACTAAACCCCAACAAGAAACAACCCTAAACCCCTAACAACAAACAACACTAACTCCCTAACAACAAACAACCCTAACCAAACAACAAAAACCCTAACCCACTAACAACAAACAACACTAACACCCTAACAACAAACAACCCTAAACCCCTAACATCAAAGAACACTAACACCTAACAACAAACAACCCTAACCCCCTAACAACAAACAACACTAAACCCCTAACAAGAAACTACCCTAACCCCATAACAACAAACAACAATAACCCTGTAACAACAAACAACCCTAACCCCCAAACAACAAACAACCCTAACCCCCTAAGAACAAACAATCCTAACCCCCGAACAACCAACAACACTAACCCCCTAACCACAGTAAACACTAACACCCTAACAACAAAAACCACTAAACCCCAACAAGAAACAACCCTAAACCCCTAACAACAAACAACACTAACCCCCTAACAACAAACAATCCTAACCAAACAACAAAAAACCCTAACCCACTAACAACAAACAACACTAACACCCTAACAACAAACAACCCTAACCCCCTAACAACAAACAACACTAACACCCTAACAACAAACAACCCTAACCCCCTAACAACAAATAGCACTAACCCCCTAACAACAAACAACCCTAAACCCCTAACGTCAAAGAACACTAAAACCCTAACAACAAACAACCCTAACCCCCTAACAACAAACACTAACCCCCAAACAACAAACAACCCTAACCCCTGAAAACCAAAAACACTAACCCACTAACAACAAACAACCCTAACCCACTAACAACAAACAACCCTAACACCCTAACAACAAACAACACTAAACCCCTAACAACAAACAACCCTAAACCCCTAACATCAAACAACACTAACCCCCTAACAACACAAAACACTAACACCCTAACAACAAACAACACTAACACCCTAACAACAAAAACAACTAAACCCCTACAAGAAACAACCCTAAACCCCTAACAACAAACACTAACCCCCGAACAACAAACAACACTAAACCCCTAACAAGAAACTAACCTAACCCCGTAACAACAAACAACACTAACCTCCTAACAACAAACAAACCTAACCCCCTAACAACAAACACCCCTAAACCCCTAACAACAAACAGTCCTAACCCCCTAACAACCTACAACACTAACTCCCTAACCACAAACAGCACAAACCCCGTAAGAACAAACAACACTAACCCCCTAAGAAGAGTCCTAACCACCTAAAAACAAACAACACTAACCCCCTAAAAAGAAACAACAATAAACCCCTAAAAACAAACAACACTCATCCCCTAAGAACAAAAAACACTAACCCTCTAACAACAAACAACACTAACCCCTAAGAACAAAAACACTAACCCCCTAACAACAAACAACACTAACCCCCTAAAAACAAACAACCCTAAAACCCTAAAAACAAACAACACTGAACCCCTAAAAACAAACAACACTAAGCCAATAACAACAAACATCACTAACCCACTAACAACAAAAAACACTAACCCGCTAACAACATCCAACAGTAACGCCCTAACCACAAACAACACTAACCCCCTAAAGACAAACAATCCTAACCCCCTAACAACAAACAACACTCACCCCTAAAAAACAAACAACCCTAAAACCTTAAAAGCAAACAACACTGAACCCCTAAAAACAAACAACACTAAGCCCCTAACAACAAACAACAGTAACACCCGAACAACAAACACCACTAAACCCCAACAAGAAACAACCCTAAGCCCCTAACAACAAACAACACTAACCCCCTAACAAGAAACAACCCTAAACCCCTAACAACAAACAACACTAACCCCCTAACAACAAAAAACACTAACACCCTAACAACAACCAACCCTAACCCCTAAGAACAAACAACACTAACGCCCTAAGAACAAACAACACTAACCCCCAGCAACGAACAATACTAACCCCCTAACAACACAAAACCTGACCCCTTATCAACAAACAACCCTAACCCACTAACAACAAACAACCCTAACACCCTAACAACAAACAACACTAACCCCCTAACAACAAACAACCCTAAACCCCTAACATCAAAGAACACTAACACCCTAACAACAAACAACCCTAACCCCCTAACAACAAACACTAACCCCCAAACAACAAACAACCCTAACCCCTAAAAACCAAAAACACTAACCCACTAACAACAAAAAACCCTAACCCACTAACAACAAACAACTCTAACCCCCAACAACAAACAACCCTACAACCCTAACATCAAACAACACTATCCCCCTAACAACACAAAACACTAACACCCTCACAAAAAACAACACTAACACCCTAACAACAAAAACCACTAAACCCCAACAAGAAACAACCCTAAACCCCTAACAACAAACACTAACCCCCTAACAACAAACAACACTAAACCCCTAACAAGAAACTACCCTAACCCCGTAACAACAAACAACACTAACCCCGTAACAACAAACAACCCTAACCCCCAAACAACAAACAACCCTAACCCCCTAACAACAAACAATCCTAACCCCCGAACAACCAACAACACTAACCCCCTAACCACAATAAACACTAACACCCTAACAACAAAAACCACTAAACCCCAACAAGAAACAACCCTAAACCCCTAACAACAAACAACACTAACCCCCTAACAACAAACAACCCTAACCAAACAACAAACAACCCTAACCCACTAAGAACAAACAACACTAACACCTAACAACAAACAACCCTAACCCCCTAACAACAAACAACAGTAACACCCTAACCAGAAACAACCCTAACCCCCTAACAACAAACAACACTAACCCCCTAACAACAAACAACCCTAAATCCCTAACACCAAAGAACATTAACACCCTAACAACAAACAACCCTAACCCCCTAACAACAAACACTAACCCCCAAACAACAAACAACCCTAACCCCTGAAAACCAAAAACACTAACCCACTACCAACAAACAACCCTAACCCACTAAAAACAAAAAACCCTAACACCCTAACAGCAAACAACACTAACCCCCTAACAACAAACAACCCTAAACCCCTAACATCAAACAACTCTAACCCCCCAACAACACAAAACACTAACACCCTAACAACAAACAACACTAACACCCTAACAACAAAAACCACTAAACCCCAACAAGAAACAACCCTGAACCCGTAACAACAAACACTAACCCCCGAACAACAAACAACACTAAACCCCTAACAAGAAACTAACCTAACCCCGTAACAACAAACACTAACCTCCTAACAACAAACAACCCTAACCCCTAAGAACAAACAACACTAACGCCCTAAGAACAAACAACACTAACCCCCAGCAACGAACAATACTAACCCCCTAACAACACAGAACCTAACCCCTTATCAACAAACAACCCTAACCCACTAACAACAAACAACCCTAACACCCTAACAACAAACAACACTAACCCCCTAACAACAAACAACCCTAAACCCATAACATCAAAGAACACTAACACCCTAACAAGAAACAACCCTAGCCCCCTAACAACAAACACTAACCCCCAAACAACAAACAACCCTAACCCCTAAAAACCAAAAACACTAACCCACTAACAACAAACAACCGTAACCCACTAACAACAAACAACCCTAACCCCCTAACAACAAACAACCCTAAACCCCTAACATCAAACAACACTAACCCCATAACAACACAAAACACTAACACCCTAACAACAAACAACACTAACACCCTAACAACAAAAACCACTAAACCCCAACAAGAAACAACCCTGAACCCCTAACAACAAACAACACTAACCCCCTAACAACAAACAACCCTAACCAAACAACAAAAAACCCTAACCCACGAACAACAAACAACACTAACACCCTAACAACAAACAACACTAACACCCTAACAACAAACAACCCTAAACCCCTAACATCAAAGAACACTAAAACCCTAACAACAAACAACCCTAACCCCCTAACAACAAACACTAACAACCAAACAACAAACAACCCTAACCCCTGAAAACCAAAAACACTAACCCACTAACAACAAACAACCCTAACCCACTAACAACAAACAATCCTAACACCCTAACAACAAACAACACTAAACCCCTAACAACAAACAACCCTAAACCCCTAACATCAAACAACACTAACCCACTAACAAAATACAACCCTAACACCCTAACAACAAACAACACTAAACAACTAACAACAAACAACCCTAAAACCCTAACATCAAACAACACTAACCCCCTAACAACACAAAACACTAACACCCTAACAACAAACAACACTAACACCCTAACAACAAAAACAACTAAACCCCAACAAGAAACAACCCTAAACCCCTAACAACAAACACTAACCCCCTAACAACAAACAACACTAAACCCCTAACAAGAAACTAACCTAACCCCGTAACAACAAACAACACTAACCTCCTAACAACAAACAACCCTAACCCCCTAACAACAAACACCCCTAAACCCCTAACAACAAACAATCCTAACCCCCTAACAACCTACAACACTAACCCCCTAACCACAAACAGCACAAACCCCGTAAGAACAAACAACACTAACCCCCTAACAAGAGTCCTAACCACCTAAAAACAAACAACACTAACCCCCTAAAAAGAAACAACAATAAACCCCTAAAAACAAACAACACTCATCCCCTAAGAACAAACAACACTAACCCTCTAACAACAAACAACACTAACCCCTAAGAACAAAAACACTAACCCCCTAACAACAAACAACACTAACACCCTAAAAACAAACAACCCTAAAACCCTAAAAACAAACAACACTGAACCCCTAAAAACAAACAACACTAAGCCAATAACAACAAACATCACTAACCCACTAACAACAAAAAACACTAACCCGCTAACAACATCCAACAGTAACGCCCTAACCACAAACAATACTAACCCCCTAAAAACAAACAATCCTAACCCCCTAACAACAAACAACACTCACCCCTAAAAAACAAACAACCCTAAAACCTTAAAAGCAAACAACACTGAACCCCTAAAAACAAACAACACTAAGCCCCTAACAACAATCAACAGTAACACCCGAACAACAAACACCACTAAACCCCAACAAGAAACAACCCTAAGCCCCTAACAACAAACAACACTAACCCCCTAACAAGAAACAACCCTAAACCCCTAACAACAAACAACACTAACCCCCTAACAACAAAAAACACTAACACCCTAACAACAACCAACCCTAACCCCTAAGAACAAACAACACTAACGCCCTAAGAACAAACAACACTAACCCCCAGCAACGAACAATACTAACCCCCTAACAACACAAAACCTAACCCCTTATCAACAAACAACCCTAACCCACTAACAACAAACAACCCTAACACCCTAACAACAAACAACACTAACCCCCCAACAACAAACAACCCTAAACCCCTAACATCAAAGAACACTAACACCCTAACAACTAACAACCCTAGCCCCCTAACAACAAACACGAACCCCCAAACAACAAACAACCCTAACCCCTTAAAACCAAAAACACTAACCCACTAACAACAAACAACCCTAACCCACTAACAACAAACAACTCTAACCCCCTAACAACAAACAACCCTACACCCCTAACATCAAACAACACTATCCCCCTAACAACACAAAACACTAACAGCCTCACAAAAAACAACACTAACACCCTAACAACAAAAACCACTAAACCCCAACAAGAAACAACCCTAAACCCCTAACAAAAAACACTAACCCCCTAACAACAAACAACCCTAAACCCCTAACAAGAAACTACCCTAACCCCGTAACAACAAACAACACTAACACCCTAACAACAAACAACCCTAACCCCCAAACAACAAACAACCCTAACCCCCTAACAACAAACAATCCTAACCCCCAAACAACCAACAACACTAACCCCCTAACCACAATAAATACTAACACTCTAACAACAAAAACCACTAAACCCCAACAAGAAACAACCCTAAACCCCTAACAACAAACAACACTAACCCCCTAACAACAAACAACCCTAACCAAACAACAAAAACCCTAACCCACTAACAACAAACAACACTAACACCCTAACAACAAACAACCCTAAACCCCTAACATCAAAGAACACTAACACCTAACAACAAACAACCCTAACCCCCTAACAACAAACACTAACCCCCAAACAACAAACAACCCTAACCCCTAAAAACCAAAAACACTAACCCACTAACAACAAACAACCCTAAACCACTAACAACAAACAACCCTAACACCCTAACAACAAACAACACTAACCACCTAACAACAAACAACCCTAAACCCCTAACATCAAACAACACTAACCCCCTAACAACACAAAACACTAACACCCTAACAACAGACAACCCTAACCCCCTAACAGCAAACACTAACCCCCGAACAACAAACAACCCTAACCCCTAAAAACCAAAAACACTAACCCACTAACAACAAACAACCCTAAACCACTAACAACAAACAACCCTAACACCCTAACAACAAACAACACTAACCCCCTAACAACAAACAACCCTAAACCCCTAACATCAAACAACACTAACCCCCTAACAACACAAAACACTAACACCCTAACAACAAACACACTAACCCCCTAACAACAAACAACACTAACCCCCTAACAACAAACAACCCTAAACCCCTAACATCAAACAACACTAACCCCCTAAGAACACAAAACATTAACACCCTAACAACAAACAACACTAGCAGCCTAACAACAAAAACCACTAAACCCCAACAAGAAACAACCCCAAACCCCTAACAACAAACACTAACCCCCTAACAACAAACAACACTAAACCCCTAACAAGAAATTACCCTAACCCCGTAATAACAAACAACACTAACCCCGTAACAACAAACAACCCTAACCCCCTAACAAGAACCAACCCTAAACCCCTAACAACAACAACACTAACCCCCTAACAACAAACAACACTGACACCCTAACAACAACCAACCCTAACCCCTAAGAACAAACAACATTAAAGCCCTAAGAACAAACAACACTAACCCCCAGCAACGAACAATACTAACCCTCAGCAACACAAAACCTAACCCCTTATCAACAAACAACCCTAACCCACTAACAACAAACAACCCTAACACCCTAACAACAAACACTAAACCCCTAACAAGAAACTACCCTAACCCCGAAACAACAAACAACAATAACCCTGTAACAACAAACAACCCTAACCCCCAAACAACAAACAACCCTAACCCCCTAAGAACAAACAATCCTAACCCCCGAACAACCAACAACACTAACCCCCTAACCACAGTAAACACTAACACCCTAACAACAAAAACCACTAAACCCCAACAAGAAACAACCCTAAACCCCTAACAACAAACAACACTAACCCCCTAACAACAAACAATCCTAACCAAACAACAAAAAACCCTAACCCACTAACAACAAACAACACTAACACCCTAACAACAAACAACCCTAACCCCCTAACAACAAACAACACTAACACCCTAACAACAAACAACCCTAACCCCCTAACAACAAATAGCACTAACCCCCTAAAAACAAACAACCCTAAACCCCTAACGTCAAAGAACACTAAAACCCTAACAACAAACAACCCTAACCCCCTAACAACAAACACTAACCCCCAAACAACAAACAACCCTAACCCCTGAAAACCAAAAACACTAACCCACTAACAACAAACAACCCTAACCCACTAACAACAAACAACCCTAACACCCTAACAACAAACAACACTAAACCCCTAACAACAAACAACCCTAAACCCCTAACATCAAACAACACTAACCCCCTAACAACACAAAACACTAACACCCTAACAACAAACAACACTAACACCCTAACAACAAAAACAACTAAACCCCTACAAGAAACAACCCTAAACCCCTAACAACAAACACTAACCCCCGAACAACAAACAACACTAAACCCCTAACAAGAAACTAACCTAACCCCGTAACAACAAACAACACTAACCTCCTAACAACAAACAAACCTAACCCCCTAACAACAAACACCCCTAAGCCCCTAACAACAAACAGTCCTAACCCCCTAACAACCTACAACACTAACTCCCTAACCACAAACAGCACAAACCCCGTAAGAACAAACAACACTAACCCCCTAAGAAGAGTCCTAACCACCTAAAAACAAACAACACTAACCCCCTAAAAAGAAACAACAATAAACCCCTAAAAACAAACAACACTCATCCCCTAAGAACAAAAAACACTAACCCTCTAACAACAAACAACACTAACCCCTAAGAACAAAAACACTAACCCCCTAACAACAAACAACACTAACCCCCTAAAAACAAACAACCCTAAAACCCTAAAAACAAACAACACTGAACCCCTAAAAACAAACAACACTAAGCCAATAACAACAAACATCACTAACCCACTAACAACAAAAAACACTAACCCGCTAACAACATCCAACAGTAACGCCCTAACCACAAACAACACTAACCCCCTAAAAACAAACAATCCTAACCCCCTAACAACAAACAACACTCACCCCTAAAAAACAAACAACCCTAAAACCTTAAAAGCAAACAACACTGAACCCCTAAAAACAAACAACACTAAGCCCCTAACAACAAACAACAGTAACACCCGAACAACAAACACCACTAAACCCCAACAAGAAACAACCCTAAGCCCCTAACAACAAACAACACTAACCCCCTAACAAGAAACAACCCTAAACCCCTAACAACAAACAACACTAACCCCCTAACAACAAAAAACACTAACACCCTAACAACAACCAACCCTAACCCCTAAGAACAAACAACACTAACGCCCTAAGAACAAACAACACTAACCCCCAGCAACGAACAATACTAACCCCCTAACAACACAAAACCTAACCCCTTATCAACAAACAACCCTAACCCACTAACAACAAACAACCCTAACACCCTAACAACAAACAACACTAACCCCCTAACAACAAACAACCCTAAACCCCTAACATCAAAGAACACTAACACCCTAACAACTAACAACCCTAGCCCCCTAACAACAAACACGAACCCCCAAACAACAAACAACCCTAACCCCTTAAAACCAAAAACACTAACCCACTAACAACAAACAACCCTAACCCACTAACAACAAACAACTCTAACCCCCTAACAACAAACAACCCTACACCCCTAACATCAAACAACACTATCCCCCTAACAACACAAAACACTAACAGTCTCACAAAAAACAACACTAACACCCTAACAACAAAAACCACTAAACCCCAACAAGAAACAACCCTAAACCCCTAACAAAAAACACTAACCCCCTAACAACAAACAACCCTAAACCCCTAACAAGAAACTACCCTAACCCCGTAACAACAAACAACACTAACACCCTAACAACAAACAACCCTAACCCCGAAACAACAAACAACCCTAACCCCCTAACAACAAACAATCCTAACCCCCAAACAACCAACAACACTAACCCCCTAACCACAATAAACACTAACACTCTAACAACAAAAACCACTAAACCCCAACAAGAAACAACCCTAAACCCCTAACAACAAACAACACTAACCCCCTAACAACAAACAACCCTAACCAAACAACAAAAACCCTAACCCTCTAACAACAAACAACACTAACACCCTAACAACAAACAACCCTAAACCCCTAACATCAAAGAACACTAACACCTAACAACAAACAACCCTAACCCCCTAACAACAAACACTAACCCGCAAACAGCAAACAACCCTAACCCCTAAAAACCAAAAACACTAACCCACTAACAACAAACAACCCTAAACCACTAACAACAAACAACCCTAACACCCTAACAACAAACAACACTAACCACCTAACAACAAACAACCCTAAACCCCTAACATCAAACAACACTAACCCCCTAACAACACAAAACACTAACACCCTAACAACAGACAACCCTAACCCCCTAACAACAAACACTAACCCCCGAACAACAAACAACCCTAACCCCTAAAAACCAAAAACACTAACCCACTAACAACAAACAACCCTAAACCACTGACAACAAACAACCCTAACACCCTAACAACAAACAACACTAACCCCCTAACAACAAACAACCCTAAACCCCTAACATCAAACAACACTAACCCCCTAACAACACAAAACACTAACACCCTAACAACAAACACACTAACCCCCTAACAACAAACAACACTAACCCCCTAACAACAAACAACCCTAAACCCCTAACATCAAACAACACTAACCCCCTAAGAACACAAAACATTAACACCCTAACAACAAACAACACTAACAGCCTAACAACAAAAACCACTAAACCCCAACAAGAAACAACCCCAAACCCCTAACAACAAACACTAACCCCCTAACAACAAACAACACTAAACCCCTAACAAGAAATTACCCTAACCCCGTAATAACAAACAACACTAACCCCGTAACAACAAACAACCCTAAACCACTAACAACAAACAACCCTAACACCCTAACAACAAACAACACTAACCACCTCACAACAAACAACCCTAAACCCCTAACATCAAACAACACTAACCCCCTAACAACACAAAACACTAACACCCTAACAACAGACAACCCTAACCCCCTAACAACAAACACTAACCCCCGAACAACAAACAACCCTAACCCCTAAAAACCAAAAACACTAACCCACTAACAACAAACAACCCTAAACCACTGACAACAAACAACCCTAACACCCTAACAACAAACAACACTAACCCCCTAACAACAAACAACCCTAAACCCCTAACATCAAACAACACTAACCCCCTAACAACACAAAACACTAACACCCTAACAACAAACACACTAACCCCCTAACAACAAACAACACTAACCCCCTAACAACAAACAACCCTAAACCCCTAACATCAAACAACACTAACCCCCTAAGAACACAAAACATTAACACCCTAACAACAAACAACACTAACAGCCTAACAACAAAAACCACTAAACCCCAACAAGAAACAACCCCAAACCCCTAACAACAAACACTAACCCCCTAACAACAAACAACACTAAACCCCTAACAAGAAATTACCCTAACCCCGTAATAACAAACAACACTAACCCCGTAACAACAAACAACCCTAACCCCCTAACAAGAAACAACCCTAAACCCCTAACAACAACAACACTAACCCCCTAACAACAAACAACACTGACACCCTAACAACAACCAACCCTAACCCCTAAGAACAAACAACATTAAAGCCCTAAGAACAAACAACACTAACCCCCAGCAACGAACAATACTAACCCTCAGCAACACAAAACCTAACCCCTTATCAACAAACAACCCTAACCCACTAACAACAAACAACCCTAACACCCTAACAACAAACACTAAACCCCTAACAAGAAACTACCCTAACCCCGTAACAACAAACAACAATAACCCTGTAACAACAAACAACCCTAACCCCCAAACAACAAACAACCCTAACCCCCTAAGAACAAACAATCCTAACCCCCGAACAACCAACAACACTAACCCCCTAACCACAGTAAACACTAACACCCTAACAACAAAAACCACTAAACCCCAACAAGAAACAACCCTAAACCCCTAACAACAAACAACACTAACCCCCTAACAACAAACAATCCTAACCAAACAACAAAAAACCCTAACCCACTAACAACAAACAACACTAACACCCTAACAACAAACAACCCTAACCCCCTAACAACAAACAACACTAACACCCTAACAACAAACAACCCTAACCCCCTAACAACAAATAGCACTAACCCCCTAACAACAAACAACCCTAAACCCCTAACGTCAAAGAACATTAACACCCTAACAACAAACAACACTAACACCCTAACAACAAAAACCACTAAACCCCAACAAGAAACAACCCTGAACCCGTAACAACAAACACTAACCCCCGAACAACAAACAACACTAAACCCCTAACAAGAAACTAACCTAACCCCGTAACAACAAACACTAACCTCCTAACAACAAACAACCCTAACCCCTAAGAACAAACAACACTAACGCCCTAAGAACAAACAACACTAACCCCCAGCAACGAACAATACTAACCCCCTAACAACACAGAACCTAACCCCTTATCAACAAACACCCCTAACCCACTAACAACAAACAACCCTAACACCCTAACAACAAACAACACTAACCCCCTAACAACAAACAACCCTAAACCCATAACATCAAAGAACACTAACACCCTAACAAGAAACAACCCTAGCCCCCTAACAACAAACACTAACCCCCAAACAACAAACAACCCTAACCCCTAAAAACCAAAAACACTAGCCCACTAACAACAAACAACCGTAACCCACTAACAACAAACAACCCTAACCCCCTAACAACAAACAACCCTAAACCCCTAACATCAAACAACACTAACCCCATAACAACACAAAACACTAACACCCTAACAACAAACAACACTAACACCCTAACAACAAAAACCACTAAACCCCAACAAGAAACAACCCTGAACCCCTAACAACAAACAACACTAACCCCCTAACAACAAACAACCCTAACCAAACAACAAAAAACCCTAACCCACGAACAACAAACAACACTAACACCCTAACAACAAACAACACTAACACCCTAACAACAAACAACCCTAAACCCCTAACATCAAAGAACACTAAAACCCTAACAACAAACAACCCTAACCCCCTAACAACAAACACTAACCCCCAAACAACAAACAACCCTAACCCCTGAAAACCAAAAACACTAACCCACTAACAACAAACAACCCTAACCCACTAACAACAAACAATCCTAACACCCTAACAACAAACAACACTAAACCCCTAACAACAAACAACCCTAAACCCCTAACATCAAACAACACTAACCCACTAACAAAATACAACCCTAACACCCTAACAACAAACAACACTAAACAACTAACAACAAACAACCCTAAACCCCTAACATCAAACAACACTAACCCCCTAACAACACAAAACACTAACACCCTAACAACAAACAACACTAACACCCTAACAACAAAAACAACTAAACCCCAACAAGAAACAACCCTAAACCCCTAACAACAAACACTAACCCCCTAACAACAAACAACACTAAACCCCTAACAAGAAACTAACCTAACCCCGTAACAACAAACAACACTAACCTCCTAACAACAAACAACCCTAACCCCCTAACAACAAACACCCCTAAACCCCTAACAACAAACAATCCTAACCCCCTAACAACCTACAACACTAACCCCCTAACCACAAACAGCACAAACCCCGTAAGAACAAACAACACTAACCCCCTAACAAGAGTCCTAACCACCTAAAAACAAACAACACTAACCCCCTAAAAAGAAACAACAATAAACCCCTAAAAACAAACAACACTCATCCCCTAAGAACAAACAACACTAACCCTCTAACAACAAACAACACTAACCCCTAAGAACAAAAACACTAACCCCCTAACAACAAACAACACTAACCCCCTAAAAACAAACAACCCTAAAACCCTAAAAACAAACAACACTGAACCCCTAAAAACAAACAACACTAAGCCAATAACAACAAACATCACTAACCCACTAACAACAAAAAACACTAACCCGCTAACAACATCCAACAGTAACGCCCTAACCACAAACAATACTAACCCCCTAAAAACAAACAATCCTAACCCCCTAACAACAAACAACACTCACCCCTAAAAAACAAACAACCCTAAAACCTTAAAAGCAAACAACACTGAACCCCTAAAAACAAACAACACTAAGCCCCTAACAACAAACAACAGTAACACCCGAACAACAAACACCACTAAACCCCAACAAGAAACAACCCTAAGCCCCTAACAACAAACAACACTAACCCCCTAACAAGAAACAACCCTAAACCCCTAACAACAAACAACACTAACCCCCTAACAACAAAAAACACTAACACCCTAACAACAACCAACCCTAACCCCTAAGAACAAACAACACTAACGCCCTAAGAACAAACAACACTAACCCCCAGCAACGAACAATACTAACCCCCTAACAACACAAAACCTAACCCCTTATCAACAAACAACCCTAACCCACTAACAACAAACAACCCTAACACCCTAACAACAAACAACACTAACCCCCTAACAACAAACAACCCTAAACCCCTAACATCAAAGAACACTAACACCCTAACAACAAACAACCCTAGCCCCCTAACAACAAACATGAACCCCCAAACAACAAACAACCCTAACCCCTTAAAACCAAAAACACTAACCCACTAACAACAAACAACCCTAACCCACTAACAACAAACAACTCTAACCCCCTAACAACAAACAACCCTACACCCCTAACATCAAACAACACTATCCCCCTAACAACACAAAACACTAACAGCCTCACAAAAAACAACACTAACACCCTAACAACAAAAACCACTAAACCCCAACAAGAAACAACCCTAAACCCCTAACAACAAACACTAACCCCCTAACAACAAACAACACTAAACCCCTAACAAGAAACTACCCTAACCCCGTAACAACAAACAACACTAACCCCGAAACAACAAACAACCCTAACCCCCTAACAACAAACAATCCTAACCCCCAAACAACCAACAACACTAACCCCCTAACCACAATAAACACTAACACTCTAACAACAAAAACCACTAAACCCCAACAAGAAACAACCCTAAACCCCTAACAACAAACAACACTAACCCCCTAACAACAAACAACCCTAACCAAACAACAAAAACCCTAACCCTCTAACAACAAACAACACTAACACCCTAACAACAAACAACCCTAAACCCCTAACATCAAAGAACACTAACACCTAACAACAAACAACCCTAACCCCCTAACAACAAACACTAACCCGCAAACAGCAAACAACCCTAACCCCTAAAAACCAAAAACACTAACCCACTAACAACAAACAACCCTAAACCACTAACAACAAACAACCCTAACACCCTAACAACAAACAACACTAACCACCTAACAACAAACAACCCTAAACCCCTAACATCAAACAACACTAACCCCCTAACAACACAAAACACTAACACCCTAACAACAGACAACCCTAACCCCCTAACAACAAACACTAACCCCCGAACAACAAACAACCCTAACCCCTAAAAACCAAAAACACTAACCCACTAACAACAAACAACCCTAAACCACTGACAACAAACAACCCTAACACCCTAACAACAAACAACACTAACCCCCTAACAACAAACAACCCTAAACCCCTAACATCAAACAACACTAACCCCCTAACAACACAAAACACTAACACCCTAACAACAAACACACTAACCCCCTAACAACAAACAACACTAACCCCCTAACAACAAACAACCCTAAACCCCTAACATCAAACAACACTAACCCCCTAAGAACACAAAACATTAACACCCTAACAACAAACAACACTAACAGCCTAACAACAAAAACCACTAAACCCCAACAAGAAACAACCCCAAACCCCTAACAACAAACACTAACCCCCTAACAACAAACAACACTAAACCCCTAACAAGAAATTACC
Organism: Elephas maximus indicus; assembly: GCF_024166365.1. Classification (NCBI taxonomy): domain Eukaryota; kingdom Metazoa; phylum Chordata; class Mammalia; order Proboscidea; family Elephantidae; genus Elephas; species Elephas maximus. Next base: position 95,832,141 of record NC_064833.1, read on the forward strand.
CTAACCCCGTAATAACAAACAACACTAACCCCGTAACAACAAACAACCCTAAACCACTAACAACAAACAACCCTAACACCCTAACAACAAACAACACTAACCACCTCACAACAAACAACCCTAAACCCCTAACATCAAACAACACTAACCCCCTAACAACACAAAACACTAACACCCTAACAACAGACAACCCTAACCCCCTAACAACAAACACTAACCCCCGAACAACAAACAACCCTAACCCCTAAAAACCAAAAACACTAACCCACTAACAACAAACAACCCTAAACCACTGACAACAAACAACCCTAACACCCTAACAACAAACAACACTAACCCCCTAACAACAAACAACCCTAAACCCCTAACATCAAACAACACTAACCCCCTAACAACACAAAACACTAACACCCTAACAACAAACACACTAACCCCCTAACAACAAACAACACTAACCCCCTAACAACAAACAACCCTAAACCCCTAACATCAAACAACACTAACCCCCTAAGAACACAAAACATTAACACCCTAACAACAAACAACACTAACAGCCTAACAACAAAAACCACTAAACCCCAACAAGAAACAACCCCAAACCCCTAACAACAAACACTAACCCCCTAACAACAAACAACACTAAACCCCTAACAAGAAATTACCCTAACCCCGTAATAACAAACAACACTAACCCCGTAACAACAAACAACCCTAACCCCCTAACAAGAAACAACCCTAAACCCCTAACAACAACAACACTAACCCCCTAACAACAAACAACACTGACACCCTAACAACAACCAACCCTAACCCCTAAGAACAAACAACATTAAAGCCCTAAGAACAAACAACACTAACCCCCAGCAACGAACAATACTAACCCTCAGCAACACAAAACCTAACCCCTTATCAACAAACAACCCTAACCCACTAACAACAAACAACCCTAACACCCTAACAACAAACACTAAACCCCTAACAAGAAACTACCCTAACCCCGTAACAACAAACAACAATAACCCTGTAACAACAAACAACCCTAACCCCCAAACAACAAACAACCCTAACCCCCTAAGAACAAACAATCCTAACCCCCGAACAACCAACAACACTAACCCCCTAACCACAGTAAACACTAACACCCTAACAACAAAAACCACTAAACCCCAACAAGAAACAACCCTAAACCCCTAACAACAAACAACACTAACCCCCTAACAACAAACAATCCTAACCAAACAACAAAAAACCCTAACCCACTAACAACAAACAACACTAACACCCTAACAACAAACAACCCTAACCCCCTAACAACAAACAACACTAACACCCTAACAACAAACAACCCTAACCCCCTAACAACAAATAGCACTAACCCCCTAACAACAAACAACCCTAAACCCCTAACGTCAAAGAACATTAACACCCTAACAACAAACAACACTAACACCCTAACAACAAAAACCACTAAACCCCAACAAGAAACAACCCTGAACCCGTAACAACAAACACTAACCCCCGAACAACAAACAACACTAAACCCCTAACAAGAAACTAACCTAACCCCGTAACAACAAACACTAACCTCCTAACAACAAACAACCCTAACCCCTAAGAACAAACAACACTAACGCCCTAAGAACAAACAACACTAACCCCCAGCAACGAACAATACTAACCCCCTAACAACACAGAACCTAACCCCTTATCAACAAACACCCCTAACCCACTAACAACAAACAACCCTAACACCCTAACAACAAACAACACTAACCCCCTAACAACAAACAACCCTAAACCCATAACATCAAAGAACACTAACACCCTAACAAGAAACAACCCTAGCCCCCTAACAACAAACACTAACCCCCAAACAACAAACAACCCTAACCCCTAAAAACCAAAAACACTAGCCCACTAACAACAAACAACCGTAACCCACTAACAACAAACAACCCTAACCCCCTAACAACAAACAACCCTAAACCCCTAACATCAAACAACACTAACCCCATAACAACACAAAACACTAACACCCTAACAACAAACAACACTAACACCCTAACAACAAAAACCACTAAACCCCAACAAGAAACAACCCTGAACCCCTAACAACAAACAACACTAACCCCCTAACAACAAACAACCCTAACCAAACAACAAAAAACCCTAACCCACGAACAACAAACAACACTAACACCCTAACAACAAACAACACTAACACCCTAACAACAAACAACCCTAAACCCCTAACATCAAAGAACACTAAAACCCTAACAACAAACAACCCTAACCCCCTAACAACAAACACTAACCCCCAAACAACAAACAACCCTAACCCCTGAAAACCAAAAACACTAACCCACTAACAACAAACAACCCTAACCCACTAACAACAAACAATCCTAACACCCTAACAACAAACAACACTAAACCCCTAACAACAAACAACCCTAAACCCCTAACATCAAACAACACTAACCCACTAACAAAATACAACCCTAACACCCTAACAACAAACAACACTAAACAACTAACAACAAACAACCCTAAACCCCTAACATCAAACAACACTAACCCCCTAACAACACAAAACACTAACACCCTAACAACAAACAACACTAACACCCTAACAACAAAAACAACTAAACCCCAACAAGAAACAACCCTAAACCCCTAACAACAAACACTAACCCCCTAACAACAAACAACACTAAACCCCTAACAAGAAACTAACCTAACCCCGTAACAACAAACAACACTAACCTCCTAACAACAAACAACCCTAACCCCCTAACAACAAACACCCCTAAACCCCTAACAACAAACAATCCTAACCCCCTAACAACCTACAACACTAACCCCCTAACCACAAACAGCACAAACCCCGTAAGAACAAACAACACTAACCCCCTAACAAGAGTCCTAACCACCTAAAAACAAACAACACTAACCCCCTAAAAAGAAACAACAATAAACCCCTAAAAACAAACAACACTCATCCCCTAAGAACAAACAACACTAACCCTCTAACAACAAACAACACTAACCCCTAAGAACAAAAACACTAACCCCCTAACAACAAACAACACTAACCCCCTAAAAACAAACAACCCTAAAACCCTAAAAACAAACAACACTGAACCCCTAAAAACAAACAACACTAAGCCAATAACAACAAACATCACTAACCCACTAACAACAAAAAACACTAACCCGCTAACAACATCCAACAGTAACGCCCTAACCACAAACAATACTAACCCCCTAAAAACAAACAATCCTAACCCCCTAACAACAAACAACACTCACCCCTAAAAAACAAACAACCCTAAAACCTTAAAAGCAAACAACACTGAACCCCTAAAAACAAACAACACTAAGCCCCTAACAACAAACAACAGTAACACCCGAACAACAAACACCACTAAACCCCAACAAGAAACAACCCTAAGCCCCTAACAACAAACAACACTAACCCCCTAACAAGAAACAACCCTAAACCCCTAACAACAAACAACACTAACCCCCTAACAACAAAAAACACTAACACCCTAACAACAACCAACCCTAACCCCTAAGAACAAACAACACTAACGCCCTAAGAACAAACAACACTAACCCCCAGCAACGAACAATACTAACCCCCTAACAACACAAAACCTAACCCCTTATCAACAAACAACCCTAACCCACTAACAACAAACAACCCTAACACCCTAACAACAAACAACACTAACCCCCTAACAACAAACAACCCTAAACCCCTAACATCAAAGAACACTAACACCCTAACAACAAACAACCCTAGCCCCCTAACAACAAACATGAACCCCCAAACAACAAACAACCCTAACCCCTTAAAACCAAAAACACTAACCCACTAACAACAAACAACCCTAACCCACTAACAACAAACAACTCTAACCCCCTAACAACAAACAACCCTACACCCCTAACATCAAACAACACTATCCCCCTAACAACACAAAACACTAACAGCCTCACAAAAAACAACACTAACACCCTAACAACAAAAACCACTAAACCCCAACAAGAAACAACCCTAAACCCCTAACAACAAACACTAACCCCCTAACAACAAACAACACTAAACCCCTAACAAGAAACTACCCTAACCCCGTAACAACAAACAACACTAACCCCGAAACAACAAACAACCCTAACCCCCAAACAACAAACAACCCTAACCCCCTAACAACAAACAATCCTAACCCCCGAACAACCAACAACACTAACCCCCTAACCACAATAAACACTAACACCCTAACAACAAAAACCACTAAACCCCAACAACAAACAACCCTAAACCCCTAACAACAAACAACACTAACCCCCTAACAACAAACAACCCTAACCAAACAACAAACAACCCTAACCCACTAACAACAAACAACACTAACACCCTAACAACAAACAACCCTAACCCCCTAACAACAAACAACAGTAACACCCTAACCAGAAACAACCCTAACCCCCTAACAACAAACAACACTAACCCCCTAACAACAAACAACCCTAAATCCCTAACACCAAAGAACACTAACATCCTAACAACAAACAACCCTAACCCCCTAACAACAAACACTAACCCCCAAACAACAAACAACCCTAACCCCTGAAAACCAAAAACACTAACCCACTAACAACAAACAACCCTAACCCACTAACAACAAACAATCCTAACACCCTAACAACAAACAACACTAAACCCCTAACAACAAACAACCCTAAACCCCTAACATCAAACAACACTAACCCACTAACAAAATACAACCCTAACACCCTAACAACAAACAACACTAAACAACTAACAACAAACAACCCTAAACCCCTAACATCAAACAACACTAACCCCCTAACAACACAAAACACTAACACCCTAACAACAAACAACACTAACACCCTAACAACAAAAACAACTAAACCCCAACAAGAAACAACCCTAAACCCCTAACAACAAACACTAACCCCCTAACAACAAACAACACTAAACCCCTAACAAGAAACTAACCTAACCCCGTAACAACAAACAACACTAACCTCCTAACAACAAACAACCCTAACCCCCTAACAACAAACACCCCTAAACCCCTAACAACAAACAATCCTAACCCCCTAACAACCTACAACACTAACCCCCTAACCACAAACAGCACAAACCCCGTAAGAACAAACAACACTAACCCCCTAACAAGAGTCCTAACCACCTAAAAACAAACAACACTAACCCCCTAAAAAGAAACAACAATAAACCCCTAAAAACAAACAACACTCATCCCCTAAGAACAAACAACACTAACCCTCTAACAACAAACAACACTAACCCCTAAGAACAAAAACACTAACCCCCTAACAACAAACAACACTAACCCCCTAAAAACAAACAACCCTAAAACCCTAAAAACAAACAACACTGAACCCCTAAAAACAAACAACACTAAGCCAATAACAACAAACATCACTAACCCACTAACAACAAAAAACACTAACCCGCTAACAACATCCAACAGTAACGCCCTAACCACAAACAATACTAACCCCCTAAAAACAAACAATCCTAACCCCCTAACAACAAACAACACTCACCCCTAAAAAACAAACAACCCTAAAACCTTAAAAGCAAACAACACTGAACCCCTAAAAACAAACAACACTAAGCCCCTAACAACAAACAACAGTAACACCCGAACAACAAACACCACTAAACCCCAACAAGAAACAACCCTAAGCCCCTAACAACAAACAACACTAACCCCCTAACAAGAAACAACCCTAAACCCCTAACAACAAACAACACTAACCCCCTAACAACAAAAAACACTAACACCCTAACAACAACCAACCCTAACCCCTAAGAACAAACAACACTAACGCCCTAAGAACAAACAACACTAACCCCCAGCAACGAACAATACTAACCCCCTAACAACACAAAACCTAACCCCTTATCAACAAACAACCCTAACCCACTAACAACAAACAACCCTAACACCCTAACAACAAACAACACTAACCCCCTAACAACAAACAACCCTAAACCCCTAACATCAAAGAACACTAACACCCTAACAACAAACAACCCTAGCCCCCTAACAACAAACATGAACCCCCAAACAACAAACAACCCTAACCCCTTAAAACCAAAAACACTAACCCACTAACAACAAACAACCCTAACCCACTAACAACAAACAACTCTAACCCCCTAACAACAAATAACCCTACACCCCTAACATCAAACAACACTATCCCCCTAACAACACAAAACACTAACAGCCTCACAAAAAACAACACTAACACCCTAACAACAAAAACCACTAAACCCCAACAAGAAGCAACCCTAAACCCCTAACAACAAACACTAACCCCCTAACAACAAACAACACTAAACCCCTAACAAGAAAGTACCCTAACCCCGTAACAACAAACAACACTAACCCCGAAACAACAAACAACCCTAACCCCCAAACAACAAACAACCCTAACCCCCTAACAACAAACAATCCTAACCCCCGAACAACCAACAACACTAACCCCCTAACCACAATAAACACTAACACCCTAACAACAAAAACCACTAAACCCCAACAACAAACAACCCTAAACCCCTAACAACAAACAACACTAACCCCCTAACAACAAACAACCCTAACCAAACAACAAACAACCCTAACCCACTAACAACAAACAACACTAACACCCTAACAACAAACAACCCTAACCCCCTAACAACAAACAACAGTAACACCCTAACCAGAAACAACCCTAACCCCCTAACAACAAACAACACTAACCCCCTAACAACAAACAACCCTAAATCCCTAACACCAAAGAACACTAACATCCTAACAACAAACAACCCTAACCCCCTAACAACAAACACTAACCCCCAAGCAACAAACAACCCTAACCCCTGAAAACCAAAAACACTAACCCACTAACAACAAACAACTCTAACCCACTAAAAACAAACAACCCTAACACCCTAACAGCAAACAACACTAACCCCCTAACAACAAACAACCCTAAACCCCTAACATCAAACAACTCTAACCCCCCAACAACACAAAACACTAACACCCTAACAACAAACAACACTAACACCCTAACAACAAAAACCACCAAACCCCAACAAGAAACAACCCTGAACCCGTAACAACAAACACTAACCCCCGAACAACAAACAACACTAAACCCCTAACAAGAAACTAACCTAACCCCGTAACAACAAACAACACTAACCTCCTAACAACAAACAACCATAACCCCTAAGAACAAACAACACTAACGCCCTAAGAACAAACAACACTAACCCCCAGCAACGAACAATACTAACCCCCTAACAACACAAAACCTAACCCCTTATCAACAAACAACCCTAACCAACTAACAACAAACAACCTTAACACCCTAACAACAAACAACACTAACCCCCTAACAACAAACAACCCTAAACCCATAACATCAAAGAACACTAACACCCTAACAACAAACAACCCTAGCCCCCTAACAACAAACACTAACCCCCAAACAACAAACAACCCTAACCCCTAAAAACCAAAAACACTAACCCACTAACAACAAACAACCGTAACCCACTAACAACAAACAACCCTAACCCCCTAACAACAAACAACCCTAAACCCCTAACAACAAACACTAACCCCCAAACAACAAAAAACCCTAACCCCTGAAAACCAAAAACACTAACCCACTAACAACAAACAACCCTAACCCACTAACAACAAACAATCCTAACACCCTAACAACAAACAACACTAAACCCCTAACAACAAACAACCCTAAACCCCTAACATCAAACACCACTAACCCCCTAACAACACAAAACACTAACACCCTAACAACAAACAACACTAACACCCTAACAACAAAAACAACTAAACCCCAACAAGAAACAACCCTAAACCCCTAACAACAAACACTAACCCCCTAACAACAAACAACACTAAACCCCTAACAAGAAACTAACCTAACCCCGTAACAACAAACAACACTAACCTCCTAACAACAAACAACCCTAACCCCCTAACAACAAACACCCCTAAACCCCTAACAACAAACAATCCTAACCCCCTAACAACCTACAACACTAACCCCCTAACCACAAACAGCACAAACCCCGTAAGAACAAACAACACTAACCCCCTAACAAGAGTCCTAACCACCTAAAAACAAACAACACTAACCCCCTAAAAAGAAACAACAATAAACCCCTAAAAACAAACAACACTCATCTCCTAAGAACAAACAACACTAACCCTCTAACAACAAACAACACTAACCCCTAAGAACAAAAACACTAACCCCCTAACAAGAAACAACCCTAAACCCCTAACAACAAACAACACTAACCCCCTAACAACAAAAAACACTAACACCCTAACAACAACCAAACCTAACCCCTAAGAACAAACAACACTAACGCCCTAAGAACAAACAACACTAACCCCCAGCAACGAACAATACTAACCCCCTAACAACACAAAACCTAACCCCTTATCAACAAACAACCCTAACCCACTAACAACAAACAACCCTGACACCCTAACAACAAACAACACTAACCCCCTAAAAACAAACAACCCTAAACCCCTAACATCAAAGAACACTAACACCCTAACAACAAACAACCCTAGCCCCCTAACAACAAACACTAACCCCCAAACAACAAACAACCCTAACCCCTTAAAACCAAAAACACTAACCCACTAACAACAAACAACCCTAACCCACTAACAACAAACAACTCTAACCCCCTAACAACAAACAACCCTACACCCCTAACATCAAACAACACTATCCCCCTAACAACACAAAACACTAACAGCCTCACAAAAAACAACACTAACACCCTAACAACAAAAACCACTAAACCCCAACAAGAAACAACCCTAAACCCCTAACAACAAACACTAACCCCCTAACAACAAACAACACTGAACCCCTAACAAGAAACTACCCTAACCCCGTAACAACAAACAACACTAACCCCGTAACAACAAACAACCCTAACCCCCAAACAACAAACAACCCTAACCCCCTAACAACAAACAATCCTAACCCCCGAACAACCAACAACACTAACCCCCTAACCACAATAAACACTAACACCCTAACAACAAAAACCACTAAACCCCAACAAGAAACAACCCTAAACCCCTAACAACAAACAACACTAACCCCCTAACAACAAACAACCCTAACCAAACAGCAAACAACCCTAACCCACTAACAACAAACAACACTAACACCCTAACAACAAACAACCCTAACCCCCTAACAACAAACAACAGTAACACCCTAACCAGAAACAACCCTAACCCCCTAACAACAAACAACACTAACCCCCTAACAACAAACAACCCTAAATCCCTAACACCAAAGAACACTAACACCCTAACAACAAACAACCCTAACCCCCTAACAACAAACACTAACCCCCAAACAACAAACAACCCTAACACCTGAAAACCAAAAACACTAACCCACTAACAACAAACAACCCTAAGCCACTAAAAACAAACAACCCTAACACCCTAACAGCAAACAACACTAACCCCCTAACAACAAACAACCCTAAACCCCTAACATCAAACAACTCTAACCCCCCAACTACACAAAACACTAACACCCTAACAACAAACAACACTAACACCCTAACAACAAAAACCACTAAACCCCAACAAGAAACAACCCTGAACCCGTAACAACAAACACTAACCCCCGAACAACAAACAACACTAAACCCCTAACAAGAAACTAACCTAACCCCGTAACAACAAACACTAACCTCCTAACAACAAACAACCCTAACCCCTAAGAACAAACAACACTAACGTCCTAAGAACAAACAACACTAACCCCCAGCAACGAACAATACTAACCCCCTAACAACACAGAACCTAACCCCTTATCAACAAACAACCCTAACCCACTAACAACAAACAACCCTAACACCCTAACAACAAACAACACTAACCCCCTAACAACAAACAACCCTAAACCCATAACATCAAAGAACACTAACACCCTAACAAGAAACAACCCTAGCCCCCTAACAACAAACACTAACCCCCAAACAACAAACAACCCTAACCCCTAAAAACCAAAAACACTAACCCACTAACAACAAACAACCGTAACCCACAAACAACAAACAACCCTAACCCCCTAACAACAAACAACCCTAAACCCCTAACATCAAACAACACTAACCCCATAACAACACAAAACACTAACACCCTAACAACAAACAACACTAACACCCTAACAACAAAAACCACTAAACCCCAACAAGAAACAACCCTGAACCCCTAACAACAAACAACACTAACCCCCTAACAACAAACAACCCTAACCAAACAACAAAAAACCCTAACCCACGAACAACAAACAACACTAACACCCTAACAACAAACAACACTAACACCCTAACAACAAACAACCCTAAAACCCTAACATCAAAGAACACTAAAACCCTAACAACAAACAACCCTAACCCCCTAACAACAAACACTAACCCTCAAACAACAAACAACCCTAACCCCTGAAAACCAAAAACACTAACCCACTAACAACAAACAACCCTAACCCACTAACAACAAACAATCCTAACACCCTAACAACAAACAACACTAAACCCCTAACAACAAACAACCCTAAACCCCTAACATCAAACAACACTAACCCACTAACAAAAAACAACCGTAACACCCTAACAACAAACAACACTAAACAACTAACAACAAACAACCCTAAACCCCTAACATCAAACAACACTAACCCCCTAACAACACAAAACACTAACACCCTAACAACAAACAACACTAACACCCTAACAACAAAAACAACTAAACCCCAACAAGAAACAACCCTAAACCCCTAACAACAAACACTAACCCCCTAACAACAAACAACACTAAACCCCTAACAAGAAACTAACCTAACCCCGTAACAACAAACAACACTAACCTCCTAACAACAAACAACCCTAACCCCCTAACAACAAACACCCCTAAACCCCTAACAACAAACAATCCTAACCCCCTAACAACCTACAACACTAACCCCCTAACCACAAACAGCACAAACCCCGTAAGAACAAACAACACTAACCCCCTAACAAGAGTCCTAACCACCTAAAAACAAACAACACTAACCCCCTAAAAAGAAACAACAATAAACCCCTAAAAACAAACAACACTCATCCCCTAAGAACAAACAACACTAACCCTCTAACAACAAACAACACTAACCCCTAAGAACAAAAACACTAACCCCCTAACAACAAACAACCCTAACCCCCTAACAACAAACACCCCTAAACCCCTAACAACAAACAATCCTAACCCCCTAACAACAAACAACACTCACCCCTAAAAAACAAACAACCCTAAAACCCTAAAAGCAAACAACACTGAACCCCTAAGAACAAACAAAACTAAGCCCCTAACAACAAACAACACTAACACCCGAACAACAAACACCACTAAACCCCAACAAGAAACAACCCTAAGCCCCTAGCAACAAGCAACACTAACCCCCTAACAAGAAACAACCCTAAACCCCTAACATCAAAAACGCTAACATCCTAACAACAAACAACCCTAGCCCCCTAACAACAAACAACAATAACCCCCAAACAACAAACAACGCTAACCCTTAAAAACCAAAAACACTATCCCACTAAAAACAAACAACCCTAACCCACTAACAACAAACAACCCTAACACCCTAACAACAAACAACACTAAACCCCTAACAACAAACAACCCTAAACCCATAACATCAAACAACACTAACCCCCTAACAACACAAAACACTAACACCCTAACAACAAACAACACTAACACCCTAACAACAAAAACCACTAAACCCCAACAAGAAACAACCCTATACCCCTAACAACAAACAACACTAACCCCCTAACAACAAAAAACTCTGAATCCCTAAAAACAAACAACACTAACCCACTAACAAAAAACAACCCTAAACCCCTAACAACAACCCTTACCCACTAACAACCAACAACACTAACCCCCTAACCAAAAACACTAACACCCTAACAACAAAAACCACTCTACCCCCACAACAAACAACCCTAAACACCTAACAACAAACAACACTAACCCCCGAACAACAAACACTACTAAACCACAACTAGAAACAACCCTATCCCCGTAACAACAAGCAACACTAACCCTCTAACAACAAACAACACTAGCCCCCTAACAACAGTCCTAACCACCTAACAACAAACAACACTAACCCCCTAAAAAGAAACAACAATAAACCCCTAAAAACAAACCACACTCATCCCCTAAGAACAAACAACACTAAACCTCTAACAACAAACAACACTAACCCCTAAGAACAAAAACACTAACCCTCTAACCACAAACAACACTAACCCCCTAAAAACAAACAACCCGAAAACCCTAAAAACAAACAACACTGAACCCCTTAAAACAAACAACACTAAGCCCCTAACAACAACCAGCACTAACACACTAACAACAAAAAACACTGACACGCTAACAACAACCAACAGTAAACCCCTAACAACAAACAATCCTAACCCCTTAAAAACAAACAACACTAACCCCCTAAAAACAAACAACCTGAAAACCCTAAAAACAAACAACACTGAACCCCTAAAAACAAACAACACTAAGCCAATAACAACAAACAGCACTAAACCACTAACAACGAAAAACACTAACCCGCTAACAACATCCAACAGTAACGCCCTAACCACAAACAACACTAAACCCCTAACAACAAACAATCCTAACCCCCTAAAAACAAACAACACTAACCCCCTAAAAACAAACAACCCGAAAACCCTAAAAACAAACAACACTGAACCCCTAAAAACAAACAACACTAAGCCAATAACAACAAACAGCACTAAACCACTAACAACAAAAAACACTAACCCGCTAACAACATCCAACAGTAACGCCCTAACCACAAACAACACTAACCCCCTAACAACAAACAGTCCTAACCCCCTAACAACAAACAACACTCACCCCTAAAAACAAACAACCCTAAAAGCAAACAACACTGAACCCCTAAAAACAAACAACACTAAGCCCCTAACAACAAACAACACTAACACCCGAACAACAAACACCACTAAACCCCAACAAGAAACAACCCTAAACCCCTAACAACAAACACTAACCCCCTAACAATAAACAACACTAAACCCCTAACAAGAAACTACCCTAAACCCGTAAAAACAAACAACCCTAACCCCCTAACAACCAACAACCGTAAACCCCTAACAACAACACTAACCCCCTAACAAAAAACAACCCTATCACCCTAAACAACCAACAACACTAACCCCCTAACTACCAACAGCACTAACACAGTAAAAATATAAAACACTAACCCCCTAACAACAACCAACACTTATCCCCTGAAAACAAACAACACTAAACCCCTAACAAGAAAGAACCCAAATCCTCTAACAACAAACAACTCTAACCCCCTAACAACAAACAACTCTGAACCCCTAACAACAAACAACACTAACCCACTAACAACAACCAACACTAACCCCTAACAACAAACAACACTAACACCCGAACAACAAACAACACTAAACCCCAACAAGAAACAACCCTAAACCCCTAACAACAAACAACACTAACCCCCTAACAAGAAACAACACTAACCCCCTAGCAACAAACAACCCTAACCCACTAACAACAATCAACCCTAACACCCTAACAACAAACAACACTAACCCCCTAAAAACAAACAACCCTAAACCCCTAACATCAAACAACACTAACCCCCTAACAAGACACAACACTAACACCTTAACAACAAACAACACTAACACCCTAACAACAAAAACCACTAAACCCCAACAAGAAACAACCCTAAACCCCTAACAACAAACAGTAACCCCGTAACAACAAACAACCCTAACCCCCAAACAACAAAGAACCCTAACCCCCTAACAACAAACAATCCTAACCCCCGAACATCAAACAACACTAACGCCCTAACAACACAAAACACTAACACCCTAACAACAAACAACACTAACACCCTAACAACAAAAAAAACTAAACCCCAACAAGAAACAACCCTAAACCCCTAACAACAAACACTAACCCCCTAACAACAAACAACACTAAACCCCTAACAAGAAACTACCCTAACCCCGAAACAACAAACAACACTAACCCCGTAACAACAAACAACCCTAACCCCCAAACAACAAACTACCCTAACCCCCTAACAACAAACAATCCTAACCCCCGAACAACCCACAACACTAACCTCCTAACCACAATAAACACTAACGCCCTAACAACAAAAACCACTAACCCCCAACAAGAAACAACCCTAAACCCCTAACAACAAACAACACTAACCCCCTAACAACAAACAACCCTAACCAAACAACAAACAACCCTAACCCACTAACAACAAACAACACTAACACCCTAACAACAAACAACACTAACCCCCTAACAACAAACAACACTAACACCCTAACAACAAACAACCCTAACCCCCTAACAACAAAGAACACTAACCCCCTAACAACAAACATCCCTAAACCCCTAACATCAAAGAACACTAACACCCTAACAACAAACAACCCTAACCCCCTAACAAGAAACAATAACCCCCAAACAACAAACAACACTAACCCCCTAACAACAAACAATCCTAACCCCCGAACAACCAACAACACTAACCCCCTAACCACAATAAACACTAACACCTTAACAACAAAAACCACTAAACGCCAACAAGAAACAACCCTAAACCCCTAACAACAAACAACACTAACCCCCTAACAACAAAAAACCCTAACCAAACAACAAAAAACACTAACCTACTAACAACAAACAACACTAACACCCTAACAACAAACAACCCTAACTCCCTAACAATAAACAACACTAACACCCTTACAACAAACAACCCTAACCCCCTAAAAACAAACAACACTAACCCCCTAACAACAAACAACCCTAAATCCCTAACATCAAACAACACTAACCCCCTAACAACACAAAACACTAACACCCTAACAACAAACAACACTAAACCCCTAACAAGAAACTACCCTAACCCCGTAACAACAAACAACAATAACCCTGTAACAACAAACAACCCTAACCCCCAAACAAAAAACAACCCTAACCCCCTAAGAACAAACAACCCTAACCAAACAACAAAAAACCCTAACCCCCTAACAACAAACAACACTAAACCCCTAACAACAAACAACACTAACACCCTAACAACAACCAACCCTAACCCCTAAGAACAATCAACACTAACGCCCTAAGAACAAACAAAACTAACCCGCAGCAACGAACAATACAAACCCCCTAACAACACAAAACCTAACCCCTTATCAACAAACAACCCTAACCCACTAACAACAAACAACCCTAACACCCTAACAAGAAACAACACTAACCCCTAACAACAGACAACCCTAAACCCCTAACATGAAAGAACACTAACACCCGAACAACAAACAACCTTAATCCCCTAACAACAAACACTAACCCCCAAACAACAAACAACCCTAACACCTGAAAACCAAAAAAAAACTAACCCACTAACAACAAACAACCCTAACCCACTAAAAACAAACAACCCTAACACCCTAACAACAAACAACACTAACCCCCTAACAACAAACAACCCTAAACCCCGAACATCAAACAACACTAACCCCCTAACAACACAAAACACTAACCCCCTAACAACAAACAACACTAAACCCCTAACAAGAAACTACCCTAACCCCGTAACAACAAACAACACTAACCTCCTAACAACAAACAACCTTAACCCCCTAACAACAAACACCCCTAAACCCCTAACAACAAACAATCCTAACCCCCTAACAACCTACAACACTAACCCCCTAACCACAAACAACACTAACCCCGTAAGAACAAACAACACTAATCCCCTAACAACAGTCCTAACCACCTAACAACAAACAACACTAACCCCCTAAAAAGAAACAACAATAAACCCCTGAAAACAAACAACACTCATCCCCTAAGAACAAACAACACTAACCCTCTAAAAACAAACAACACTAACCCCTAAGAACAAAAACACTAACCCCCTAACAACAAACAACACTAACACCCTAAAAACAAACAACCCTAAAACCCTAAAAACAAACAACACTGAACCCCTAAAAACAAACAACACTAAGCCAATAACAACAAACAGCTCTAACCCACTAACAACAAAAAACACTAACCCGCTAACAACATCCAACAGTAACGCCCTAACCACAAACAACACTAACCCCCTAAAAACAAACAATCCTAACCCCCTAACAACAAACAACACTCACCCCTAAAAAACAAACAACCCTAAAACCCTAAAAACAAACAAAACTGAACCCCTAAAAACAAACAACACTAAGCCCCTAACAACAAACAACACTAACACCCGAACAGCAAACACCACTAAACCCCAACAAGAAACAACCCTAAGCCCCTAACAACAAACAACACTAACCCCCTAACAAGAAACAACCCTAAACCCCTAACAACAACAAAACTAACCCCCTAACAACAAACAACACTAACACCCTAACAACAACCAACCGTAACCCCTAAGAACAATCAACACTAACGCCCTAAGAACAAACAAAACTAACCCGCAGCAACGAACAATACTAACCCCCTAACAACACAAAACCTAACCCCTTATCAACAAACAACCCTAACCCACTAACAACAAACAACCCTAACACCCTAACAACAAACAACACTAACCCCCTAACAACAAACAACCCTAAACCCCTAACATCAAAGAACACTAACACCCTAACAACAAACAACCTTAATCCCCTAACAACAACCACTAACCCCCAAACAACAAACAACCCTAACACCTGAAAACCAAAAACACTAACCCACTAACAAAAAACAACCCTAACCCACTAAAAACAAACAACCCTAACACCCTAACCACAAACAACACTAACCCCCTAACAACAAACAACCCTAAACCCCTAACATCAAACAACACTAACCCCCTAACAACACAAAACACTAACACCCTAACAACAAACAACACTAACACCCTAACAACAAAAACCACTAAACCCCAACAAGAAACTACCCTGAACCCGTAACAACAAACACTAACCCCCTAACAATAAACAACACTAAACCCCTAACAAGAAACTACCCTAACCCCGTAACAACAAACAACACTAACCTCCTAACAACAAACAACCTTAACCCCCTAACAACAAACACCCCTAAACCCCTAACAACAAACAATCCTAACCCCCTAACAACCTATAACACTAACCCCCTAACCACAAACAACACTAACCCCGTAAGAACAAACAACAGTAATCCCCTAACAACAGTCCTAACCACCTAACAACAAACAACACTAACCCCCTAAAAAGAAACAACAATAAACCCCTGAAAACAAACAACACTCATCCCCTAAGAACAAACAACACTAACCCTCTAAAAACAAACAACACTAACCCCTAAGAACAAAAACACTAACCCCCTAACAACAAACAACACTAACCCCCTAAAAACAAACAACCCTAAAACCCTAAAAACAAACAACAGTGAACCCCTTAAAACAAACAACACTAAGCCCCTAACAACAAACAGCACTAACACTCTAACAACAAAAAACACTGACACGATAACAACAACCAACACTAACCCCCTAACAACAAACAATCCTAACCCCCTCAAAACAAACAACACTAACCCCCTAAAAACAAACAACCCTAAAACCCTAAAAACAAACAACACTGAACCCCTAAAAACAAACAACACTAAGCCAATAACAACAAACAGCTCTAATCCACTAACAACAAAAAACACTAACCCGCTAACAACATCCAACAGTAACGCCCTAACCACAAACAACACTAACCCCCTAAAAACAAACAATCCTAACCCCCTAACAACAAACAACACTCACCCCTAAAAAACAAACAACCCTAAAACCCTAAAAACAAACAAAACTGAACCCCTAAAAACAAACAACACTAAGCCCCTAACAACAAACAACACTAACACCCGAACAACAAACACCACTAAACCCCAACAAGAAACAACCCTAAGCCCCTAACAACAAACAACACTAACCCCCTAACAAGAAACAACCCTAAACCCCTAACAACAACAAAACTAACCCCCTAAGAACAAACAACACTAACACCCTAACAACAACCACCCCTAACCCCTAAGAACAAACAACACTAACGCCCTAAGAACCAACAACACTAACCCCCAGCAACGAACAATACTAACCCCCTAACAACACAAAACCTAACCCCTTATCAACAAACAACCCTAACCCACTGACAAAAAACAACCCTAACACCCTAACAACAAACAACCCTAACCCCCTAACAACAAACAACACTAATCCTCTAACAACAAACAACACTAACACCCTAACAACAAACAACACTAACCCCCTAACAACAAACAACCCTACCCCCTAACATAAAAGAACACTAACACCCTAACAACAAACAACCCTAACCCCCTAACAACAAACACTAACCCCCAAACAACAAACAACACTAACCCCTAAAAACCAAAAACACTAACCCACTAACAACAAAAAACCCTAACCCACTAACAACAAACAACACTAACCCCCTAACAATAAACAACCCTAAACCCCTAACATCAAACAACACCAACCCCCTACCAACACAAAACACTAACACCCTAACAACAAACAACACTAACACCCTAACAACAAAAACCACTAAACCCCAACAAGAAACAACCCTAAACCCCTAACATCAAACAACACTAACCCCCTAACAACACAAAACACTAACCCCCTAACAACAAACAACACTAACCCCCTAACAACAAACAACCCTACCCCCTAACATAAAAGAACACTAACACCCTAACAACAAACAACACTAACCCCCAAACAACAAACAAACCGAACCCCCTAACAACAAACAATCCTAACCCCCGAACAACCAACAACACTAACCCCCTAACCACAATAAAGACTAACACCCGAACAACAAAAACCACTAAACCCCAACAAGAAACAACCCTAAACCCCTAACAACAAACAACACTAACCCCCTAACAACAAACAACACTAACACCCTAACAACAAACAACCCTAACCCCTAAGAACAAACAACACTAACGTTGTAAGAACAAACAACACTAACCCCCAGCAACGAACAATACTAACCCCCTAACAACAAACAACCCTAAACCCCTAACATCAAAGAACACTAAAACCCTAACAACAAACAATCCTAACCCCCTAACAACAAACACTAACCCCCAAACAACAAACAACCCTAACCCCTGAAAACCAAAAACACTAACCCACTAACAACAAACAACCCTAACCCACTAACAACAAACAACCCTAATACCCTAACAACAAACAACACTAAACCCCTAACAACAAACAACCCTACACCCCTAACATCAAACAACACTAACCCCCTAACAACACAAAACACTAACACCCTAACAACAAACAACACTAACACCCTAACAACAAAAACCATTAACCCCAACAAGAAACAACCCTAAACCCCTAACAACAAACACTAACCCCCTAACAACAAACAACACTAAACCCCTAACAAGAACCTAACCTAACCCCGTTAGAAAAAACAACACTAACCGCCTAACAACAAACAACCCTAACCCCCTAACAACAAACAATCCTAACCCCCGAACAACCAACAACACTAACCCCCTAACCACAATAAACACTAACGCCCTAACAACAAAAACCACTAAACCCCAACAAGAAACAACCCTAAACCCCTAACAACAAACAACACTAACCCCCTAACAACAAACAACCCTAACCAAACAACAAACAACCCTAACCCACTAACAACAAACAACACTAACACCCTAACAACAAACAACCCCAACCCCCTAACAACAAACAACAGTAACACCCTAACCAGAAACAACCCTACCCCCTAACAACAAACAACACTAACCCCCTAACAACAAACAACCCCAAACCCCTAACATCAAAGAACACTAACACCCTAACAACAAACAACCTTAATCCCCTAACAACAAACACTAACCCCCAAACACCAAACAACCCTAACACCTGAAAACCAAAAACACTAACCCACTAACAACAAACAACCCTAACCCACTAAAAACAAACAACCCTAACACCCTAACAACAAACAACACTAACCCCCTAACAACAAACAACCCTAAACCCCTAACATCAAACAACACTAACCCCCTAACAACACAAAACACTAACAC
This sequence comes from Elephas maximus indicus, assembly GCF_024166365.1. Taxonomy (NCBI): domain Eukaryota; kingdom Metazoa; phylum Chordata; class Mammalia; order Proboscidea; family Elephantidae; genus Elephas; species Elephas maximus. The sequence continues at coordinate 95,852,486 of NC_064833.1, forward strand.
CCTAACAGCAAACAACACTAACACCCTAACAACAAAAACCACTAAACCCCAACAAGAAACTACCCTGAACCTGTAACAACAAACACTAACCCCCTAACAACAAACAACACTAAACCCCTAACAATAAACTACCCTAACCCCGTAACAACAAACAACACTAACCTCCTAACAACAAACAACCTTAACCCCCTAACAACAAACACCCCTAGACCCCTAACAACAAACAATCCTAACCACCTAACAACCTACAACACTAACCCCCTAACCACAAACAACACTAACCCCGTAAGAACAAACAACACTAATCCCCTAACAACAGTCCTAACCACCTAACAACAAACAACACTAACCCCCTAAAAAGAAACAACAATAAACCCCTGAAAACAAACAACACTCATCCCCTAAGAACAAACAACACTAACCCTCTAAAAACAAACAACACTAACCCCTAAGAACAAAAACACTAACCCCCTAACAACAAACAACACTAACACCCTAAAAACAAACAACCCTAAAACCCTAAAAACAAACAACACTGAACCCCTTAAAACAAACAACACTAAGCCCCTAACAACAAACAGCACTAACACTCTAACAACAAAAAACACTGACACGATAACAACAACCAACACTAACCTCCTAACAACAAACAATCCTAACCCCCTCAAAACAAACAACACTAACTCCCTAAAAACAAACAACCCTAAAACCCTAAAAACAAACAACACTGAACCCCTAAAAACAAACAACACTAAGCCAATAACAACAAACAGCTCTAATCCACTAACAACAAAAAACACTAACCCGCTAACAACATCCAACAGTAACGCCCTAACCACAAACAACACTAACCCCCTAAAAACAAACAATCCTAACCCCCTAACAACAAACAACACTCACCCCTAAAAAACAAACAACCCTAAAACCCTAAAAACAAACAAAACTGAACCCCTAAAAACAAACAACACTAAGCCCCTAACAACAAACAACACTAACACCCGAACAACAAACACCACTAAACCCCAACAAGAAACAACCCTAAGCCCCTAACAACAAGCAACACTAACCCCCTAACAAGAAACAACCCTAAACCCCTAACAACAACAAAACTAACCCCCTAAGAACAAACAACACTAACACCCTAACAACAAAAACCACTAAACCCCAACAAGAAACAACACTAAACTCCTAACAACAAACACTAACCTCCGAACAAAAAACAACACTAAACCCCTAACAAGAAACTACCCTAACCCCCTAACAACAAACAACACTAACCCCCTAACAACAAACAACCCTAAACCCCTAATATCAAAGAACACTAACACCCTAACAACAAACAACCCTAACCCCCTAACAACATCCCTAACCCCCAAACAACAAACACTAACCCCCGAACAACAAACAACCCTAACCCCTAAAAACCAAAAACACTAACCCACTAACAACAAACAACCCTAAACCACTAACAACAAACAACCCTAACACCCTAACAACAAACAACACTAACCCCCTAACAACAAACAACCCTAAACCCCTAACATCAAACAAAACTAACCCCCTAACAACACAAAACACTAACACCCTAACAACAAACACACTAACCCCCTAACAACAAACAACACTAACCCCCTAACAACAAACAACCCTAAACCCCTAACATCAAACAACACTAACCCCCTAAGAACACAAAACATTAACACCCTAACAACAAACAACACTAACAGCCTAACAACAAAAACCACTAAACCCCAACAAGAAACAACCCCAAACCCCTAACAACAAACACTAACCCCCTAACAACAAACAACACTAAACCCCTAACAAGAAATTACCCTAACCCCGTAATAACAAACAACACTAACCCCGTAACAACAAACAACCCTAACCCCCTAACAAGAAACAACCCTAAACCCCTAACAACAACAACACTAACCCCCTAACAACAAACAACACTAACACCCTAACAACAACCAACCCTAACCCCTAAGAACAAACAACACTAAAGCCCTAAGAACAAACAACACTAACCCCCACCAACGAACAATACTAACCCACAGCAACACAAAACCTAACCCCTTATCAACAAACAACCCTAACCCACTAACAACAAACAACCCTAACACCCTAACAACAAACAACACTAAACCCCTAACAAGAAACTACCCTAACCCCGTAACAACAAACAACAATAACCCTGTAACAACAAACAACCCTAACCCCCAAACAACAAACAACCCTAACCCCCTAAGAACAAACAATCCTAACCCCCGAACAACCAACAACACTAACCCCCTAACCACAGTAAACACTAACACCCTAACAACAAAAACCACTAAACCCCAACAAGAAACAACCCTAAACCCCTAACAACAAACAACACTAACCCCCTAACAACAAACAATCCTAACCAAACAACAAAAAACCCTAACCCACTAACAACAAACAACACTAACACCCTAACAACAAACAACCCTAACCCGCTAACAACAAACACCCCTCAACCCCTAACAACAAACAGTCCTAACCCCCTAACAACCTACAACACTAACCCCCTAACCACAAACAGCACAAACCCCGTAAGAACAAACAACACTAACCCCCTAAGAAGAGTCCTAACCACCTAAAAACAAACAACACTAACCCCCTAAAAAGAAACAACAATAAACCCCTAAAAACAAACAACACTCATCCCCTAAGAACAAAAAACACTAACCCTCTAACAACAAACAACACTAACCCCTAAGAACAAAAACACTAACCCCCTAACAACAAACAACACTAACCCCCTAAAAACAAACAACCCTAAAACCCTAAAAACAAACAACACTGAACCCCTTAAAAGAAACAACACTAAGCCCCTAACAACAAACAGCACTAACACTCTAACAACAAAAAACACTGACACGATAACAACAACCAACACTAACCTCCTAACAACAAACAATCCTAACCCCCTCAAAACAAACAACACTAACTCCCTAAAAACAAACAACCCTAAAACCCTAAAAACAAACAACACTGAACCCCTAAAAACAAACAACACTAAGCCAATAACAACAAACAGCTCTAATCCACTAACAACAAAAAACACTAACCCGCTAACAACATCCAACAGTAAAGCCCTAACCACAAACAACACTAACCCCCTAAAAACAAACAATCCTAACCCCCTAACAACAAACAACACTCACCCCTAAAAAACAAACAACCCTAAAACCCTAAAAACAAACAAAACTGAACCCCTAAAAACAAACAACACTAAGCCCCTAACAACAAACAACACTAACACCCGAACAACAAACACCACTAAACCCCAACAAGAAACAACCCTAAGCCCCTAACAACAAACAACACTAACCCCCTAACAAGAAACAACCCTAAACCCCTAACAACAACAAAACTAACCCCCTAAGAACAAACAACACTAACACCCTAACAACAAAAACCACTAAACCCCAACAAGAAACAACACTAAACTCCTAACAACAAACACTAACCCCCGAACAAAAAACAACACTAAACCCCTAACAAGAAACTACCCTAACCCCCTAACAACAAACAACACTAACCCCCTAACAACAAACAACCCTAAACCCCTAATATCAAAGAACACTAACACCCTAACAACAAACAACCCTAACCCCCTAACAACATCCCTAACCCCCAAACAACAAACACTAACCCCCGAACAACAAACAACCCTAACCCCTAAAAACCAAAAACACTAACCCACTAACAACAAACAACCCTAAACCACTAACAACAAACAACCCTAACACCCTAACAACAAACAACACTAACCCCCTAACAACAAACAACCCTAAACCCCTAACATCAAACAACACTAACCCCCTAACAACACAAAACACTAACACCCTAACAACAAACACACTAACCCCCTAACAACAAACAACACTAACCCCCTAACAACAAACAACCCTAAACCCCTAACATCAAACAACACTAACCCCCTAAGAACACAAAACATTAACACCCTAACAACAAACAACACTAACAGCCTAACAACAAAAACCACTAAACCCCAACAAGAAACAACCCCAAACCCCTAACAACAAACACTAACCCCCTAACAACAAACAACACTAAACCCTTACAAGAAATTACCCTAACCCCGTAATAACAAACAACACTAACCCCGTAACAACAAACAACCCTAACCCCCTAACAAGAAACAACCCTAAACCCCTAACAACAACAACACTAACCCCCTAACCACAAACAACACTAACACCCTAACAACAACCAACCCTAACCCCTAAGAACAAACAACACTAAAGCCCTAAGAACAAACAACACTAACCCCCAGCAACGAACAATACTAACCCTCAGCAACACAAAACCTAACCCCTTATCAACAAACAACCCTAACCCACTAACAACAAACAACTCTAACACCCTAACAACAAACAACACTAAACCCCTAACAAGAAACTACCCTAACCCCGTAACAACAAACAACAATAACCCTGTAACAACAAACAACCCTAACCCCCAAACAACAAACAACCCTAACCCCCTAAGAACAAACAATCCTAACCCCCGAACAACCAACAACACTAACCCCCTAACCACAGTAAACACTAACACCCTAACAACAAAAACCACTAAACCCCAACAAGAAACAACCCTAAACCCCTAACAACAAACAATCCTAACCAAACAACAAAAAACACTAACCCACTAACAACAAACAACACTAACACCCTAACAACAAACAACCCTAACCCGCTAACAACAAACACCCCTAAACCCCTAACAACAAACAGTCCTAACCCCCTAACAACCTACAACACTAACCCCCTAACCACAAACAGCACAAACCCCGTAAGAACAAACAACACTAACCCCCTAAGAAGAGTCCTAACCACCTAAAAACAAACAACACTAACCCCCTAAAAAGAAACAACAATAAACCCCTAAAAACAAACAACACTCATCCCCTAAGAACAAAAAACACTAACCCTCTAACAACAAACAACACTAACCCCTAAGAACAAAAACACTAACCCCCTAACAACAAACAACACTAACCCCCTAAAAACAAACAACCCTAAAACCCTAAAAACAAACAACACTGAACCCCTAAAAACAAACAACACTAAGCCAATAACAACAAACATCACTAACCCACTAACAACAAAAAACACTAACCCGCTAACAACATCCAACAGTAACGCCCTAACCACAAACAACACTAACCCCCTAAAAACAAACAATCCTAACCCCCTAACAACAAACAACACTCACCCCTAAAAAACAAACAACCCTAAAACCTTAAAAGCAAACAACACTGAACCCCTAAAAACAAACAACACTAAGCCCCTAACAACAAACAACAGTAACACCCGAACAACAAACACCACTAAACCCCAACAAGAAACAACCCTAAGCCCCTAACAACAAACAACACTAACCCCCTAACAAGAAACAACCCTAAACCCCTAACAACAAACAACACTAACCCCCTAACAACAAAAAACACTAACACCCTAACAACAACCAACCCTAACCCCTAAGAACAAACAACACTAACGCCCTAAGAACAAACAACACTAACCCCCAGCAACGAACAATACTAACCCCCTAACAACACAAAACCTAACCCCTTATCAACAAACAACCCTAACCCACTAACAACAAACAACCCTAACACCCTAACAACAAACAACACTAACCCCCTAACAACAAACAACCCTAACCCCCTAACAACAAACAACACTAACACCCTAACAACAAACAACCCTAACCCCCTAACAACAAATAGCACTAACCCCCTAACAACAAACAACCCTAAACCCCTAACATGAAAGAACACTAAAACCCTAACAACAAACGACCCTAACCCCCTAACAACAAACACTAACCCCCAAACAACAAACAACCCTAACCCCTGAAAACCAAAAACACTAACCCACTAACAACAAACAACCCTAACCCACTAACAACAAACAACCCTAACACCCGAACAACAAACAACACTAAACCCCTAACAACAAACAACCCTAAACCCCTAACATCAAACAACACTAACCCCCTAACAACACAAAACACTAACACCCTAACAACAAACAACACTAACACCCTAACAACAAAAACAACTAAACCCCAACAAGAAACAACCCTAAACCCCTAACAACAAACACTAACCCCCGAACAACAAACAACACTAAACCCCTAACAAGAAACTAACCTAACCCCGTAACAACAAACAACACTAACCTCCTAACAACAAACAACCCTAACCCCCTAACAACAAACACCCCTAAACCCCTAACAACAAACAGTCCTAACCCCCTAACAACCTACAACACTAACCCCCTAACCACAAACAGCACAAACCCCGTAAGAACAATCAACACTAACCCCATAAGAAGAGTCCTAACCACCTAAAAACAAACAACACTAACCCCCTAAAAAGAAACAACAATAAAACCCTAAAAACAAACAACACTCATCCCCTAAGAACAAAAAACACTAACCCTCTAACAACAAACAACACTAACCCCTAAGAACAAAAACACTAACCCCCTAACAACAAACAACCCTAAACCCCTAACATCAAAGAACACTAACACCCTAACAACAAACAACCCTAACCCCCTAACAACAAACACTAACCCCCAAACAACAAACAACCCTAACCCCTAAAAACCAAAAACGCTAACCCACTAACAACAAAAAACCCTAACCCACTAACAACAAACAACTCTAACCCCCAACAACAAACAACCCTACAACCCTAACATCAAACAACACTATCCCCCTAACAACACAAAACACTAACACCCTCACAAAAAACAACACTAACACCCTAACAACAAAAACCACTAAACCCCAACAAGAAACAACCCTAAACCCCTAACAACAAACACTAACCCCCTAACAACAAACAACACTAAACCCCTAACAAGAAACTACCCTAACCCCGTAACAACAAACAACACTAACCCCGTAACAACAAACAACCCTAACCCCCAAACAACAAACAACCCTAACCCCCTAACAACAAACAATCCTAACCCCCGAACTACCAACAACACTAACCCCCTAACCACAATAAACACTAACACCCTAACAACAAAAACCACTAAACCCCAACAAGAAACAACCCTAAACCCCTAACAACAAACAACACTAACCCCCTAACAACAAACAGCCCTAACCAAACAACAAACAACCCTAACCCACTAAGAACAAACAACACTAACACCTAACAACAAACAACCCTAACCCCCTAACAACAAACAACAGTAACACCCTAACCAGAAACAACCCTAACCCCCTAACAACAAACAACACTAACCCCCTAACAACAAACAACCCTAAATCCCTAACACCAAAGAACACTAACACCCTAACAACAAACAACCCTAACCCCCTAACAACAAACACTAACCCCCAAACAACAAACAACCCTAACCCCTGAAAACCAAAAACACTAACCCACTAACAACAAACAACCCTAACCCACTAAAAACAAAAAACCCTAACACCCTAACAGCAAACAACACTAACCCCCTAACAACAAACAACCCTAAACCCCTAACATCAAACAACTCTAACCCCCCAACAACACAAAACACTAACACCCTAACAACAAACAACACTAACACCCTAACAACAAAAACCACTAAACCCCAACAAGAAACAACCCTGAACCCGTAACAACAAACACTAACCCCCGAACAACAAACAACACTAAACACCTAACAAGAAACTAACCTAACCCCGTAACAACAAACACTAACCTCCTAACAACAAACAACCCTAACCCCTAAGAACAAACAACACTAACGCCCTAAGAACAAACAACACTAACCCCCAGCAACGAACAATACTAACCCCCTAACAACACAGAACCTAACCCCTTATCAACAAACAACCCTAACCCACTAACAACAAACAACCCTAACACCCTAACAACAAACAACACTAACCCCCTAACAACAAACAACCCTAAACCCATAACATCAAAGAACACTAACACCCTAACAAGAAACAACCCTAGCCCCCTAACAACAAACACTAACCCTCAAACAACAAACAACCCTAACCCCTAAAAACCAAAAACACTAACCCACTAACAACAAACAACCGTAACCCACAAACAACAAACAACCCTAACCCCCTAACAACAAACAACCCTAAACCCCTAACATCAAACAACACTAACCCCATAACAACACAAAACACTAACACCCTAACAACAAACAACACTAACACCCTAACAACAAAAACCACTAAACCCCAACAAGAAACAACCCTGAACCCCTAACAACAAACAACACTAACCCCCTAACAACAAACAACCCTAACCAAACAACAAAAAACCCTAACCCACGAACAACAAACAACACTAACACCCTAACAACAAACAACACTAACACCCTAACAACAAACAACCCTAAACCCCTAACATCAAAGAACACTAAAACCCTAACAACAAACAACCCTAACCCCCTAACAACAAACACTAACCCCCAAACAACAAACAACCCTAACCCCTGAAAACCAAAAACACTAACCCACTAACAACAAACAACCCTAACCCACTAACAACAAACAATCCTAACACCCTAACAACAAACAACACTAAACCCCTAACAACAAACAAACCTAAACCCCTAACATCAAACACTAACCCACTAACAAAAAACAACCCTAACACCCTAACAACAAACAACACTAAACAACTAACAACAAACAACCCTAAACCCCTAACATCAAACAACACTAACCCCCTAACAACACAAAACACTAACACCCTAACAACAAACAACACTAACACCCTAACAACAAAAACAACTAAACCCCAACAAGAAACAACCCTAAACCCCTAACAACAAACACTAACCCCCTAACAACAAACAACACTAAACCCCTAACAAGAAACTAACCTAACCCCGTAACAACAAACAACACTAACCTCCTAACAACAAACAACCCTAACCCCCTAACAACAAACACCCCTAAACCCCTAACAACAAACAATCCTAACCCCCTAACAACCTACAACACTAACCCCCTAACCACAAACAGCACAAACCCCGTAAGAACAAACAACACTAACCCCCTAAAAGATTCCTAACCACCTAAAAACAAACAACACTAACCCCCTAAAAAGAAACAACAATAAACCCCTAAAAACAAACAACACTCATCCCCTAAGAACAAACAACACTAACCCTCTAACAACAAACAACACTAACCCCTAAGAACAAAAACACTAACCCCCTAACAACAAACAACACTAACCCCCTAAAAACAAACAACCCTAAAACCCTAAAAACAAACAACACTGAACCCCTAAAAACAAACAACACTAAGCCAATAACAACAAACATCACTAACCCACTAACAACAAAAAACACTAACCCGCTAACAACATCCAACAGTAACGCCCTAACCACAAACAACACTAACCCCCTAAAAACAAACAATCCTAACCCCCTAACAACAAACAACACTCACCCCTAAAAAACAAACAACCCTAAAACCTTAAAAGCAAACAACACTGAACCCCTAAAAACAAACAACACTAAGCCCCTAACAACAAACAACAGTAACACCCGAACAACAAACACCACTAAACCCCAACAAGAAACAACCCTAAGCCCCTAACAACAAACAACACTAACCCCCTAACAACAAAAAACACTAACACCCTAACAACAACCAACCCTAACCCCTAAGAACAAACAACACTAACGCCCTAAGAACAAACAACACTAACCCCCAGCAACGAACAATACTAACCCCCTAACAACACAAAACCTAACCCCTTATCAACAAACAACCCTAACCCACTAACAACAAACAACCCTAACACCCTAACAACAAACAACACTAACCCCCTAACAACAAACAACCCTAAACCCCTAACATCAAAGAACACTAACACCCTAACAACAAACAACCCTAGCCCCCTAACAACAAACACGAACCCCCAAACAACAAACAACCCTAACCCCTTAAAACCAAAAACACTAACCCACTAACAACAAACAACCCTAACCCACTAACAACAAACAACTCTAACCCCCTAACAACAAACAACCCTACACCCCTAACATCAAACAACACTATCCCCCTAACAACACAAAACACTAACAGCCTCACAAAAAACAACACTAACACCCTAACAACAAAAACAATTAAACCCCAACAAGAAACAACCCTAAACCCCTAACAAAAAACACCAACCCCCTAACAACAAACAACCCTAAACCCCTAACAAGAAACTACCCTAACCCCGTAACAACAAACAACACTAACACCCTAACAACAAACAACCCTAACCCCCAAACAACAAACAACCCTAACCCCCTAACAACAAACAATCCTAACCCCCAAACAACCAACAACACTAACCCCCTAACCACAATAAACACTAACACTCTAACAACAAAAACCACTAAACCCCAACAAGAAACAACCCTAAACCCCTAACAACAAACAACACTAACCCCCTAACAACAAACAACCCTAACCAAACAACAAAAACCCTAACCCACTAACAACAAACAACACTAACACCCTAACAACAAACGACCCTAAACCCCTAACATCAAAGAACACTAACACCTAACAACAAACAACCCTAAACCCCTAACATCAAACAACACTAACCCCCTAACAACACAAAACACTAACACCCTAACAACAGACAACCCTAACCCCCTAACAACAAACACTAACCCCCGAACAACAAACAACCCTAACCCCTAAAAACCAAAAACACTAACCCACTAACAACAAACAACCCTAAACCACTAACAACAAACAACCCTAACACCCTAACAACAAACAACACTAACCCCCTAACAACAAACAACCCTAAACCCCTAACATCAAACAACACTAACCCCCTAACAACACAAAACACTAACACCCTAACAACAAACACACTAACCCCCTAACAACAAACAACACTAACCCCCTAACAACAAACAACCCTAAACCCCTAACATCAAACAACACTAACCCCCTAAGAACACAAAACATTAACACCCTAACAACAAACAACACTAACAGCCTAACAACAAAAACCACTAAACCCCAACAAGAAACAACCCCAAACCCCTAACAACAAACACTAACCCCCTAACAACAAACAACACTAAACCCCTAACAAGAAATTACCCTAACCCCGTAATAACAAACAACACTAACCCCGTAACAACAAACAACCCTAACCCCCTAACAAGAAACAACCCTAAACCCCTAACAACAACAACACTAACCCCCTAACAACAAACAACACTAACACCCTAACAACAACCAACCCTAACCCCTAAGAACAAACAACACTAAAGCCCTAAGAACAAACAACACTAACCCCCAGCAACGAACAATACTAACCCTCAGCAACACAAAACCTAACCCCTTATCAACAAACAACCCTAACCCACTAACAACAAACAACCCTAACACCCTAACAACAAACAACACTAAACCCCTAACAAGAAACTACCCTAAACCCGTAACAACAAACAACAATAACCCTGTAACAACAAACAACCCTAACCCCCAAACAACAAACAACCCTAACCCCCTAAGAACAAACAATCCTAACCCCCGAACAACCAACAACACTAACCCCCTAACCACAGTAAACACTAACACCCTAACAACAAAAACCACTAAACCCCAACAAGAAACAACCCTAAACCCCTAACAACAAACAACACTAACCCCCTAACAACAAACAATCCTAACCAAACAACAAAAAACCCTAACCCACTAACAACAAACAACACTAACACCCTAACAACAAACAACCCTAACCCGCTAACAACAAACACCCCTAAACCCCTAACAACAAACAGTCCTAACCCCCTAACAACCTACAACACTAACCCCCTAACCACAAACAGCACAAACCCCGTAAGAACAAACAACACTAACCCCCTAAGAAGAGTCCTAACCACCTAAAAACAAACAACACTAACCCCCTAAAAAGAAACAACAATAAACCCCTAAAAACAAACAACACTCATCCCCTAAGAACAAAAAACACTAACCCTCTAACAACAAACAACACTAACCCCTAAGAACAAAAACACTAACCCCCTAACAACAAACAACACTAACCCCCTAAAAACAAACAACCCTAAAACCCTAAAAACAAACAACACTGAACCCCTAAAAACAAACAACACTAAGCCAATAACAACAAACATCACTAACCCACTAACAACAAAAAACACTAACCCGCTAACAACATCCAACAGTAACGCCCTAACCACAAACAACACTAACCCCCTAAAAACAAACAATCCTAACCCCCTAACAACAAACAACACTCACCCCTAAAAAACAAACAACCCTAAAACCTTAAAAGCAAACAACACTGAACCCCTAAAAACAAACAACACTAAGCCCCTAACACCAAACAACAGTAACACCCGAACAACAAACACCACTAAACCCCAACAAGAAACAACCCTAAGCCCCTAACAACAAACAACACTAACCCCCTAACAAGAAACAACCCTAAACCCCTAACATCAAAGAACACTAACCCCCAAACAACAAACAACCCTAACCCCTAAAAACCAAAAACACTAACCCACTAACAACAAACAACCCTAAACCACTAACAACAAACAACCCTAACACCCGAACAACAAACAACACTAACCACCTAACAACAAACAACCCTAAACCCCTAACATCAAACAACACTAACCCCCTAACAACACAAAACACTAACACCCTAACAACAGACAACCCTAACCCCCTAACAACAAACACTAACCCCCGAACAACAAACAACCCTAACCCCTAAAAACCAAAAACACTAACCCACTAACAACAAACAACCCTAAACCACTAACAACAAACAACCCTAACACCCTAACAGCAAACAACACTAACCCCCTAACAACAAACAACCCTAAACCCCTAACATCAAACAACACTAACCCCCTAACAACACAAAACACTAACACCCTAACAACAAACACACTAACCCCCTAACAACAAACAACACTAACCCCCTAACAACAAAAAACCCTAAACCCCTAACATCAAACAACACTAACCCCCTAAGAACACAAAACATTAACACCCTAACAACAAACAACACTAACAGCCTAACAACAAAAACCACTAAACCCCAACAAGAAACAACTCCAAACCCCTAACAACAAACACTAACCCCCTAACAACAAACAACACTAAACCCCTAACAAGAAATTACCCTAACCCCGTAATAACAAACAACACTAACCCCGTAACAACAAACAACCCTAACCCCCTAACAACAAACAACCCTAAACCCCTAACATCAAACAACACTAACCCCATAACAACACAAAACACTAACACCCTAACAACAAACAACACTAACACCCTAACAACAAAAACCACTAAACCCCAACAAGAAACAACCCTGAACCCCTAACAACAAACAACACTAACCCCCTAACAACAAACAACCCTAACCAAACAACAAAAAACCCTAACCCACGAACAACAAACAACACTAACACCCTAACAACAAACAACACTAACACCCTAACAACAAACAACCCTAAACCCCTAACATCAAAGAACACTAAAACCCTAACAACAAACAACCCTAACCCCCTAACAACAAACACTAACCCCCAAACAACAAACAACCCTAACCCCTGAAAACCAAAAACACTAACCCACTAACAACAAACAACCCTAACCCACTAACAACAAACAATCCTAACACCCTAACAACAAACAACACTAAACCCCTAACAACAAACAAACCTAAACCCCTAACATCAAACACTAACCCACTAACAAAAAACAACCCTAACACCCTAACAACAAACAACACTAAACAACTAACAACAAACAACCCTAAACCCCTAACATCAAACAACACTAACCCCCTAACAACACAAAACACTAACACCCTAACAACAAACAACACTAACACCCTAACAACAAAAACAACTAAACCCCAACAAGAAACAACCCTAAACCCCTAACAACAAACACTAACCCCCTAACAACAAACAACACTAAACCCCTAACAAGAAACTAACCTAACCCCGTAACAACAAACAACACTAACCTCCTAACAACAAACAACCCTAACCCCCTAACAACAAACACCCCTAAACCCCTAACAACAAACAATCCTAACCCCCTAACAACCTACAACACTAACCCCCTAACCACAAACAGCACAAACCCCGTAAGAACAAACAACACTAACCCCCTAAAAGATTCCTAACCACCTAAAAACAAACAACACTAACCCCCTAAAAAGAAACAACAATAAACCCCTAAAAACAAACAACACTCATCCCCTAAGAACAAACAACACTAACCCTCTAACAACAAACAACACTAACCCCTAAGAACAAAAACACTAACCCCCTAACAACAAACAACACTAACCCCCTAAAAACAAACAACCCTAAAACCCTAAAAACAAACAACACTGAACCCCTAAAAACAAACAACACTAAGCCAATAACAACAAACATCACTAACCCACTAACAACAAAAAACACTAACCCGCTAACAACATCCAACAGTAACGCCCTAACCACAAACAACACTAACCCCCTAAAAACAAACAATCCTAACCCCCTAACAACAAACAACACTCACCCCTAAAAAACAAACAACCCTAAAACCTTAAAAGCAAACAACACTGAACCCCTAAAAACAAACAACACTAAGCCCCTAACAACAAACAACAGTAACACCCGAACAACAAACACCACTAAACCCCAACAAGAAACAACCCTAAGCCCCTAACAACAAACAACACTAACCCCCTAACAACAAAAAACACTAACACCCTAACAACAACCAACCCTAACCCCTAAGAACAAACAACACTAACGCCCTAAGAACAAACAACACTAACCCCCAGCAACGAACAATACTAACCCCCTAACAACACAAAACCTAACCCCTTATCAACAAACAACCCTAACCCACTAACAACAAACAACCCTAACACCCTAACAACAAACAACACTAACCCCCTAACAACAAACAACCCTAAACCCCTAACATCAAAGAACACTAACACCCTAACAACAAACAACCCTAGCCCCCTAACAACAAACACGAACCCCCAAACAACAAACAACCCTAACCCCTTAAAACCAAAAACACTAACCCACTAACAACAAACAACCCTAACCCACTAACAACAAACAACTCTAACCCCCTAACAACAAACAACCCTACACCCCTAACATCAAACAACACTATCCCCCTAACAACACAAAACACTAACAGCCTCACAAAAAACAACACTAACACCCTAACAACAAAAACAATTAAACCCCAACAAGAAACAACCCTAAACCCCTAACAAAAAACACCAACCCCCTAACAACAAACAACCCTAAACCCCTAACAAGAAACTACCCTAACCCCGTAACAACAAACAACACTAACACCCTAACAACAAACAACCCTAACCCCCAAACAACAAACAACCCTAACCCCCTAACAACAAACAATCCTAACCCCCAAACAACCAACAACACTAACCCCCTAACCACAATAAACACTAACACTCTAACAACAAAAACCACTAAACCCCAACAAGAAACAACCCTAAACCCCTAACAACAAACAACACTAACCCCCTAACAACAAACAACCCTAACCAAACAACAAAAACCCTAACCCACTAACAACAAACAACACTAACACCCTAACAACAAACGACCCTAAACCCCTAACATCAAAGAACACTAACACCTAACAACAAACAACCCTAAACCCCTAACATCAAACAACACTAACCCCCTAACAACACAAAACACTAACACCCTAACAACAGACAACCCTAACCCCCTAACAACAAACACTAACCCCCGAACAACAAACAACCCTAACCCCTAAAAACCAAAAACACTAACCCACTAACAACAAACAACCCTAAACCACTAACAACAAACAACCCTAACACCCTAACAACAAACAACACTAACCCCCTAACAACAAACAACCCTAAACCCCTAACATCAAACAACACTAACCCCCTAACAACACAAAACACTAACACCCTAACAACAAACACACTAACCCCCTAACAACAAACAACACTAACCCCCTAACAACAAACAACCCTAAACCCCTAACATCAAACAACACTAACCCCCTAAGAACACAAAACATTAACACCCTAACAACAAACAACACTAACAGCCTAACAACAAAAACCACTAAACCCCAACAAGAAACAACCCCAAACCCCTAACAACAAACACTAACCCCCTAACAACAAACAACACTAAACCCCTAACAAGAAATTACCCTAACCCCGTAATAACAAACAACACTAACCCCGTAACAACAAACAACCCTAACCCCCTAACAAGAAACAACCCTAAACCCCTAACAACAACAACACTAACCCCCTAACAACAAACAACACTAACACCCTAACAACAACCAACCCTAACCCCTAAGAACAAACAACACTAAAGCCCTAAGAACAAACAACACTAACCCCCAGCAACGAACAATACTAACCCTCAGCAACACAAAACCTAACCCCTTATCAACAAACAACCCTAACCCACTAACAACAAACAACCCTAACACCCTAACAACAAACAACACTAAACCCCTAACAAGAAACTACCCTAAACCCGTAACAACAAACAACAATAACCCTGTAACAACAAACAACCCTAACCCCCAAACAACAAACAACCCTAACCCCCTAAGAACAAACAATCCTAACCCCCGAACAACCAACAACACTAACCCCCTAACCACAGTAAACACTAACACCCTAACAACAAAAACCACTAAACCCCAACAAGAAACAACCCTAAACCCCTAACAACAAACAACACTAACCCCCTAACAACAAACAATCCTAACCAAACAACAAAAAACCCTAACCCACTAACAACAAACAACACTAACACCCTAACAACAAACAACCCTAACCCGCTAACAACAAACACCCCTAAACCCCTAACAACAAACAGTCCTAACCCCCTAACAACCTACAACACTAACCCCCTAACCACAAACAGCACAAACCCCGTAAGAACAAACAACACTAACCCCCTAAGAAGAGTCCTAACCACCTAAAAACAAACAACACTAACCCCCTAAAAAGAAACAACAATAAACCCCTAAAAACAAACAACACTCATCCCCTAAGAACAAAAAACACTAACCCTCTAACAACAAACAACACTAACCCCTAAGAACAAAAACACTAACCCCCTAACAACAAACAACACTAACCCCCTAAAAACAAACAACCCTAAAACCCTAAAAACAAACAACACTGAACCCCTAAAAACAAACAACACTAAGCCAATAACAACAAACATCACTAACCCACTAACAACAAAAAACACTAACCCGCTAACAACATCCAACAGTAACGCCCTAACCACAAACAACACTAACCCCCTAAAAACAAACAATCCTAACCCCCTAACAACAAACAACACTCACCCCTAAAAAACAAACAACCCTAAAACCTTAAAAGCAAACAACACTGAACCCCTAAAAACAAACAACACTAAGCCCCTAACACCAAACAACAGTAACACCCGAACAACAAACACCACTAAACCCCAACAAGAAACAACCCTAAGCCCCTAACAACAAACAACACTAACCCCCTAACAAGAAACAACCCTAAACCCCTAACATCAAAGAACACTAACCCCCAAACAACAAACAACCCTAACCCCTAAAAACCAAAAACACTAACCCACTAACAACAAACAACCCTAAACCACTAACAACAAACAACCCTAACACCCGAACAACAAACAACACTAACCACCTAACAACAAACAACCCTAAACCCCTAACATCAAACAACACTAACCCCCTAACAACACAAAACACTAACACCCTAACAACAGACAACCCTAACCCCCTAACAACAAACACTAACCCCCGAACAACAAACAACCCTAACCCCTAAAAACCAAAAACACTAACCCACTAACAACAAACAACCCTAAACCACTAACAACAAACAACCCTAACACCCTAACAGCAAACAACACTAACCCCCTAACAACAAACAACCCTAAACCCCTAACATCAAACAACACTAACCCCCTAACAACACAAAACACTAACACCCTAACAACAAACACACTAACCCCCTAACAACAAACAACACTAACCCCCTAACAACAAAAAACCCTAAACCCCTAACATCAAACAACACTAACCCCCTAAGAACACAAAACATTAACACCCTAACAACAAACAACACTAACAGCCTAACAACAAAAACCACTAAACCCCAACAAGAAACAACTCCAAACCCCTAACAACAAACACTAACCCCCTAACAACAAACAACACTAAACCCCTAACAAGAAATTACCCTAACCCCGTAATAACAAACAACACTAACCCCGTAACAACAAACAACCCTAACCCCCTAACAAGAAACAACCCTAAACACCTAACAACAACAACACTAACCCCCTAACAACAAACAACACTAACACCCTAACAACAACCAACCCTAACCCCTAAGAACAAACAACACTAAAGCCCTAAGAACAAACAACACTAACCCCCAGCAACGAACAATACTAACCCTCAGCAACACAAAACCTAACCCCTTATCAACAAACAAACCTAACCCACTAACAACAAACAACCCTAACACCCTAAAAACAAACAACACTAAACCCCTAACAAGAAACTACCCTAACCCCGTAACAACAAAAAACAATAACCCTGTAACAACAAACAACCCTAACCCCCAAAAAACAAACAACCCTAACCCCCTAAGAACAAACAATCCTAACCCCCGAACAACCAACAACACTAACCCCCTAACCACAGTAAACACTAACACCCTAACAACAAAAACCACTAAACCCCAACAAGAAACAACCCTAAACCCCTAACAACAAACAACACTAACCCCCTAACAACAAACAATCCTAACCAAACAACAAAAAACCCTAACCCACTAACAACAAACAACACTAACACCCTAACAACAAACAACCCTAACCCCCTAACAACAAACAACACTAACACCCTAACAACAAACAACCCTAACCCCCTAACAACAAATAGCACTAACCCCCTAACAACAAACAACCCTAAACCCCTAACATCAAAGAACACTAAAACCCTAACAACAAACAACCCTAACCCCCTAACAACAAACACTAACCCCCAAACAACAAACAACGCTAACCCCAGAAAACCAAAAACACTAACCCACTAACAACCAACAACCCTAACCCACTAACAACAAACAACCCTAACACCCTAACAACAAACAACACTAAACCCCTAACAACAAACAACCCTAAACCCCTAACATCAAACAACACTAACCCCCTAACAACACAAAACACTAACACCCTAACAACAAACAACACTAACACCCTAACAACAAAAACAACTAAACCCCAACAAGAAACAACCCTAAACCCCTAACAACAAACACTAACCCCCGAACAACAAACAACACTAAACCCCTAACAAGAAACTAACCTAACCCCGTAACAACAAACAACACTAACCTCCTAACAACAAAAAACCCTAACCCGCTAACAACAAACACCCCTAAACCCCTAACAACAAACAGTCCTAACCCCCTAACAACCTACAACACTAACCCCCTAACCACAAACAGCACAAACCCCGTAAGAACAAACAACACTAACCCCCTAAGAAGAGTCCTAACCACCTAAAAACAAACAACACTAACCCCCTAAAAAGAAACAACAATAAACCCCTAAAAACAAACAACACTCATCCCCTAAGAACAAAAAACACTAACCCTCTAACAACAAACAACACTAACCCCTAAGAACAAAAACACTAACCCCCTAACAACAAACAACACTAACCCCCTAAAAACAAACAACCCTAAAACCCTAAAAACAAACAACACTGAACCCCTAAAAACAAACAACACTAAGCCAATAACAACAAACAGCACTAACCCACTAACAACAAAAAACACTAACCCGCTAACAACATCCAACAGTAACGCCCTAACCACAAACAACACTAACCCCCTAAAAACAAACAATCCTAACCCCCTAACAACAAACAACACTCACCCCTAAAAAACAAACAACCCTAAAACCTTAAAAGCAAACAACACTGAACCCCTAAAAACAAACAACACTAAGCCCCTAACAACAAACAACAGTAACACCCGAACAACAAACACTACTAAACCCCAACAAGAAACAACCCTAAGCCCCTAACAACAAACAACACTAACCCCCTAACAAGAAACAACCCTAAACCCCTAACAACAAACAACACTAACCCCCTAACAACAAAAAACACTAACACCCTAACAACAACCAACCCTAACCCCTAAGAACAAACAACACTAACGCCCTAAGAACAAACAACACTAACCCCCAGCAACGAACAATACTAACCCCCTAACAACACAAAACCTAACCCCTTATCAACAAACAACCCTAACCCACTAAAAACAAACAACCCTAACACCCTAACAACAAACAACACTAACCCCCTAACAACAAACAACCCTAAACCCCTAACATCAAAGAACACTAACACCCTAACAACAAACAACCCTAACCCCCTAACAACAAACACTAACCCCCAAACAACAAACAACCCTAGCCCCTAAAAACCAAAAACACTAACCCACTAACAACAAAAAACCCTAACCCACTAACAACAAACAACTCTAACCCCCAACAACAAACAACCCTACAACCCTAACATCAAACAACACTATCCCCCTAACAACACAAAACACTAACACCCTCACAAAAAACAACACTAACACCCTAACAACAAAAACCACTAAACCCCAACAAGAAACAACCCTAAACCCCTAACAACAAACACTAACCCCCTAACAACAAACAACACTAAACCCCTAACAAGAAACTACCCTAACCCCGTAACAACAAACAACACTAACCCCGTAACAACAAACAACCCTAACCCCCAAACAACAAACAACCCTAACCCCCTAACAACAAACAATCCTAACCCCCGAACAACCAACAACACTAACCCCCTAACCACAATAAACACTAACACCCTAACAACAAAAACCACTAAACCCCAACAAGAAACAACCCTAAACCCCTAACAACAAACAACACTAACCCCCTAACAACAAACAGCCCTAACCAAACAACAAATAACCCTAACCCACTAAGAACAAACAACACTAACACCTAACAACAAACAACCCTAACCCCCTAACAACAAACAACAGTAACACCCTAACCAGAAACAACCCTAACCCCCTAACAACAAACAACACTAACCCCCTAACAACAAACAACCCTAAATCCCTAACACCAAAGAACACTAACACCCTAACAACAAACAACCCTAACCCCCTAACAACAAACACTAACCCCCAAACAACAAACAACCCTAACCCCTGAAAACCAAAAACACTAACCCACTAACAACAAACAACCCTAACCCACTAAAAACAAAAAACCCTAACACCCTAACAGCAAACAACACTAACCCCCTAACAACAAACAACTCTAAACCCCTAACATCAAACAACTCTAACCCCCCAACAACACAAAACACTAACACCCTAACAACAAACAACACTAACACCCTAACAACAAAAACCACTAAACCCCAACAAGAAACAACCCTGAACCCGTAACAACAAACACTAACCCCCGAACAACAAACAACACTAAACCCCTAACAAGAAACTAACCTAACCCCGTAACAACAAACACTAACCTCCTAACAACAAACAACCCTAACCCCTAAGAACAAACAACACTAACGCCCTAAGAACAAACAACACTAACCCCAGCAACGAACAATACTAACCCCCTAACAACACAGAACCTAACCCCTTATCAACAAACAACCCTAACCCACTAACAACAAACAACCCTAACACCCTAACAACAAACAACACTAACCCCCTAACAACAAACAACCCTAAACCCATAACATCAAAGAACACTAAAACCCTAACAACAAACAACCCTAACCCCCTAACAACAAACACTAACCCCCAAACAACAAACAACCCTAACCCCTAAAAACCAAAAACACTAACCCACTAAAAACAAACAACCGTAACCCACAAACAACAAACGACCCTAACCCCCTAACAACAAACAACCCTAAACCCCTAACATCAAACAACACTAACCCCATAACAACACAAAACACTAACACCCTAACAACAAACAACACTAACACCCTAACAACAAAAACCACTAAACCCCAACAAGAAACAACCCTGAACCCCTAACAACAAACAACACTAACCCCCTAACAACAAACAACCCTAACCAAACAACAAAAAACCCTAACCCACGAACAACAAACAACACTAACACCCTAACAACAAACAACACTAACACCCTAACAACAAACAACCCTAAACCCCTAACATCAAAGAACACTAAAACCCTAACAACAAACAACCCTAACCCCCTAACAACAAACACTAACCCCCAAACAACAAACAACCCTAACCCCTGAAAACCAAAAACACTAACCCACTAACAACAAACAACCCTAACCCACTAACAACAAACAATCCTAACACCCTAACAACAAACAACACTAAACCCCTAACAACAAACAACCCTAAACCCCTAACATCAAACAACACTAACCCACTAACAAAAAACAACCCTAACTCCCTAACAACAAACAACACTAAACAACTAACAACAAACAACCCTAAACCCCTAACATCAAACAACACTAAGCCCCTAACAACACAAAACACTAACACCCTAACAACAAACAACACTAACACCCTAACAACAAAAACAACTAAACCCCAACAAGAAACAACCCTAAACCCCTAACAACAAACACTAACCCCCTAACAACAAACAACACTAAACCCCTAACAAGAAACTAACCTAACCCCGTAACAACAAACAACACTAACCTCCTAACAACAAACAACCCTAACCCCCTAACAACAAACACCCCTAAACCCCTAACAACAAACAATCCTAACCCCCTAACAACCTACAACACTAACCCCCTAACCACAAACAGCACAAACCCCGTAAGAACAAACAACACTAACCCCCTAACAAGAGTCCTAACCACCTAAAAACAAACAACACTAACCCCCTAAAAAGAAACAACAATAAACCCCTAAAAACAAACAACACTCATCCCCTAAGAACAAACAACACTAACCCTCTAACAACAAACAACACTAACCCCTAAGAACAAAAACACTAACCCCCTAACAACAAACAACACTAACACCCTAAAAACAAACAACCCTAAAACCCTAAAAACAAACAACACTGAACCCCTAAAAACAAACAACACTAAGCCAATAACAACAAACAGCACTAACCCACTAACAACAAAAAACACTAACCCGCTAACAACATCCAACAGTAACGCCCTAACCACAAACAACACTCACCCCCTAAAAACAAACAATCCTAACACCCTAACAACAAACAACACTCACCCCTAAAAAACAAACAACCCTAAAACCTTAAAAGCAAACAACACTGAACCCCTAAAAACAAACAACACTAAGCCCCTAACAACAAACAACAGTAACACCCGAACAACAAACACCACTAAACCCCAACAAGAAACAACCCTAAGCCCCTAACAACAAACAACACTAACCCCCTAACAAGAAACAACCCTAAACCCCTAACAACAAACAACACTAACCCCCTAACAACAAAAAACACTAACACCCTAACAACAACCAACCCTAACCCCTAAGAACAAACAACACTAACGCCCTAAGAACAAACAACACTAACCCCCAGCAACGAACAATACTAACCCCCTAACAACACAAAACCTAACCCCTTATCAACAAACAACCCTAACCCACTAAAAACAAACAACCCTAACACCCTAACAACAAACAACACTAACCCCCTAACAACAAACAACCCTAAACCCCTAACATCAAAGAACACTAACACCCTAACAACAAACAACCCTAACCCCCTAACAACAAACACTAACCCCCAAACAACAAACAACCCTAGCCCCTAAAAACCAAAAACACTAACCCACTAACAACAAAAAACCCTAACCCACTAACAACAAACAACTCTAACCCCCAACAACAAACAACCCTACAACCCTAACATCAAACAACACTATCCCCCTAACAACACAAAACACTAACACCCTCACAAAAAACAACACTAACACCCTAACAACAAAAACCACTAAACCCCAACAAGAAACAACCCTAAACCCCTAACAACAAACACTAACCCCCTAACAACAAACAACACTAAACCCCTAACAAGAAACTACCCTAACCCCGTAACAACAAACAACACTAACCCCGTAACAACAAACAACCCTAACCCCCAAACAACAAACAACCCTAACCCCCTAACAACAAACAATCCTAACCCCCGAACAACCAACAACACTAACCCCCTAACCACAATAAACACTAACACCCTAACAACAAATACCACTAAACCCCAACAAGAAACAACCCTAAACCCCTAACAACAAACAACACTAACCCCCTAACAACAAACAGCCCTAACCAAACAACAAATAACCCTAACCCACTAAGAACAAACAACACTAACACCTAACAACAAACAACCCTAACCCCCTAACAACAAACAACAGTAACACCCTAACCAGAACCAACCCTAACCCCCAAACAACAAACAACACTAACCCCCTAACAACAAACAACCCTAAATCCCTAACACCAAAGAACACTAACACCCTAACAACAAACAACCCTAACCCCCTAACAACAAACACTAACCCCCAAACAACAAACAACCCTAACCCCTGAAAACCAAAAACACTAACCCACTAACAACAAACAACCCTAACCCACTAAAAACAAAAAACCCTAACACCCTAACAGCAAACAACACTAACCCCCTAACAACAAACAACCCTAAACCCCTAACATCAAACAACTCTAACCCCCCAACAACACAAAACACTAACACCCTAACAACAAACAACACTAACACCCTAACAACAAAAACCACTAAACCCCAACAAGAAACAACCCTGAACCCGTAACAACAAACACTAACCCCCGAACAACAAACAACACTAAACCCCTAACAAGAAACTAACCTAACCCCGTAACAACAAACACTAACCTCCTAACAACAAACAACCCTAACCCCTAAGAACAAACAACACTAACGCCCTAAGAACAAACAACACTAACCCCAGCAACGAACAATACTAACCCCCTAACAACACAGAACCTAACCCCTTATCAACAAACAACCCTAACCCACTAACAACAAACAACCCTAACACCCTAACAACAAACAACACTAACCCCCTAACAACAAACAACCCTAAACCCATAACATCAAAGAACACTAAAACCCTAACAACAAACAACCCTAACCCCCTAACAACAAACACTAACCCCCAAACAACAAACAACCCTAACCCCTAAAAACCAAAAACACTAACCCACTAACAACAAACAACCGTAACCCACAAACAACAAACGACCCTAACCCCCTAACAACAAACAACCCTAAACCCCTAACATCAAACAACACTAACCCCATAACAACACAAAACACTAACACCCTAACAACAAACAACACTAACACCCTAACAACAAAAACCACTAAACCCCAACAAGAAACAACCCTGAACCCCTAACAACAAACAACACTAACCCCCTAACAACAAACAACCCTAACCAAACAACAAAAAACCCTAACCCACGAACAACAAACAACACTAACACCCTAACAACAAACAACACTAACACCCTAACAACAAACAACCCTAAACCCCTAACATCAAAGAACACTAAAACCCTAACAACAAACAACCCTAACCCCCTAACAACAAACACTAACACCCAAACAACAAACAACCCTAACCCCTGAAAACCAAAAACACTAACCCACTAACAACAAACAACCCTAACCCACTAACAACAAACAATCCTAACACCCTAACAACAAACAACACTAACCCCCTAACAACAAACAACCCTAAACCCCTAACATCAAACAACACTAACCCACTAACAAAAAACAACCCTAACACCCTAACAACAAACAACACTAAACAACTAACAACAAACAACCCTAAACCCCTAACATCAAACAACACTAAGCCCCTAACAACACAAAACACTAACACCCTAACAACAAACAACACTAACACCCTAACAACAAAAACAACTAAACCCCAACAAGAAACAACCCTAAACCCCTAACAACAAACACTAACCCCCTAACAACAAACAACACTAAACCCCTAACAAGAAACTAACCTAACCCCGTAACAACAAACAACACTAACCTCCTAACAACAAACAACCCTAACCCCCTAACAACAAACACCCCTAAACCCCTAACAACAAACAATCCTAACCCCCTAACAACCTACAACACTAACCCCCTAACCACAAACAGCACAAACCCCGTAAGAACAAACAACACTAACCCCCTAACAAGAGTCCTAAGCACCTAAAAACAAACAACACTAACCCCCTAAAAAGAAACAACAATAAACCCCTAAAAACAAACAACACTCATCCCCTAAGAACAAACAACACTAACCCTCTAACAACAAACAACACTAACCCCTAAGAACAAAAACACTAACCCCCTAACAACAAACAACACTAACACCCTAAAAACAAACAACCCTAAAACCCTAAAAACAAACAACACTGAACCCCTAAAAACAAACAACACTAAGCCAATAACAACAAACAGCACTAACCCACTAACAACAAAAAACACTAACCCGCTAACAACATCCAACAGTAACGCCCTAACCACAAACAACACTAACCCCCTAAAAACAAACAATCCTAACCCCCTAACAACAAACAACACTCACCCCTAAAAAACAAACAACCCTAAAACCTTAAAAGCAAACAACACTGAACCCCTAAAAACAAACAACACTAAGCCCCTAACAACAAACAACAGTAACACCCGAACAACAAACACCACTAAACCCCAACAAGAAACAACCCTAAGCCCCTAACAACAAACAACACTAACCCCCTAACAAGAAACAACCCTAAACCCCTAACAACAAACAACACTAACCCCCTAACAACAAAAAACACTAACACCCTAACAACAACCAACCCTAACCCCTAAGAACAAACAACACTAACGCCCTAAGAACAAACAACACTAACCCCCAGCAACGAACAATACTAACCCCCTAACAACACAAAACCTAACCCCTTATCAACAAACAACCCTAACCCACTAACAACAAACAACCCTAACACCCTAACAACAAACAACACTAACCCCCTAACAACAAACACTAACCCCCAAACAACAAACAACCCTAACCCCTAAAACCAAAAACACTAACCCACTAACAACAAAAAACCCTAACCCACTAACAACAAACAACTCTAACCCCCAACAACAAACAACCCTACAACCCTAACATCAAACAACACTATCCCCCTAACAACACAAAACACTAACACCCTCACAAAAAACAACACTAACACCCTAACAACAAAAACCACTAAACCCCAACAAGAAACAACCCTAAACCCCTAACAACAAACACTAACCCCCTAACAACAAACAACACTAAACCCCTAACAAGAAACTACCCTAACCCCGTAACAACAAACAACACTAACCCCGTAACAACAAACAACCCTAACCCCCAAACAACAAACAACCCTAACCCCCTAACAACAAACAATCCTAACCCCCGAACAACCAACAACACTAACCCCCTAACCACAATAAACACTAACACCCTAACAACAAAAACCACTAAACCCCAACAAGAAACAACCCTAAACCCCTAACAACAAACAACACTAACCCCTAACAACAAACAGCCCTAACCAAACAACAAACAACCCTAACCCACTAAGAACAAACAACACTAACACCTAACAACAAACAACCCTAACCCCCTAACAACAAACAACAGTAACACCCTAACCAGAAACAACCCTAACCCCCTAACAACAAACAACACTAACCCCCTAACAACAAACAACCCTAAATCCCTAACACCAAAGAACACTAACACCCTAACAACAAACAACCCTAACCCCCTAACAACAAACACTAACCCCCAAACAACAAACAACCCTAACCCCTGAAAACCAAAAACACTAACCCACTAACAACAAACAACCCTAACCCACTAAAAACAAAAAACCCTAACACCCTAACAGCAAACAACACTAACCCCCTAACAACAAACAACCCTAAACCCCTAACATCAAACAACTCTAACCCCCCAACAACACAAAACACTAACACCCTAACAACAAACAACACTAACACCCTAACAACAAAAACCACTAAACCCCAACAAGAAACAACCCTGAACCCGTAACAACAAACACTAACCCCCGAACAACAAACAACACTAAACCCCTAACAAGAAACTAACCTAACCCCGTAACAACAAACACTAACCTCCTAACAACAAACAACCCTAACCCCTAAGAACAAACAACACTAACGCCCTAAGAACAAACAACACTAACCCCCAGCAACGAACAATACTAACCCCCTAACAACACAGAACCTAACCCCTTATCAACAAACAACCCTAACCCACTAACAACAAACAACCCTAACACCCTAACAACAAACAACACTAACCCCCTAACAACAAACAACCCTAAACCCATAACATCAAAGAACACTAACACCCTAACAAGAAACAACCCTAGCCCCCTAACAACAAACACTAACCCCCAAACAACAAACAACCCTAACCCCTAAAAACCAAAAACACTAACCCACTAACAACAAACAACCGTAACCCACAAACAACAAACAACCCTAACCCCCTAACAACAAACAACCCTAAACCCCTAACATCAAACAACACTAACCCCATAACAACACAAAACACTAACACCCTAACAACAAACAACACTAACACCCTAACAACAAAAACCACTAAACCCCAACAAGAAACAACCCTGAACCCCTAACAACAAACAACACTAACCCCCTAACAACAAACAACCCTAACCAAACAACAAAAAACCCTAACCCACGAACAACAAACAACACTAACACCCTAACAACAAACAACACTAACACCCTAACAACAAACAACCCTAAACCCCTAACATCAAAGAACACTAAAACCCTAACAACAAACAACCCTAACCCCCTAACAACAAACACTAACCCTCAAACAACAAACAACCCTAACCCCTGAAAACCAAAAACACTAACCCACTAACAACAAACAACCCTAACCCACTAACAACAAACAATCCTAACACCCTAACAACAAACAACACTAAACCCCTAACAACAAACAACCCTAAACCCCTAACATCAAACAACACTAACCCACTAACAAAAAACAACCCTAACACCCTAACAACAAACAACA
The DNA here is from genome assembly GCF_024166365.1 of Elephas maximus indicus. Lineage (NCBI taxonomy): Eukaryota > Metazoa > Chordata > Mammalia > Proboscidea > Elephantidae > Elephas > Elephas maximus. The sequence continues at coordinate 95,881,829 of NC_064833.1, forward strand.
CTAAACAACTAACAACAAACAACCCTAAACCCCTAACATCAAACAACACTAACCCCCTAACAACACAAAACACTAACACCCTAACAACAAACAACACTAACACCCTAACAACAAAAACAACTAAACCCCAACAAGAAACAACCCTAAACCCCTAACAACAAACACTAACCCCCTAACAACAAACAACACTAAACCCCTAACAAGAAACTAACCTAACCCCGTAACAACAAACAACACTAACCTCCTAACAACAAACAACCCTAACCCCCTAACAACAAACACCCCTAAACCCCTAACAACAAACAATCCTAACCCCCTAACAACCTACAACACTAACCCCCTAACCACAAACAGCACAAACCCCGTAAGAACAAACAACACTAACCCCCTAACAAGAGTCCTAACCACCTAAAAACAAACAACACTAACCCCCTAAAAAGAAACAACAATAAACCCCTAAAAACAAACAACACTCATCCCCTAAGAACAAACAACACTAACCCTCTAACAACAAACAACACTAACCCCTAAGAACAAAAACACTAACCCCCTAACAACAAACAACACTAACACCCTAAAAAGAAACAACCCTAAAACCCTAAAAACAAACAACACTGAACCCCTAAAAACAAACAACACTAAGCCAATAACAACAAACATCACTAACCCACTAACAACAAAAAACACTAACCCGCTAACAACATCCAACAGTAACGCCCTAACCACAAACAACACTAACCCCCTAAAAACAAACAATCCTAACCCCCTAACAACAAACAACACTCACCCCTAAAAAACAAACAACCCTAAAACCTTAAAAGCAAACAACACTGAACCCCTAAAAACAAACAACACTAAGCCCCTAACAACAAACAACAGTAACACCCGAACAACAAACACCACTAAACCCCAACAAGAAACAACCCTAAGCCCCTAACAACAAACAACACTAACCCCCTAACAAGAAACAACCCTAAACCCCTAACAACAAACAACACTAACCCCCTAACAACAAAAAACACTAACACCCTAACAACAACCAACCCTAACCCCTAAGAACAAACAACACTAACGCCCTAAGAACAAACAACACTAACCCCCAGCAACGAACAATACTAACCCCCTAACAACACAAAACCTAACCCCTTATCAACAAACAACCCTAACCCACTAACAACAAACAACCCTAACACCCTAACAACAAACAACACTAACCCCCTAACAACAAACAACCCTAAACCCCTAACATCAAAGAACACTAACACCCTAACAACAAACAACCCTAGCCCCCTAACAACAAACACGAACCCCCAAACAACAAACAACCCTAACCCCTTAAAACCAAAAACACTAACCCACTAACAACAAACAACCCTAACCCACTAACAACAAACAACTCTAACCCCCTAACAACAAACAACCCTACACCCCTAACATCAAACAACACTATCCCCCTAACAACACAAAACACTAACAGCCTCACAAAAAACAACACTAACACCCTAACAACAAAAACCACTAAACCCCAACAAGAAACAACCCTAAACCCCTAACAAAAAACACTAACCCCCTAACAACAAACAACCCTAAACCCCTAACAAGAAACTACCCTAACCCCGTAACAACAAACAACACTAACACCCTAACAACAAACAACCCTAACCCCCAAACAACAAACAACCCTAACCCCCTAACAACAAACAATCCTAACCCCCAAACAACCAACAACACTAACCCCCTAACCACAATAAACACTAACACTCTAACAACAAAAACCACTAAACCCCAACAAGAAACAACCCTAAACCCCTAACAACAAACAACACTAACCCCCTAACAACAAACAACCCTAACCAAACAACAAAAACCCTAACCCACTAACAACAAACAACACTAACACCCTAACAACAAACAACCCTAAACCCCTAACATCAAAGAACACTAACACCTAACAACAAACAACCCTAACCCCCTAACAACAAACACTAACCCCCAAACAACAAACAACCCTAACCCCTAAAAACCAAAAACACTAACCCACTAACAACAAACAACCCTAAACCACTAACAACAAACAACCCTAACACCCTAACAACAAACAACACTAACCACCTAACAACAAACAACCCTAAACCCCTAACATCAAACAACACTAACCCCCTAACAACACAAAACACTAACACCCTAACAACAGACAACCCTAACCCCCTAACAACAAACACTAACCCCCGAACAACAAACAACCCTAACCCCTAAAAACCAAAAACACTAACCCACTAACAACAAACAACCCTAAACCACTGACAACAAACAACCCTAACACCCTAACAACAAACAACACTAACCCCCTAACAACAAACAACCCTAAACCCCTAACATCAAACAACACTAACCCCCTAACAACACAAAACACTAACACCCTAACAACAAACACACTAACCCCCTAACAACAAACAACACTAACCCCCTAACAACAAACAACCCTAAACCCCTAACATCAAACAACACTAACCCCCTAAGAACACAAAACATTAACACCCTAACAACAAACAACACTAACAGCCTAACAACAAAAACCACTAAACCCCAACAAGAAACAACCCCAAACCCCTAACAACAAACACTAACCCCCTAACAACAAACAACACTAAACCCCTAACAAGAAATTACCCTAACCCCGTAATAACAAACAACACTAACCCCGTAACAACAAACAACCCTAACCCCCTAACAAGAAACAACCCTAAACCCCTAACAACAACAACACTAACCCCCTAACAACAAACAACACTGACACCCTAACAACAACCAACCCTAACCCCTAAGAACAAACAACATTAAAGCCCTAAGAACAAACAACACTAACCCCCAGCAACGAACAATACTAACCCTCAGCAACACAAAACCTAACCCCTTATCAACAAACAACCCTAACCCACTAACAACAAACAACCCTAACACCCTAACAACAAACACTAAACCCCTAACAAGAAACTACCCTAACCCCGTAACAACAAACAACAATAACCCTGTAACAACAAACAACCCTAACCCCCAAACAACAAACAACCCTAACCCCCTAAGAACAAACAATCCTAACCCCCGAACAACCAACAACACTAACCCCCTAACCACAGTAAACACTAACACCCTAACAACAAAAACCACTAAACCCCAACAAGAAACAACCCTAAACCCCTAACAACAGACAACACTAACCCCCTAACAACAAACAATCCTAACCAAACAACAAAAAACCCTAACCCACTAACAACAAACAACACTAACACCCTAACAACAAACAACCCTAACCCCCTAACAACAAACAACACTAACACCCTAACAACAAACAACCCTAACCCCCTAACAACAAATAGCACTAACCCCCTAACAACAAACAACCCTAAACCCCTAACGTCAAAGAACACTAAAACCCTAACAACAAACAACCCTAACCCCCTAACAACAAACACTAACCCCCAAACAACAAACAACCCTAACCCCTGAAAACCAAAAACACTAACCCACTAACAACAAACAACCCTAACCCACTAACAACAAACAACCCTAACACCCTAACAACAAACAACACTAAACCCCTAACAACAAACAACCCTAAACCCCTAACATCAAACAACACTAACCCCCTAACAACACAAAACACTAACACCCTAACAACAAACAACACTAACACCCTAACAACAAAAACAACTAAACCCCTACAAGAAACAACCCTAAACCCCTAACAACAAACACTAACCCCCTAACAACAAACAACACTAAACCCCTAACAAGAAACTAACCTAACCCCGTAACAACAAACAACACTAACCTCCTAACAACAAACAACCCTAACCCCCTAACAACAAACACCCCTAAACCCCTAACAACAAACAATCCTAACCCCCTAACAACCTACAACACTAACCCCCTAACCACAAACAGCACAAACCCCGTAAGAACAAACAACACTAACCCCCTAACAAGAGTCCTAACCACCTAAAAACAAACAACACTAACCCCCTAAAAAGAAACAACAATAAACCCCTAAAAACAAACAACACTCATCCCCTAAGAACAAACAACACTAACCCTCTAACAACAAACAACACTAACCCCTAAGAACAAAAACACTAACCCCCTAACAACAAACAACACTAACCCCCTAAAAACAAACAACCCTAAAACCCTAAAAACAAACAACACTGAACCCCTAAAAACAAACAACACTAAGCCAATAACAACAAACAGCACTAACCCACTAACAACAAAAAACACTAACCCGCTAACAACATCCAACAGTAACGCCCTAACCACAAACAACACTAACCCCCTAAAAACAAACAATCCTAACCCCCTAACAACAAACAACACTCACCCCTAAAAAACAAACAACCCTAAAACCTTAAAAGCAAACAACACTGAACCCCTAAAAACAAACAACACTAAGCCCCTAACAACAAACAACAGTAACACCCGAACAACAAACACCACTAAACCCCAACAAGAAACAACCCTAAGCCCCTAACAACAAACAACACTAACCCCCAACAAGAAACAACCCTAAACCCCTAACAACAAACAACACTAACCCCCTAACAACAAAAAACACTAACACCCTAACAACAACCAACCCTAACCCCTAAGAACAAACAACACTAACGCCCTAAGAACAAACAACACTAACCCCCAGCAACGAACAATACTAACCCCCTAACAACACAAAACCTAACCCCTTATCAACAAACAACCCTAACCCACTAACAACAAACAACCCTAACACCCTAACAACAAACAACACTAACCCCCTAACAACAAACAACCCTAAACCCCTAACATCAAAGAACACTAACACCCTAACAACAAACAACCCTAACCCCCTAACAACAAACACTAACCCCCAAACAACAAACAACCCTAACCCCTAAAAACCAAAAACACTAACCCACTAACAACAAAAAACCCTAACCCACTAACAACAAACAACTCTAACCCCCAACAACAAACAACCCTACAACCCTAACATCAAACAACACTATCCCCCTAACAACACAAAACACTAACACCCTCACAAAAAACAACACTAACACCCTAACAACAAAAACCACTAAACCCCAACAAGAACCAACCCTAAACCCCTAACAACAAACACTAACCCCCTAACAACAAACAACACTAAACCCCTAACAAGAAACTACCCTAACCCCGTAACAACAAACAACACTAACCCCGTAACAACAAACAACCCTAACCCCCAAACAACAAACAACCCTAACCCCCTAACAACAAACAATCCTAACCCCCGAACAACCAACAACACTAACCCCCTAACCACAATAAACACTAACACCCTAACAACAAAAACCACTAAACCCCAACAAGAAACAACCCTAAACCCCTAACAACAAACAACACTAACCCCCTAACAACAAACAACCCTAACCAAACAACAAACAACCCTAACCCACTAAGAACAAACAACACTAACACCTAACAACAAACAACCCTAACCCCCTAACAACAAACAACAGTAACACCCTAACCAGAAACAACCCTAACCCCCTAACAACAAACAACACTAACCCCCTAACAACAAACAACCCTAAATCCCTAACACCAAAGAACATTAACACCCTAACAACAAACAACCCTAACCCCCTAACAACAAACACTAACCCCCAAACAACAAACAACCCTAACCCCTGAAAACCAAAAACACTAACCCACTACCAACAAACAACCCTAACCCACTAAAAACAAAAAACCCTAACACCCTAACAGCAAACAACACTAACCCCCTAACAACAAACAACCCTAAACCCCTAACATCAAACAACTCTAACCCCCCAACAACACAAAACACTAACACCCTAACAACAAACAACACTAACACCCTAACAACAAAAACCACTAAACCCCAACAAGAAACAACCCTGAACCCGTAACAACAAACACTAACCCCCGAACAACAAACAACACTAAACCCCTAACAAGAAACTAACCTAACCCCGTAACAACAAACACTAACCTCCTAACAACAAACAACCCTAACCCCTAAGAACAAACAACACTAACGCCCTAAGAACAAACAACACTAACCCCCAGCAACGAACAATACTAACCCCCTAACAACACAGAACCTAACCCCTTATCAACAAACAACCCTAACCCACTAACAACAAACAACCCTAACACCCTAACAACAAACAACACTAACCCCCTAACAACAAACAACCCTAAACCCATAACATCAAAGAACACTAACACCCTAACAAGAAACAACCCTAGCCCCCTAACAACAAACACTAACCCCCAAACAACAAACAACCCTAACCCCTAAAAACCAAAAACACTAACCCACTAACAACAAACAACCGTAACCCACTAACAACAACCCTAACCCCCTAACAACAAACAACCCTAAACCCCTAACATCAAACAACACTAACCCCATAACAACACAAAACACTAACACCCTAACAACAAACAACACTAACACCCTAACAACAAAAACCACTAAACCCCAACAAGAAACAACCCTGAACCCCTAACAACAAACAACACTAACCCCCTAACAACAAACAACCCTAACCAAACAACAAAAAACCCTAACCCACGAACAACAAACAACACTAACACCCTAACAACAAACAACACTAACACCCTAACAACAAACAACCCTAAACCCCTAACATCAAAGAACACTAAAACCCTAACAACAAACAACCCTAACCCCCTAACAACAAACACTAACCCCCAAACAACAAACAACCCTAACCCCTGAAAACCAAAAACACTAACCCACTAACAACAAACAACCCTAACCCACTAACAACAAACAATCCTAACACCCTAACAACAAACAACACTAAACCCCTAACAACAAACAACCCTAAACCCCTAACATCAAACAACACTAACCCACTAACAAAATACAACCCTAACACCCTAACAACAAACAACACTAAACAACTAACAACAAACAACCCTAAACCCCTAACATCAAACAACACTAACCCCCTAACAACACAAAACACTAACACCCTAACAACAAACAACACTAACACCCTAACAACAAAAACAACTAAACCCCAACAAGAAACAACCCTAAACCCCTAACAACAAACACTAACCCCCTAACAACAAACAACACTAAACCCCTAACAAGAAACTAACCTAACCCCGTAACAACAAACAACACTAACCTCCTAACAACAAACAACCCTAACCCCCTAACAACAAACACCCCTAAACCCCTAACAACAAACAATCCTAACCCCCTAACAACCTACAACACTAACCCCCTAACCACAAACAGCACAAACCCCGTAAGAACAAACAACACTAACCCCCTAACAAGAGTCCTAACCACCTAAAAACAAACAACACTAACCCCCTAAAAAGAAACAACAATAAACCCCTAAAAACAAACAACACTCATCCCCTAAGAACAAACAACACTAACCCTCTAACAACAAACAACACTAACCCCTAAGAACAAAAACACTAACCCCCTAACAACAAACAACACTAACACCCAAAAAAAACAACCCTAAAACCCTAAAAACAAACAACACTGAACCCCTAAAAACAAACAACACTAAGCCAATAACAACAAACATCACTAACCCACTAACAACAAAAAACACTAACCCGCTAACAACATCCAACAGTAACGCCCTAACCACAAACAACACTAACCCCCTAAAAACAAACAATCCTAACCCCCTAACAACAAACAACACTCACCCCTAAAAAACAAACAACCCTAAAACCTTAAAAGCAAACAACACTGAACCCCTAAAAACAAACAACACTAAGCCCCTAACAACAAACAACAGTAACACCCGAACAACAAACACCACTAAACCCCAACAAGAAACAACCCTAAGCCCCTAACAACAAACAACACTAACCCCCTAACAAGAAACAACCCTAAACCCCTAATAACAAACAACACTAACCCCCTAACAACAAAAAACACTAACACCCTAACAACAACCAAACCTAACCCCTAAGAACAAACAACACTAACGCCCTAAGAACAAACAACACTAACCCCCAGCAACGAACAATACTAACCCCCTAACAACACAAAACCTAACCCCTTATCAACAAACAACCCTAACCCACTAACAACAAACAACCCTAACACCCTAACAACAAACAACACTAACCCCCTAACAACAAACAACCCTAAACCCCTAACATCAAAGAACACTAACACCCTAACAACAAACAACCCTAGCCCCCTAACAACAAACATGAACCCCCAAACAACACACAACCCTAACCCCTTAAAACCAAAAACACTAACCCACTAACAACAAACAACCCTAACCCACTAACAACAAACAACTCTAACCCCCTAACAACAAACAACCCTACACCCCTAACATCAAACAACACTATCCCCCTAACAACACAAAACACTAACAGCCTCACAAAAAACAACACTAACACCCTAACAACAAAAACCACTAAACCCCAACAAGAAACAACCCTAAACCCCTAACAACAAACACTAACCCCCTAACAACAAACAACACTAAACCCCTAACAAGAAACTACCCTAACCCCGTAACAACAAACAACACTAACCCCGTACCAACAAACAACCCTAACCCCCAAACAACAAACAACCCTAACCCCCTAACAACAAACAATCCTAACCCCCGAACAACCAACAACACTAACCCCCTAACCACAATAAACACTAACACCCTAACAACAAAAACCACTAAACCCCAACAACAAACAACCCTAAACCCCTAACAACAAACAACACTAACCCCCTAACAACAAACAACCCTAACCAAACAACAAACAACCCTAACCCACTAACAACAAACAACACTAACACCCTAACAACAAACAACCCTAACCCCCTAACAACAAACAACAGTAACACCCTAACCAGAAACAACCCTAACCCCCTAACAAAAAACAACCCTAACACCCTAACAGCAAACAACACTAACCCCCTAACAACAAACAACCCTAAACCCCTAACATCAAACAACTCTAACCCCCCAACAACACAAAACACTAACACCCTAACAACAAACAACACTAACACCCTAACAACAACAACCACCAAACCCCAACAAGAAACAACCCTGAACCCGTAACAACAAACACTAACCCCCGAACAACAAACAACACTAAACCCCTAACAAGAAACTAACCTAACCCCGTAACAACAAACAACACTAACCTCCTAACAACAAACAACCATAACCCCTAAGAACAAACAACACTAACGCCCTAAGAACAAACAACAATAACCCCCAGCAACGAACAATACTAACCCCCTAACAACACAAAACCTAACCCCTTATCAACAAACAACCCTAACCCACTAACAACAAACAACCTTAACACCCTAACAACAAACAACACTAACCCCCTAACAACAAACAACCCTAAACCCATAACATCAAAGAACACTAACACCCTAACAACAAACAACCCTAGCCCCCTAACAACAAACACTAACCCCCAAACAACAAACAACCCTAACCCCTAAAAACCAAAAACACTAACCCACTAACAACAAACAACCGTAACCCCCTAACAACAAACAACCCTAAACCCCTAACATCAAAGAACACTAACACCCTAACAACAAACAACCCTAGCCCCCTAACAACAAACATGAACCCCCAAACAACACACAACCCTAACCCCTTAAAACCAAAAACACTAACCCACTAACAACAAACAACCCTAACCCACTAACAACAAACAACTCTAACCCCCTAACAACAAACAACCCTACACCCCTAACATCAAACAACACTATCCCCCTAACAACACAAAACACTAACAGCCTCACAAAAAACAACACTAACACCCTAACAACAAAAACCACTAAACCCCAACAAGAAACAACCCTAAACCCCTAACAACAAACACTAACCCCCTAACAACAAACAACACTAAACCCCTAACAAGAAACTACCCTAACCCCGTAACAACAAACAACACTAACCCCGTACCAACAAACAACCCTAACCCCCAAACAACAAACAACCCTAACCCCCTAACAACAAACAATCCTAACCCCCGAACAACCAACAACACTAACCCCCTAACCACAATAAACACTAACACCCTAACAACAAAAACCACTAAACCCCAACAACAAACAACCCTAAACCCCTAACAACAAACAACACTAACCCCCTAACAACAAACAACCCTAACCAAACAACAAACAACCCTAACCCACTAACAACAAACAACACTAACACCCTAACAACAAACAACCCTAACCCCCTAACAACAAACAACAGTAACACCCTAACCAGAAACAACCCTAACCCCCTAACAAAAAACAACCCTAACACCCTAACAGCAAACAACACTAACCCCCTAACAACAAACAACCCTAAACCCCTAACATCAAACAACTCTAACCCCCCAACAACACAAAACACTAACACCCTAACAACAAACAACACTAACACCCTAACAACAACAACCACCAAACCCCAACAAGAAACAACCCTGAACCCGTAACAACAAACACTAACCCCCGAACAACAAACAACACTAAACCCCTAACAAGAAACTAACCTAACCCCGTAACAACAAACAACACTAACCTCCTAACAACAAACAACCATAACCCCTAAGAACAAACAACACTAACGCCCTAAGAACAAACAACAATAACCCCCAGCAACGAACAATACTAACCCCCTAACAACACAAAACCTAACCCCTTATCAACAAACAACCCTAACCCACTAACAACAAACAACCTTAACACCCTAACAACAAACAACACTAACCCCCTAACAACAAACAACCCTAAACCCATAACATCAAAGAACACTAACACCCTAACAACAAACAACCCTAGCCCCCTAACAACAAACACTAACCCCCAAACAACAAACAACCCTAACCCCTAAAAACCAAAAACACTAACCCACTAACAACAAACAACCGTAACCCACTAACAACAAACAACCCTAACCCCCTAACAACAAACAACCCTAAACCCCTAACAACAAACACTAACCCCCAAACAACAAAAAACCCTAACCCCTGAAAACCAAAAACACTAACCCACTAACAACAAACAACCCTAACCCACTAACAACAAACAATCCTAACACCCTAACAACAAACAACACTAAACCCCTAACAACAAACAACCCTAAACCCCTAACATCAAACACCACTAACCCCCTAACAACACAAAACACTAACACCCTAACAACAAACAACACTAACACCCTAACAACAAAAACAACTAAACCCCAACAAGAAACAACCCTAAACCCCTAACAACAAACACTAAACCCCTAACAACAAACAACACTAAACCCCTAACAAGAAACTAACCTAACCCCGTAACAACAAACAACACTAACCTCCTAACAACAAACAACCCTAACCCCCTAACAACAAACACCCCTAAACCCCTAACAACAAACAATCCTAACCCCCTAACAACCTACAACACTAACCCCCTAACCACAAACAGCACAAACCCCGTAAGAACAAACAACACTAACCCCCTAACAAGAGTCCTAACCACCTAAAAACAAACAACACTAACCCCCTAAAAAGAAACAACAATAAACCCCTAAAAACAAACAACACTCATCCCCTAAGAACAAACAACACTAACCCTCTAACAACAAACAACACTAACCCCTAAGAACAAAAACACTAACCCCCTAACAAGAAACAACCCTAAACCCCTAACAACAAACAACACTAACCCCCTAACAACAAAAAACACTAAGACCCTAACAACAACCAACCCTAACCCCTAAGAACAAACAACACTAACGCCCTAAGAACAAACAACACTATCCCCCAGCAACGAACAATACTAACCCCCTAACAACACAAAACCTAAGCCCTTATCAACAAACAACCCTAACCCACTAACAACAAACAACCCTGACACCCTAACAACAAACAACACTAACCCCCTAAAAACAAACAACCCTAAACCCCTAACATCAAAGAACACTAACACCCTAACAACAAACAACCCTAGCCCCCTAACAACAAACACTAACCCCCAAACAACAAACAACCCTAACCCCTTAAAACCAAAAACACTAACCCACTAACAACAAACAACCCTAACTCACTAACAACAAACAACTCTAACCCCCTAACAACAAACAACCCTACACCCCTAACATCAAACAACACTATCCCCCTAACAACACAAAACACTAACAGCCTCACAAAAAACAACACTAACACCCTAACAACAAAAACCACTAAACCCCAACAAGAAACAACCCTAAACCCCTAACAACAAACACTAACCCCCTAACAACAAACAACACTCAACCCCTAACAAGAAACTACCCTAACCCCGTAACAACAAACAACACTAACCCCGTAACAACAAACAACCCTAACCCCCAAACAACAAACAACCCTAACCCCCTAACAACAAACAATCCTAACCCCCGAACAACCAACAACACTAACCCTCTAACCACAATAAACACTAACACCCTAACAACAAAAACCACTAAACCCCAACAAGAAACAACCCTAAACCCCTAACAACAAACAACACTAACCCCCTAACAACAAACAACCCTAACGAAACAGCAAACAACCCTAACCCACTAACAACAAACAACACTAACACCCTAACAACAAACAACCCTAACCCCCTAACAACAAACAACAGTAACACCCTAACCAGAAACAACCCTAACCCCCTAACAACAAACAACACTAACCCCCTAACAACAAACAACCCTAAATCCCTAACACCAAAGAACACTAACACCCTAACAACAAACAACCCTAACCCCCTAACAACAAACTCTAACCCCCAAACAACAAACAACCCTAACACCTGAAAACCAAAAACACTAACCCACTAACAACAAACAACCCTAAGCCACTAAAAACAAACAACCCTAACACCCTAACAGCAAACAACACTAACCCCCTAACAACAAACAACCCTAAACCCCTAACATCAAACAACTCTAACCCCCCAACAACACAAAACACTAACACCCTAACAACAAACAACACTAACACCCTAACAACAAAAACCACTAAACCCCAACAAGAAACAACCCTGAACCCGTAACAACAAACACTAACCCCCGAACAACAAACAACACTAAACCCCTAACAAGAAACTAACCTAACCCCGTAACAACAAACACTAACCTCCTAACAACAAACAACCCTAACCCCTAAGAACAAACAACACTAACGCCCTAAGAACAAACAACACTAACCCCCAGCAACGAACAATACTAACCCCCTAACAACACAGAACCTAACCCCTTATCAACAAACAACCCTAACCCACTAACAACAAACAACCCTAACACCCTAACAACAAACAACACTAACCCCCTAACAACAAACAACCCTAAACCCATAACATCAAAGAACACTAACACCCTAACAAGAAACAACCCTAGCCCCCTAACAACAAACACTAACCCCCAAACAACAAACAACACTAACCCCTAAAAACCAAAAACACTAACCCACTAACAACAAACAACCGTAACCCACAAACAACAAACAACCCTAACCCCCTAACAACAAACAACCCTAAACCCCTAACATCAAACAACACTAACCCCATAACAACACAAAACACTAACACCCTAACAACAAACAACACTAACACCCTAACAACAAAAACCACTAAACCCCAACAAGAAACAACCCTGAACCCCTAACAACAAACAACACTAACCCCCTAACAACAAACAACCCTAACCAAACAACAAAAAACCCTAACCCACGAACAACAAACAACACTAACACCCTAACAACAAACAACACTAACACCCTAACAACAAACAACCCTAAACCCCTAACATCAAAGAACACTAAAACCCTAACAACAAACAACCCTAACCCCCTAACAACAAACACTAACCCTCAAACAACAAACAACCCTAACCCCTGAAAACCAAAAACACTAACCCACTAACAACAAACAACCCTAACCCACTAACAACAAACAATCCTAACACCCTAACAACAAACAACACTAAACCCCTAACAACAAACAACCCTAAACCCCTAACATCAAACAACACTAACCCACTAACAAAAAACAACCCTAACACCCTAACAACAAACAACACTAAACAACTAACAACAAACAACCCTAAACCCCTAACATCAAACAACACTAACCCCCTAACAACACAAAACACTAACACCCTAACAACAAACAACACTAACACCCTAACAACAAAAACAACTAAACCCCAACAAGAAACAACCCTAAACCCCTAACAACAAACACTAACCCCCTAACAACAAACAACACTAAACCCCTAACAAGAAACTAACCTAACCCCGTAACAACAAACAACACTAACCTCCTAACAACAAACAACCCTAACCCCCTAACAACAAACACCCCTAAACCCCTAACAACAAACAATCCTAACCCCCTAACAACCTACAACACTAACCCCCTAACCACAAACAGCACAAACCCCGTAAGAACAAACAACACTAACCCCCTAACAAGAGTCCTAACCACCTAAAAACAAACAACACTAACCCCCTAAAAAGAAACAACAATAAACCCCTAAAAACAAACAACTCTCATCCCCTAAGAACAAACAACACTAACCCTCTAACAACAAACAACACTAACCCCTAAGAACAAAAACACTAACCCCCTAACAACAAACAACACTAACACCCTAAAAACAAACAACCCTAAAACCCTAAAAACAAACAACACTGAACCCCTAAAAACAAACAACACTAAGCCAATAACAACAAACATCACTAACCCACTAACAACAAAAAACACTAACCCGCTAACAACATCCAACAGTAACGCCCTAACCACAAACAACACTAACCCCCTAAAAACAAACAATCCTAACCCCCTAACAACAAACAACACTCACCCCTAAAAAACAAACAACCCTAAAACCTTAAAAGCAAACAACACTGAACCCCTAAAAACAAACAACACTAAGCCCCTAACAACAAACAACAGTAACACCCGAACAACAAACACCACTAAACCCCAACAAGAAACAACCCTAAGCCCCTAACAACAAACAACACTAACCCCCTAACAAGAAACAACCCTAAACCCCTAACAACAAACAACACTAACCCCCTAACAACAAAAAACACTAACACCCTAACAACAACCAACCCTAACCCCTAAGAACAAACAACACTAACGCCCTAAGAACAAACAACACTAACCCCCAGCAACGAACAATACTAACGCCCTAACAACACAAAACCTAACCCCTTATCAACAAACAACCCTAACCCACTAACAACAAACAACCCTAACACCCTAACAACAAACAACACTAACCCCCTAACAACAAACAACCCTAAACCCCTAACATCAAGGAACACTAACACCCTAACAACTAACAACCCTAGCCCCCTAACAACAAACACGAACCCCCAAACAACAAACAACCCTAACCCCTTAAAACCAAAAACACTAACCCACTAACAACAAACAACCCTAACCCACTAACAACAAACAACTCTAACCCCCAACAACAAACAACCCTACACCCCTAACATCAAACAACACTATCCCCCTAACAACACAAAACACTAACAGTCTCACAAAAAACAACACTAACACCCTAACAACAAAAACCACTAAACCCCAACAAGAAACAACCCTAAACCCCTAACAAAAAACACTAACCCCCTAACAACAAACAACCCTAAACCCCTAACAAGAAACTACCCTAACCCCGTAACAACAAACAACACTAACACCCTAACAACAAACAACCCTAACCCCCAAACAACAAACAACCCTAACCCCCTAACAACAAACAATCCTAACCCCCAAACAACCAACAACACTAACCCCCTAACCACAATAAACACTAACACTCTAACAACAAAAACCACTAAACCCCAACAAGAAACAACCCTAAACCCCTAACAACAAACAACACTAACCCCCTAACAACAAACAACCCTAACCAAACAACAAAAACCCTAACCCACTAACAACAAACAACACTAACACCCTAACAACAAACAACCCTAAACCCCTAACATCAAAGAACACTAACACCTAACAACAAACAACCCTAACCCCCTAACAACAAACAACACTAAACCCCTAACAAGAAACTACCCTAACCCCATAACAACAAACAACAATAACCCTGTAACAACAAACAACCCTAACCCCCAAACAACAAACAACCCTAACCCCCTAAGAACAAACAATCCTAACCCCCGAACAACCAACAACACTAACCCCCTAACCACAGTAAACACTAACACCCTAACAACAAAAACCACTAAACCCCAACAAGAAACAACCCTAAACCCCTAACAACAAACAACACTAACCCCCTAACAACAAACAATCCTAACCAAACAACAAAAAACCCTAACCCACTAACAACAAACAACACTAACACCCTAACAACAAACAACCTTAACCCCCTAACAACAAACAACACTAACACCCTAACAACAAACAACCCTAACCCCCTAACAACAAATAGCACTAACCCCCTAACAACAAACAACCCTAAACCCCTAACGTCAAAGAACACTAAAACCCTAACAACAAACAACCCTAACCCCCTAACAACAAACACTAACCCCCAAACAACAAACAACCCTAACCCCTGAAAACCAAAAACACTAACCCACTAACAACAAACAACCCTAACCCACTAACAACAAACAACCCTAACACCCTAACAACAAACAACACTAAACCCCTAACAACAAACAACCCTAAACCCCTAACATCAAACAACACTAACCCCCTAACAACACAAAACACTAACACCCTAACAACAAACAACACTAACACCCTAACAACAAAAACAACTAAACCCCTACAAGAAACAACCCTAAACCCCTAACAACAAACACTAACCCCCGAACAACAAACAACACTAAACCCCTAACAAGAAACTAACCTAACCCCGTAACAACAAACAACACTAACCTCCTAACAACAAACAAACCTAACCCCCTAACAACAAACACCCCTAAACCCCTAACAACAAACAGTCCTAACCCCCTAACAACCTACAACACTAACTCCCTAACCACAAACAGCACAAACCCCGTAAGAACAAACAACACTAACCCCCTAAGAAGAGTCCTAACCACCTAAAAACAAACAACACTAACCCCCTAAAAAGAAACAACAATAAACCCCTAAAAACAAACAACACTCATCCCCTAAGAACAAAAAACACTAACCCTCTAACAACAAACAACACTAACCCCTAAGAACAAAAACACTAACCCCCTAACAACAAACAACACTAACCCCCTAAAAACAAACAACCCTAAAACCCTAAAAACAAACAACACTGAACCCCTAAAAACAAACAACACTAAGCCAATAACAACAAACATCACTAACCCACTAACAACAAAAAACACTAACCCGCTAACAACATCCAACAGTAACGCCCTAACCACAAACAACACTAACCCCCTAAAGACAAACAATCCTAACCCCCTAACAACAAACAACACTCACCCCTAAAAAACAAACAACCCTAAAACCTTAAAAGCAAACAACACTGAACCCCTAAAAACAAACAACACTAAGCCCCTAACAACAAACAACAGTAACACCCGAACAACAAACACCACTAAACCCCAACAAGAAACAACCCTAAGCCCCTAACAACAAACAACACTAACCCCCAACAAGAAACAACCCTAAACCCCTAACAACAAACACTAACCCCCTAACAACAAAAAACACTAACACCCTAACAACAACCAACCCTAACCCCTAAGAACAAACAACACTAACGCCCTAAGAACAAACAACACTAACCCCCAGCAACGAACAATACTAACCCCCTAACAACACAAAACCTGACCCCTTATCAACAAACAACCCTAACCCACTAACAACAAACAACCCTAACCCCCTAAGAACAAACAATCCTAACCCCCGAACAACCAACAACACTAACCCCCTAACCACAGTAAACACTAACACCCTAACAACAAAAACCACTAAACCCCAACAAGAAACAACCCTAAACCCCTAACAACAAACAACACTAACCCCCTAACAACAAACAATCCTAACCAAACAACAAAAAACCCTAACCCACTAACAACAAACAACACTAACACCCTAACAACAAACAACCTTAACCCCCTAACAACAAACAACACTAACACCCTAACAACAAACAACCCTAACCCCCTAACAACAAATAGCACTAACCCCCTAACAACAAACAACCCTAAACCCCTAACGTCAAAGAACACTAAAACCCTAACAACAAACAACCCTAACCCCCTAACAACAAACACTAACCCCCAAACAACAAACAACCCTAACCCCTGAAAACCAAAAACACTAACCCACTAACAACAAACAACCCTAACCCACTAACAACAAACAACCCTAACACCCTAACAACAAACAACACTAAACCCCTAACAACAAACAACCCTAAACCCCTAACATCAAACAACACTAACCCCCTAACAACACAAAACACTAACACCCTAACAACAAACAACACTAACACCCTAACAACAAAAACAACTAAACCCCTACAAGAAACAACCCTAAACCCCTAACAACAAACACTAACCCCCGAACAACAAACAACACTAAACCCCTAACAAGAAACTAACCTAACCCCGTAACAACAAACAACACTAACCTCCTAACAACAAACAAACCTAACCCCCTAACAACAAACACCCCTAAACCCCTAACAACAAACAGTCCTAACCCCCTAACAACCTACAACACTAACTCCCTAACCACAAACAGCACAAACCCCGTAAGAACAAACAACACTAACCCCCTAAGAAGAGTCCTAACCACCTAAAAACAAACAACACTAACCCCCTAAAAAGAAACAACAATAAACCCCTAAAAACAAACAACACTCATCCCCTAAGAACAAAAAACACTAACCCTCTAACAACAAACAACACTAACCCCTAAGAACAAAAACACTAACCCCCTAACAACAAACAACACTAACCCCCTAAAAACAAACAACCCTAAAACCCTAAAAACAAACAACACTGAACCCCTAAAAACAAACAACACTAAGCCAATAACAACAAACATCACTAACCCACTAACAACAAAAAACACTAACCCGCTAACAACATCCAACAGTAACGCCCTAACCACAAACAACACTAACCCCCTAAAGACAAACAATCCTAACCCCCTAACAACAAACAACACTCACCCCTAAAAAACAAACAACCCTAAAACCTTAAAAGCAAACAACACTGAACCCCTAAAAACAAACAACACTAAGCCCCTAACAACAAACAACAGTAACACCCGAACAACAAACACCACTAAACCCCAACAAGAAACAACCCTAAGCCCCTAACAACAAACAACACTAACCCCCAACAAGAAACAACCCTAAACCCCTAACAACAAACACTAACCCCCTAACAACAAAAAACACTAACACCCTAACAACAACCAACCCTAACCCCTAAGAACAAACAACACTAACGCCCTAAGAACAAACAACACTAACCCCCAGCAACGAACAATACTAACCCCCTAACAACACAAAACCTGACCCCTTATCAACAAACAACCCTAACCCACTAACAACAAACAACCCTAACACCCTAACAACAAACAACACTAACCCCCTAACAACAAACAACCCTAAACCCCTAACATCAAAGAACACTAACACCCTAACAACAAACAACCCTAACCCCCTAACAACAAACACTAACCCCCAAACAACAAACAACCCTAACCCCTAAAAACCAAAAACACTAACCCACTAACAACAAAAAACCCTAACCCACTAACAACAAACAACTCTAACCCCCAACAACAAACAACCCTACAACCCTAACATCAAACAACACTATCCCCCTAACAACACAAAACACTAACACCCTCACAAAAAACAACACTAACACCCTAACAACAAAAACCACTAAACCCCAACAAGAAACAACCCTAAACCCCTAACAACAAACACTAACCCCCTAACAACAAACAACACTAAACCCCTAACAAGAAACTACCCTAACCCCGTAACAACAAACAACACTAACCCCGTAACAACAAACAACCCTAACCCCCAAACAACAAACAACCCTAACCCCCTAACAACAAACAATCCTAACCCCCGAACAACCAACAACACTAACCCCCTAACCACAATAAACACTAACACCCTAACAACAAAAACCACTAAACCCCAACAAGAAACAACCCTAAACCCCTAACAACAAACAACACTAACCCCCTAACAACAAACAACCCTAACCAAACAACAAACAACCCTAACCCACTAAGAACAAACAACACTAACACCTAACAACAAACAACCCTAACCCCCTAACAACAAACAACAGTAACACCCTAACAACAACCAACCCTAACCCCTAAGAACAAACAACACTAACGCCCTAAGAACAAACAACACTAACCCCCAGCAACGAACAATACTAACGCCCTAACAACACAAAACCTAACCCCTTATCAACAAACAACCCTAACCCACTAACAACAAACAACCCTAACACCCTAACAACAAACAACACTAACCCCCTAACAACAAACAACCCTAAACCCCTAACATCAAGGAACACTAACACCCTAACAACTAACAACCCTAGCCCCCTAACAACAAACACGAACCCCCAAACAACAAACAACCCTAACCCCTTAAAACCAAAAACACTAACCCACTAACAACAAACAACCCTAACCCACTAACAACAAACAACTCTAACCCCCAACAACAAACAACCCTACACCCCTAACATCAAACAACACTATCCCCCTAACAACACAAAACACTAACAGTCTCACAAAAAACAACACTAACACCCTAACAACAAAAACCACTAAACCCCAACAAGAAACAACCCTAAACCCCTAACAAAAAACACTAACCCCCTAACAACAAACAACCCTAAACCCCTAACAAGAAACTACCCTAACCCCGTAACAACAAACAACACTAACACCCTAACAACAAACAACCCTAACCCCCAAACAACAAACAACCCTAACCCCCTAACAACAAACAATCCTAACCCCCAAACAACCAACAACACTAACCCCCTAACCACAATAAACACTAACACTCTAACAACAAAAACCACTAAACCCCAACAAGAAACAACCCTAAACCCCTAACAACAAACAACACTAACCCCCTAACAACAAACAACCCTAACCAAACAACAAAAACCCTAACCCACTAACAACAAACAACACTAACACCCTAACAACAAACAACCCTAAACCCCTAACATCAAAGAACACTAACACCTAACAACAAACAACCCTAACCCCCTAACAACAAACAACACTAAACCCCTAACAAGAAACTACCCTAACCCCATAACAACAAACAACAATAACCCTGTAACAACAAACAACCCTAACCCCCAAACAACAAACAACCCTAACCCCCTAAGAACAAACAATCCTAACCCCCGAACAACCAACAACACTAACCCCCTAACCACAGTAAACACTAACACCCTAACAACAAAAACCACTAAACCCCAACAAGAAACAACCCTAAACCCCTAACAACAAACAACACTAACCCCCTAACAACAAACAATCCTAACCAAACAACAAAAAACCCTAACCCACTAACAACAAACAACACTAACACCCTAACAACAAACAACCTTAACCCCCTAACAACAAACAACACTAACACCCTAACAACAAACAACCCTAACCCCCTAACAACAAATAGCACTAACCCCCTAACAACAAACAACCCTAAACCCCTAACGTCAAAGAACACTAAAACCCTAACAACAAACAACCCTAACCCCCTAACAACAAACACTAACCCCCAAACAACAAACAACCCTAACCCCTGAAAACCAAAAACACTAACCCACTAACAACAAACAACCCTAACCCACTAACAACAAACAACCCTAACACCCTAACAACAAACAACACTAAACCCCTAACAACAAACAACCCTAAACCCCTAACATCAAACAACACTAACCCCCTAACAACACAAAACACTAACACCCTAACAACAAACAACACTAACACCCTAACAACAAAAACAACTAAACCCCTACAAGAAACAACCCTAAACCCCTAACAACAAACACTAACCCCCGAACAACAAACAACACTAAACCCCTAACAAGAAACTAACCTAACCCCGTAACAACAAACAACACTAACCTCCTAACAACAAACAAACCTAACCCCCTAACAACAAACACCCCTAAACCCCTAACAACAAACAGTCCTAACCCCCTAACAACCTACAACACTAACTCCCTAACCACAAACAGCACAAACCCCGTAAGAACAAACAACACTAACCCCCTAAGAAGAGTCCTAACCACCTAAAAACAAACAACACTAACCCCCTAAAAAGAAACAACAATAAACCCCTAAAAACAAACAACACTCATCCCCTAAGAACAAAAAACACTAACCCTCTAACAACAAACAACACTAACCCCTAAGAACAAAAACACTAACCCCCTAACAACAAACAACACTAACCCCCTAAAAACAAACAACCCTAAAACCCTAAAAACAAACAACACTGAACCCCTAAAAACAAACAACACTAAGCCAATAACAACAAACATCACTAACCCACTAACAACAAAAAACACTAACCCGCTAACAACATCCAACAGTAACGCCCTAACCACAAACAACACTAACCCCCTAAAGACAAACAATCCTAACCCCCTAACAACAAACAACACTCACCCCTAAAAAACAAACAACCCTAAAACCTTAAAAGCAAACAACACTGAACCCCTAAAAACAAACAACACTAAGCCCCTAACAACAAACAACAGTAACACCCGAACAACAAACACCACTAAACCCCAACAAGAAACAACCCTAAGCCCCTAACAACAAACAACAGTAACCCCCAACAAGAAACAACCCTAAACCCCTAACAACAAACACTAACCCCCTAACAACAAAAAACACTAACACCCTAACAACAACCAACCCTAACCCCTAAGAACAAACAACACTAACGCCCTAAGAACAAACAACACTAACCCCCAGCAACGAACAATACTAACCCCCTAACAACACAAAACCTGACCCCTTATCAACAAACAACCCTAACCCACTAACAACAAACAACCCTAACACCCTAACAACAAACAACACTAACCCCCTAACAACAAACAACCCTAAACCCCTAACATCAAAGAACACTAACACCCTAACAACAAACAACCCTAACCCCCTAACAACAAACACTAACCCCCAAACAACAAACAACCCTAACCCCTAAAAACCAAAAACACTAACCCACTAACAACAAAAAACCCTAACCCACTAACAACAAACAACTCTAACCCCCAACAACAAACAACCCTACAACCCTAACATCAAACAACACTATCCCCCTAACAACACAAAACACTAACACCCTCACAAAAAACAACACTAACACCCTAACAACAAAAACCACTAAACCCCAACAAGAAACAACCCTAAACCCCTAACAACAAACACTAACCCCCTAACAACAAACAACACTAAACCCCTAACAAGAAACTACCCTAACCCCGTAACAACAAACAACACTAACCCCGTAACAACAAACAACCCTAACCCCCAAACAACAAACAACCCTAACCCCCTAACAACAAACAATCCTAACCCCCGAACAACCAACAACACTAACCCCCTAACCACAATAAACACTAACACCCTAACAACAAAAACCACTAAACCCCAACAAGAAACAACCCTAAACCCCTAACAACAAACAACACTAACCCCCTAACAACAAACAACCCTAACCAAACAACAAACAACCCTAACCCACTAAGAACAAACAACACTAACACCTAACAACAAACAACCCTAACCCCCTAACAACAAACAACAGTAACACCCTAACCAGAAACAACCCTAACCCCCTAACAACAAACAACACTAACCCCCTAACAACAAACAACCCTAAATCCCTAACACCAAAGAACATTAACACCCTAACAACAAACAACCCTAACCCCCTAACAACAAACACTAACCCCCAAACAACAAACAACCCTAACCCCTGAAAACCAAAAACACTAACCCACTAACAACAAACAACCCTAACCCACTAAAAACAAAAAACCCTAACACCCTAACAGCAAACAACACTAACCCCCTAACAACAAACAACCCTAAACCCCTAACATCAAACAACTCTAACCCCCCAACAACACAAAACACTAACACCCTAACAACAAACAACACTAACACCCTAACAACAAAAACCACTAAACCCCAACAAGAAACAACCCTGAACCCGTAACAACAAACACTAACCCCCGAACAACAAACAACACTAAACCCCTAACAAGAAACTAACCTAACCCCGTAACAACAAACACTAACCTCCTAACAACAAACAACCCTAACCCCTAAGAACAAACAACACTAACGCCCTAAGAACAAACAACACTAACCCCCAGCAACGAACAATACTAACCCCCTAACAACACAGAACCTAACCCCTTATCAACAAACAACCCTAACCCACTAACAACAAACAACCCTAACACCCTAACAACAAACAACACTAACCCCCTAACAACAAACAACCCTAAACCCATAACATCAAAGAACACTAACACCCTAACAAGAAACAACCCTAGCCCCCTAACAACAAACACTAACCCCCAAACAACAAACAACCCTAACCCCTAAAAACCAAAAACACTAACCCACTAACAACAAACAACCGTAACCCACTAACAACAAACAACCCTAACCCCCTAACAACAAACAACCCTAAACCCCTAACATCAAACAACACTAACCCCATAACAACACAAAACACTAACACCCTAACAACAAACAACACTAACACCCTAACAACAAAAACCACTAAACCCCAACAAGAAACAACCCTGAACCCCTAACAACAAACAACACTAACCCCCTAACAACAAACAACCCTAACCAAACAACAAAAAACCCTAACCCACGAACAACAAACAACACTAACACCCTAACAACAAACAACACTAACACCCTAACAACAAACAACCCTAAACCCCTAACATCAAAGAACACTAAAACCCTAACAACAAACAACCCTAACCCCCTAACAACAAACACTAACAACCAAACAACAAACAACCCTAACCCCTGAAAACCAAAAACACTAACCCACTAACAACAAACAACCCTAACCCACTAACAACAACCAATCCTAACACCCTAACAACAAACAACACTAAACCCCTAACAACAAACAACCCTAAACCCCTAACATCAAACAACACTAACCCACTAACAAAATACAACCCTAACACCCTAACAACAAACAACACTAAACAACTAACAACAAACAACCCTAAAACCCTAACATCAAACAACACTAACCCCCTAACAACACAAAACACTAACACCCTAACAACAAACAACACTAACACCCTAACAACAAAAACAACTAAACCCCAACAAGAAACAACCCTAAACCCCTAACAACAAACACTAACCCCCTAACAACAAACAACACTAAACCCCTAACAAGAAACTAACCTAACCCCGTAACAACAAACAACACTAACCTCCTAACAACAAACAACCCTAACCCCCTAACAACAAACACCCCTAAACCCCTAACAACAAACAATCCTAACCCCCTAACAACCTACAACACTAACCCCCTAACCACAAACAGCACAAACCCCGTAAGAACAAACAACACTAACCCCCTAACAAGAGTCCTAACCACCTAAAAACAAACAACACTAACCCCCTAAAAAGAAACAACAATAAACCCCTAAAAACAAACAACACTCATCCCCTAAGAACAAACAACACTAACCCTCTAACAACAAACAACACTAACCCCTAAGAACAAAAACACTAACCCCCTAACAACAAACAACACTAACCCCCTAAAAACAAACAACCCTAAAACCCTAAAAACAAACAACACTGAACCCCTAAAAACAAACAACACTAAGCCAATAACAACAAACATCACTAACCCACTAACAACAAAAAACACTAACCCGCTAACAACATCCAACAGTAACGCCCTAACCACAAACAATACTAACCCCCTAAAAACAAACAATCCTAACCCCCTAACAACAAACAACACTCACCCCTAAAAAACAAACAACCCTAAAACCTTAAAAGCAAACAACACTGAACCCCTAAAAACAAACAACACTAAGCCCCTAACAACAATCAACAGTAACACCCGAACAACAAACACCACTAAACCCCAACAAGAAACAACCCTAAGCCCCTAACAACAAACAACACTAACCCCCTAACAAGAAACAACCCTAAACCCCTAACAACAAACAACACTAACCCCCTAACAACAAAAAACACTAACACCCTAACAACAACCAACCCTAACCCCTAAGAACAAACAACACTAACGCCCTAAGAACAAACAACACTAACCCCCAGCAACGAACAATACTAACCCCCTAACAACACAAAACCTAACCCCTTATCAACAAACAACCCTAACCCACTAACAACAAACAACCCTAACACCCTAACAACAAACAACACTAACCCCCCAACAACAAACAACCCTAAACCCCTAACATCAAAGAACACTAACACCCTAACAACTAACAACCCTAGCCCCCTAACAACAAACACGAACCCCCAAACAACAAACAACCCTAACCCCTTAAAACCAAAAACACTAACCCACTAACAACAAACAACCCTAACCCACTAACAACAAACAACTCTAACCCCCTAACAACAAACAACCCTACACCCCTAACATCAAACAACACTATCCCCCTAACAACACAAAACACTAACAGCCTCACAAAAAACAACACTAACACCCTAACAACAAAAACCACTAAACCCCAACAAGAAACAACCCTAAACCCCTAACAAAAAACACTAACCCCCTAACAACAAACAACCCTAAACCCCTAACAAGAAACTACCCTAACCCCGTAACAACAAACAACACTAACACCCTAACAACAAACAACCCTAACCCCCAAACAACAAACAACCCTAACCCCCTAACAACAAACAATCCTAACCCCCAAACAACCAACAACACTAACCCCCTAACCACAATAAACACTAACACTCTAACAACAAAAACCACTAAACCCCAACAAGAAACAACCCTAAACCCCTAACAACAAACAACACTAACCCCCTAACAACAAACAACCCTAACCAAACAACAAAAACCCTAACCCACTAACAACAAACAACACTAACACCCTAGCAACAAACAACCCTAAACCCCTAACATCAAAGAACACTAACACCTAACAACAAACAACCCTAACCCCCTAACAAAAAACACTAACCCCCAAACAACAAACAACCCTAACCCCTAAAAACCAAAAACACTAACCCACTAACAACAAACAACCCTAAACCACTAACAACAAACAACCCTAACACCCTAACAACAAACAACACTAACCACCTAACAACAAACAACCCTAAACCCCTAACATCAAACAACACTAACCCCCTAACAACACAAAACACTAACACCCTAACAACAGACAACCCTAACCCCCTAACAACAAACACTAACCCCCGAACAACAAACAACCCTAACCCCTAAAAACCAAAAACACTAACCCACTAACAACAAACAACCCTAAACCACTAACAACAAACAACCCTAACACCCTAACAACAAACAACACTAACCCCCTAACAACAAACAACCCTAAACCCCTATCATCAAACAACACTAACCCCCTAACAACACAAAACACTAACACCCTAACAACAAACACACTGACCCCCTAACAACAAACAACACTAACCCCCTAACAACAAACAACCCTAAACCCCTAACATCAAACAACACTAACCCCCTAAGAACACAAAACATTAACACCCTAACAACAAACAACACTAACAGCCTAACAACAAAAACCACTAAACCCCAACAAGAAACAACCCCAAACCCCTAACAACAAACACTAACCCCCTAACAACAAACAAAACTAAACCCCTAACAAGAAATTACCCTAACCCCGTAATAACAAACAACACTAACCCCGTAACAACAAACAACCCTAACCCCCTAACAAGAAACAACCCTAAACCCCTAACAACAACAACACTAACCCCCTAACAACAAACAACACTGACACCCTAACAACAACCAACCCTAACCCCTAAGAACAAACAACATTAAAGCCCTAAGAACAAACAACACTAACCCCCAGCAACGAACAATACTAACCCTCAGCAACACAAAACCTAACCCCTTATCAACAAACTACCCTAACCCACTAACAACAAACAACCCTAACACCCTAACAACAAACACTAAACCCCTAACAAGAAACTACCCTAACCCCGAAACAACAAACAACAATAACCCTGTAACAACAAACAACCCTAACCCCCAAACAACAAACAACCCTAACCCCCTAAGAACAAACAATCCTAACCCCCGAACAACCAACAACACTAACCCCCTAACCACAATAAACACTAACACCCTAACAACAAAAACCACTAAACCCCAACAAGAAACAACCCTAAACCCCTAACAACAAACAACACTAACCCCCTAACAACAAACAACCCTAACCAAACAACAAACAACCCTAACCCACTAAGAACAAACAACACTAACACCTAACAACAAACAACCCTAACTCCCTAACAACAAACAACAGTAACACCCTAACCAGAAACAACCCTAACCCCCTAACAACAAACAACACTAACCCCCTAACAACAAACAACCCTAAATCCCTAACACCAAAGAACATTAACACCCTAACAACAAACAACCCTAACCCCCTAACAACAAACACTAACCCCCAAACAACAAACAACCCTAACCCCTGAAAACCAAAAACACTAACCCACTAACAACAAACAACCCTAACCCACTAAAAACAAAAAACCCTAACACCCTAACAGCAAACAACACTAACCCCCTAACAACAAACAACCCTAAACCCCTAACATCAAACAACTCTAACCCCCCAACAACACAAAACACTAACACCCTAACAACAAACAACACTAACACCCTAACAACAAAAACCACTAAACCCCAACAAGAAACAACCCTGAACCCGTAACAACAAACACTAACCCCCGAACAACAAACAACACTAAACCCCTAACAAGAAACTAACCTAACCCCGTAACAACAAACACTAACCTCCTAACAACAAACAACCCTAACCCCTAAGAACAAACAACACTAACGCCCTAAGAACAAACAACACTAACCCCCAGCAACGAACAATACTAACCCCCTAACAACACAGAACCTAACCCCTTATCAACAAACAACCCTAACCCACTAACAACAAACAACCCTAACACCCTAACAACAAACAACACTAACCCCCTAACAACAAACAACCCTAAACCCATAACATCAAAGAACACTAACACCCTAACAAGAAACAACCCTAGCCCCCTAACAACAAACACTAACCCCCAAACAACAAACAACCCTAACCCCTAAAAACCAAAAACACTAACCCACAAACAACAAACAACCGTAACCCACTAACAACAAACAACCCTAACCCCCTAACAACAAACAACCCTAAACCCCTAACATCAAACAACACTAACCCCATAACAACACAAAACACTAACACCCTAACAACAAACAACACTAACACCCTAACAACAAAAACCACTAAACCCCAACAAGAAACAACCCTGAACCCCTAACAACAAACAACACTAACCCCCTAACAACAAACAACCCTAACCAAACAACAAAAAACCCTAACCCACGAACAACAAACAACACTAACACCCTAACAACAAACAACACTAACACCCTAACAACAAACAACCCTAAACCCCTAACATCAAAGAACACTAAAACCCTAACAACAAACAACACTAAACCCCTAACAACAAACAACCCTAAACCCCTAACATCAAACAACACTAACCCACTAACAAAATACAACCCTAACACCCTAACAACAAACAACACTAAACAACTAACAACAAACAACCCTAAAACCCTAACATCAAACAACACTAACCCCCTAACAACACAAAACACTAACACCCTAACAACAAACAACACTAACACCCTAACAACAAAAACAACTAAACCCCAACAAGAAACAACCCTAAACCCCTAACAACAAACACTAACCCCCTAACAACAAACAACACTAAACCCCTAACAAGAAACTAACCTAACCCCGTAACAACAAACAACACTAACCTCCTAACAACAAACAACCCTAACCCCCTAACAACAAACACCCCTAAACCCCTAACAACAAACAATCCTAACCCCCTAACAACCTACAACACTAACCCCCTAACCACAAACAGCACAAACCCCGTAAGAACAAACAACACTAACCCCCTAACAAGAGTCCTAACCACCTAAAAACAAACAACACTAACCCCCTAAAAAGAAACAACAATAAACCCCTAAAAACAAACAACACTCATCCCCTAAGAACAAACAACACTAACCCTCTAACAACAAACAACACTAACCCCTAAGAACAAAAACACTAACCCCCTAACAACAAACAACACTAACACCCTAAAAACAAACAACCCTAAAACCCTAAAAACAAACAACACTGAACCCCTAAAAACAAACAACACTAAGCCAATAACAACAAACATCACTAACCCACTAACAACAAAAAACACTAACCCGCTAACAACATCCAACAGTAACGCCCTAACCACAAACAATACTAACCCCCTAAAAACAAACAATCCTAACCCCCTAACAACAAACAACACTCACCCCTAAAAAACAAACAACCCTAAAACCTTAAAAGCAAACAACACTGAACCCCTAAAAACAAACAACACTAAGCCCCTAACAACAATCAACAGTAACACCCGAACAACAAACACCACTAAACCCCAACAAGAAACAACCCTAAGCCCCTAACAACAAACAACACTAACCCCCTAACAAGAAACAACCCTAAACCCCTAACAACAAACAACACTAACCCCCTAACAACAAAAAACACTAACACCCTAACAACAACCAACCCTAACCCCTAAGAACAAACAACACTAACGCCCTAAGAACAAACAACACTAACCCCCAGCAACGAACAATACTAACCCCCTAACAACACAAAACCTAACCCCTTATCAACAAACAACCCTAACCCACTAACAACAAACAACCCTAACACCCTAACAACAAACAACACTAACCCCCCAACAACAAACAACCCTAAACCCCTAACATCAAAGAACACTAACACCCTAACAACAAACAACCCTAGCCCCCTAACAACAAACACGAACCCCCAAACAACAAACAACCCTAACCCCTTAAAACCAAAAACACTAACCCACTAACAACAAACAACCCTAACCCACTAACAACAAACAACTCTAACCCCCTAACAACAAACAACCCTACACCCCTAACATCAAACAACACTATCCCCCTAACAACACAAAACACTAACAGCCTCACAAAAAACAACAATAACACCCTAACAACAAAAACCACTAAACCCCAACAAGAAACAACCCTAAACCCCTAACAAAAAACACTAACCCCCTAACAACAAACAACCCTAAACCCCTAACAAGAAACTACCCTAACCCCGTAACAACAAACAACACTAACACCCTAACAACAAACAACCCTAACCCCCAAACAACAAACAACCCTAACCCCCTAACAACAAACAATCCTAACCCCCAAACAACCAACAACACTAACCCCCTAACCACAATAAACACTAACACTCTAACAACAAAAACCACTAAACCCCAACAAGAAACAACCCTAAACCCCTAACAACAAACAACACTAACCCCCTAACAACAAACAACACTAACCAAACAACAAAAACCCTAACCCACTAACAACAAACAACACTAACACCCTAACAACAAACAACCCTAAACCCCTAACATCAAAGAACACTAACACCTAACAACAAACAACCCTAACCCCCTAACAACAAACACTAACCCCCAAACAACAAACAACCCTAACCCCTAAAAACCAAAAACACTAACCCACTAACAACAAACAACCCTAAACCACTAACAACAAACAACCCTAACACCCTAACAAGAAACAACACTAACCACCTAACAACAAACAACCCTAAACCCCTAACATCAAACAACACTAACCCCCTAACAACACAAAACACTAACACCCTAACAACAGACAACCCTAACCCCCTAACAACAAACACTAACCCCCGAACAACAAACAACCCTAACCCCTAAAAACCAAAAACACTAACCCACTAACAACAAACAACCCTAAACCACTAACAACAAACAACCCTAACACCCTAACAACAAACAACACTAACCCCCTAACAACAAACAACCCTAAACCCCTAACATCAAACAACACTAACCCCCTAACAACACAAAACACTAACACCCTAACAACAAACACACTAACCCCCTAACAACAAACAACACTAACCCCCTAACAACAAACAACCCTAAACCCCTAACATCAAACAACACTAACCCCCTAAGAACACAAAACATTAACACCCTAACAACAAACAACACTAACAGCCTAACAACAAAAACCACTAAACCCCAACAAGAAACAACCCCAAACCCCTAACAACAAACACTAACCCCCTAACAACAAACAACACTAAACCCCTAACAAGAAATTACCCTAACCCCGTAATAACAAACAACACTAACCCCGTAACAACAAACAACCCTAACCCCCTAACAAGAAACAACCCTAAACCCCTAACAACAACAACACTAACCCCCTAACAACAAACAACACTGACACCCTAACAACAACCAACCCTAACCCCTAAGAACAAACAACATTAAAGCCCTAAGAACAAACAACACTAACCCCCAGCAACGAACAATACTAACCCTCAGCAACACAAAACCTAACCCCTTATCAACAAACAACCCTAACCCACTAACAACAAACAACCCTAACACCCTAACAACAAACACTAAACCCCTAACAAGAAACTACCCTAACCCCGAAACAACAAACAACAATAACCCTGTAACAACAAACAACCCTAACCCCCAAACAACAAACAACCCTAACCCCCTAAGAACAAACAATCCTAACCCCCGAACAACCAACAACACTAACCCCCTAACCACAGTAAACACTAACACCCTAACAACAAAAACCACTAAACCCCAACAAGAAACAACCCTAAACCCCTAACAACAAACAACACTAACCCCCTAACAACAAACAATCCTAACCAAACAACAAAAAACCCTAACCCACTAACAACAAACAACACTAACACCCTAACAACAAACAACCCTAACCCCCTAACAACAAACAACACTAACACCCTAACAACAAACAACCCTAACCCCCTAACAACAAATAGCACTAACCCCCTAAAAACAAACAACCCTAAACCCCTAACGTCAAAGAACACTAAAACCCTAACAACAAACAACCCTAACCCCCTAACAACAAACACTAACCCCCAAACAACAAACAACCCTAACCCCTGAAAACCAAAAACACTAACCCACTAACAACAAACAACCCTAACCCACTAACAACAAACAACCCTAACACCCTAACAACAAACAACACTAAACCCCTAACAACAAACAACCCTAAACCCCTAACATCAAACAACACTAACCCCCTAACAACACAAAACACTAACACCCTAACAACAAACAACACTAACACCCTAACAACAAAAACAACTAAACCCCTACAAGAAACAACCCTAAACCCCTAACAACAAACACTAACCCCCGAACAACAAACAACACTAAACCCCTAACAAGAAACTAACCTAACCCCGTAACAACAAACAACACTAACCTCCTAACAACAAACAAACCTAACCCCCTAACAACAAACACCCCTAAGCCCCTAACAACAAACAGTCCTAACCCCCTAACAACCTACAACACTAACTCCCTAACCACAAACAGCACAAACCCCGTAAGAACAAACAACACTAACCCCCTAAGAAGAGTCCTAACCACCTAAAAACAAACAACACTAACCCCCTAAAAAGAAACAGCAATAAACCCCTAAAAACAAACAACACTCATCCCCTAAGAACAAAAAACACTAACCCTCTAACAACAAACAACACTAACCCCTAAGAACAAAAACACTAACCCCCTAACAACAAACAACACTAACCCCCTAAAAACAAACAACCCTAAAACCCTAAAAACAAACAACACTGAACCCCTAAAAACAAACAACGCTAAGCCAATAACAACAAACATCACTAACCCACTAACAACAAAAAACACTAACCCGCTAACAACATCCAACAGTAACGCCCTAACCACAAACAACACTAACCCCCTAAAAACAAACAATCCTAACCCCCTAACAACAAACAACACTCACCCCTAAAAAACAAACAACCCTAAAACCTTAAAAGCAAACAACACTGAACCCCTAAAAACAAACAACACTAAGCCCCTAACAACAAACAACAGTAACACCCGAACAACAAACACCACTAAACCCCAACAAGAAACAACCCTAAGCCCCTAACAACAAACAACACTAACCCCCTAACAAGAAACAACCCTAAACCCCTAACAACAAACAACACTAACCCCCTAACAACAAAAAACACTAACACCCTAACAACAACCAACCCTAACCCCTAAGAACAAACAACACTAACGCCCTAAGAACAAACAACACTAACCCCCAGCAACGAACAATACTAACCCCCTAACAACACAAAACCTAACCCCTTATCAACAAACAACCCTAACCCACTAACAACAAACAACCCTAACACCCTAACAACAAACAACACTAACCCCCTAACAACAAACAACCCTAAACCCCTAACATCAAAGAACACTAACACCCTAACAACTAACAACCCTAGCCCCCTAACAACAAACACGAACCCCCAAACAACAAACAACCCTAACCCCTTAAAACCAAAAACACTAACCCACTAACAACAAACAACCCTAACCCACTAACAACAAACAACTCTAACCCCCTAACAACAAACAACCCTACACCCCTAACATCAAACAACACTATCCCCCTAACAACACAAAACACTAACAGTCTCACAAAAAACAACACTAACACCCTAACAACAAAAACCACTAAACCCCAACAAGAAACAACCCTAAACCCCTAACAAAAAACACTAACCCCCTAACAACAAACAACCCTAAACCCCTAACAAGAAACTACCCTAACCCCGTAACAACAAACAACACTAACACCCTAACAACAAACAACCCTAACCCCCAAACAACAAACAACCCTAACCCCCTAACAACAAACAATCCTAACCCCCAAACAACCAACAACACTAACCCCCTAACCACAATAAACACTAACACTCTAACAACAAAAACCACTAAACCCCAACAAGAAACAACCCTAAACCCCTAACAACAAACAACACTAACCCCCTAACAACAAACAACCCTAACCAAACAACAAAAACCCTAACCCTCTAACAACAAACAACACTAACACCCTAACAACAAACAACCCTAAACCCCTAACATCAAAGAACACTAACACCTAACAACAAACAACCCTAACCCCCTAACAACAAACACTAACCCCCAAACAACAAACAACCCTAACCCCTAAAAACCAAAAACACTAACCCACTAACAACAAACAACCCTAAACCACTAACAACAAACAACCCTAACACCCTAACAACAAACAACACTAACCCCCTAACAACACAAAACACTAACACCCTAACAACAGACAACCCTAACCCCCTAACAACAAACACTAACCCCCGAACAACAAACAACCCTAACCCCTAAAAACCAAAAACACTAACCCCCTAACAACAAACAACCCTAAACCACTGACAACAAACAACCCTAACACCCTAACAACAAACAACACTAACCCCCTAACAACAAACAACCCTAAACCCCTAACATCAAACAACACTAACCCCCTAACAACACAAAACACTAACACCCTAACAACAAACACACTAACCCCCTAACAACAAACAACACTAACCCCCTAACAACAAACAACCCTAAACCCCTAACATCAAACAACACTAACCCCCTAAGAACACAAAACATTAACACCCTAACAACAAACAACACTAACAGCCTAACAACAAAAACCACTAAACCCCAACAAGAAACAACCCCAAACCCCTAACAACAAAAACTAACCCCCTAACAACAAACAACACTAAACCCCTAACAAGAAATTACCCTAACCCCGTAATAACAAACAACACTAACCCCGTAACAACAAACAACCCTAACCCCCTAACAAGAAACAACCCTAAACCCCTAACAACAACAACACTAACCCCCTAACAACAAACAACACTGACACCCTAACAACAACCAACCCTAACCCCTAAGAACAAACAACATTAAAGCCCTAAGAACAAACAACACTAACCCCCAGCAACGAACAATACTAACCCTCAGCAACACAAAACCTAACCCCTTATCAACAAACAACCCTAACCCACTAACAACAAACAACCCTAACACCCTAACAACAAACACTAAACCCCTAACAAGAAACTACCCTAACCCCGTAACAACAAACAACAATAACCCTGTAACAACAAACAACCCTAACCCCCAAACAACAAACAACCCTAACCCCCTAAGAACAAACAATCCTAACCCCCGAACAACCAACAACACTAACCCCCTAACCACAGTAAACACTAACACCCTAACAACAAAAACCACTAAACCCCAACAAGAAACAACCCTAAACCCCTAACAACAAACAACACTAACCCCCTAACAACAAACAATCCTAACCAAACAACAAAAAACCCTAACCCACTAACAACAAACAACACTAACACCCTAACAACAAACAACCCTAACCCCCTAACAACAAACAACACTAACACCCTAACAACAAACAACCCTAACCCCCTAACAACAAATAGCACTAACCCCCTAACAACAAACAACCCTAAACCCCTAACGTCAAAGAACATTAACACCCTAACAACAAACAACACTAACACCCTAACAACAAAAACCACTAAACCCCAACAAGAAACAACCCTGAACCCGTAACAACAAACACTAACCCCCGAACAACAAACAACACTAAACCCCTAACAAGAAACTAACCTAACCCCGTAACAACAAACACTAACCTCCTAACAACAAACAACCCTAACCCCTAAGAACAAACAACACTAACGCCCTAAGAACAAACAACACTAACCCCCAGCAACGAACAATACTAACCCCCTAACAACACAGAACCTAACCCCTTATCAACAAACACCCCTAACCCACTAACAACAAACAACCCTAACACCCTAACAACAAACAACACTAACCCCCTAACAACAAACAACCCTAAACCCATAACATCAAAGAACACTAACACCCTAACAAGAAACAACCCTAGCCCCCTAACAACAAACACTAACCCCCAAACAACAAACAACCCTAACCCCTAAAAACCAAAAACACTAACCCACTAACAACAAACAACCGTAACCCACTAACAACAAACAACCCTAACCCCCTAACAACAAACAACCCTAAACCCCTAACATCAAACAACACTAACCCCATAACAACACAAAACACTAACACCCTAACAACAAACAACACTAACACCCTAACAACAAAAACCACTAAACCCCAACAAGAAACAACCCTGAACCCCTAACAACAAACAACACTAACCCCCTAACAACAAACAACCCTAACCAAACAACAAAAAACCCTAACCCACGAACAACAAACAACACTAACACCCTAACAACAAACAACACTAACACCCTAACAACAAACAACCCTAAACCCCTAACATCAAAGAACACTAAAACCCTAACAACAAACAACCCTAACCCCCTAACAACAAACACTAACCCCCAAACAACAAACAACCCTAACCCCTGAAAACCAAAAACACTAACCCACTAACAACAAACAACCCTAACCCACTAACAACAAACAATCCTAACACCCTAACAACAAACAACACTAAACCCCTAACAACAAACAACCCTAAACCCCTAACATCAAACAACACTAACCCACTAACAAAATACAACCCTAACACCCTAACAACAAACAACACTAAACAACTAACAACAAACAACCCTAAACCCCTAACATCAAACAACACTAACCCCCTAACAACACAAAACACTAACACCCTAACAACAAACAACACTAACACCCTAACAACAAAAACAACTAAACCCCAACAAGAAACAACCCTAAACCCCTAACAACAAACACTAACCCCCTAACAACAAACAACACTAAACCCCTAACAAGAAACTAACCTAACCCCGTAACAACAAACAACACTAACCTCCTAACAACAAACAACCCTAACCCCCTAACAACAAACACCCCTAAACCCCTAACAACAAACAATCCTAACCCCCTAACAACCTACAACACTAACCCCCTAACCACAAACAGCACAAACCCCGTAAGAACAAACAACACTAACCCCCTAACAAGAGTCCTAACCACCTAAAAACAAACAACACTAACCCCCTAAAAAGAAACAACAATAAACCCCTAAAAACAAACAACACTCATCCCCTAAGAACAAACAACACTAACCCTCTAACAACAAACAACACTAACCCCTAAGAACAAAAACACTAACCCCCTAACAACAAACAACACTAACCCCCTAAAAACAAACAACCCTAAAACCCTAAAAACAAACAACACTGAACCCCTAAAAACAAACAACACTAAGCCAATAACAACAAACATCACTAACCCACTAACAACAAAAAACACTAACCCGCTAACAACATCCAACAGTAACGCCCTAACCACAAACAATACTAACCCCCTAAAAACAAACAATCCTAACCCCCTAACAACAAACAACACTCACCCCTAAAAAACAAACAACCCTAAAACCTTAAAAGCAAACAACACTGAACCCCTAAAAACAAACAACACTAAGCCCCTAACAACAAACAACAGTAACACCCGAACAACAAACACCACTAAACCCCAACAAGAAACAACCCTAAGCCCCTAACAACAAACAACACTAACCCCCTAACAAGAAACAACCCTAAACCCCTAACAACAAACAACACTAACCCCCTAACAACAAAAAACACTAACACCCTAACAACAACCAACCCTAACCCCTAAGAACAAACAACACTAACGCCCTAAGAACAAACAACACTAACCCCCAGCAACGAACAATACTAACCCCCTAACAACACAAAACCTAACCCCTTATCAACAAACAACCCTAACCCACTAACAACAAACAACCCTAACACCCTAACAACAAACAACACTAACCCCCTAACAACAAACAACCCTAAACCCCTAACATCAAAGAACACTAACACCCTAACAACAAACAACCCTAGCCCCCTAACAACAAACATGAACCCCCAAACAACAAACAACCCTAACCCCTTAAAACCAAAAACACTAACCCACTAACAACAAACAACCCTAACCCACTAACAACAAACAACTCTAACCCCCTAACAACAAACAACCCTACACCCCTAACATCAAACAACACTATCCCCCTAACAACACAAAACACTAACAGCCTCACAAAAAACAACACTAACACCCTAACAACAAAAACCACTAAACCCCAACAAGAAACAACCCTAAACCCCTAACAACAAACACTAACCCCCTAACAACAAACAACACTAAACCCCTAACAAGAAACTACCCTAACCCCGTAACAACAAACAACACTAACCCCGAAACAACAAACAACCCTAACCCCCAAACAACAAACAACCCTAACCCCCTAACAACAAACAATCCTAACCCCCGAACAACCAACAACACTAACCCCCTAACCACAATAAACACTAACACCCTAACAACAAAAACCACTAAACCCCAACAACAAACAACCCTAAACCCCTAACAACAAACAACACTAACCCCCTAACAACAAACAACCCTAACCAAACAACAAACAACCCTAACCCACTAACAACAAACAACACTAACACCCTAACAACAAACAACCCTAACCCCCTAACAACAAACAACAGTAACACCCTAACCAGAAACAACCCTAACCCCCTAACAACAAACAACACTAACCCCCTAACAACAAACAACCCTAAATCCCTAACACCAAAGAACACTAACATCCTAACAACAAACAACCCTAACCCCCTAACAACAAACACTAACCCCCAAACAGCAAACAACCCTAACCCCTGAAAACCAAAAACACTAACCCACTAACAACAAAAAACCCTAACCCACTAACAACAAACAATCCTAACACCCTAACAACAAACAACACTAAACCCCTAACAACAAACAACCCTAAACCCCTAACATCAAACAACACTAACCCACTAACAAAATACAACCCTAACACCCTAACAACAAACAACACTAAACAACTAACAACAAACAACCCTAAACCCCTAACATCAAACAACACTAACCCCCTAACAACACAAAACACTAACACCCTAACAACAAACAACACTAACACCCTAACAACAAAAACAACTAAACCCCAACAAGAAACAACCCTAAACCCCTAACAACAAACACTAACCCCCTAACAACAAACAACACTAAACCCCTAACAAGAAACTAACCTAACCCCGTAACAACAAACAACACTAACCTCCTAACAACAAACAACCCTAACCCCCTAACAACAAACACCCCTAAACCCCTAACAACAAACAATCCTAACCCCCTAACAACCTACAACACTAACCCCCTAACCACAAACAGCACAAACCCCGTAAGAACAAACAACACTAACCCCCTAACAAGAGTCCTAACCACCTAAAAACAAACAACACTAACCCCCTAAAAAGAAACAACAATAAACCCCTAAAAACAAACAACACTCATCCCCTAAGAACAAACAACACTAACCCTCTAACAACAAACAACACTAACCCCTAAGAACAAAAACACTAACCCCCTAACAACAAACAACACTAACCCCCTAAAAACAAACAACCCTAAAAC
Source organism: Elephas maximus indicus (assembly GCF_024166365.1). Classification (NCBI taxonomy): domain Eukaryota; kingdom Metazoa; phylum Chordata; class Mammalia; order Proboscidea; family Elephantidae; genus Elephas; species Elephas maximus. Next base: position 95,922,744 of record NC_064833.1, read on the forward strand.
CCTAAAAACAAACAACACTGAACCCCTAAAAACAAACAACACTAAGCCAATAACAACAAACATCACTAACCCACTAACAACAAAAAACACTAACCCGCTAACAACATCCAACAGTAACGCCCTAACCACAAACAATACTAACCCCCTAAAAACAAACAATCCTAACCCCCTAACAACAAACAACACTCACCCCTAAAAAACAAACAACCCTAAAACCTTAAAAGCAAACAACACTGAACCCCTAAAAACAAACAACACTAAGCCCCTAACAACAAACAACAGTAACACCCGAACAACAAACACCACTAAACCCCAACAAGAAACAACCCTAAGCCCCTAACAACAAACAACACTAACCCCCTAACAAGAAACAACCCTAAACCCCTAACAACAAACAACACTAACCCCCTAACAACAAAAAACACTAACACCCTAACAACAACCAACCCTAACCCCTAAGAACAAACAACACTAACGCCCTAAGAACAAACAACACTAACCCCCAGCAACGAACAATACTAACCCCCTAACAACACAAAACCTAACCCCTTATCAACAAACAACCCTAACCCACTAACAACAAACAACCCTAACACCCTAACAACAAACAACACTAACCCCCTAACAACAAACAACCCTAAACCCCTAACATCAAAGAACACTAACACCCTAACAACAAACAACCCTAGCCCCCTAACAACAAACATGAACCCCCAAACAACAAACAACCCTAACCCCTTAAAACCAAAAACACTAACCCACTAACAACAAACAACCCTAACCCACTAACAACAAACAACTCTAACCCCCTAACAACAAACAACCCTACACCCCTAACATCAAACAACACTATCCCCCTAACAACACAAAACACTAACAGCCTCACAAAAAACAACACTAACACCCTAACAACAAAAACCACTAAACCCCAACAAGAAACAACCCTAAACCCCTAACAACAAACACTAACCCCCTAACAACAAACAACACTAAACCCCTAACAAGAAAGTACCCTAACCCCGTAACAACAAACAACACTAACCCCGAAACAACAAACAACCCTAACCCCCAAACAACAAACAACCCTAACCCCCTAACAACAAACAATCCTAACCCCCGAACAACCAACAACACTAACCCCCTAACCACAATAAACACTAACACCCTAACAACAACCAACCCTAACCCCTAAGAACAAACAACATTAAAGCCCTAAGAACAAACAACACTAACCCCCAGCAACGAACAATACTAACCCTCAGCAACACAAAACCTAACCCCTTATCAACAAACAACCCTAACCCACTAACAACAAACAACCCTAACACCCTAACAACAAACACTAAACCCCTAACAAGAAACTACCCTAACCCCGTAACAACAAACAACAATAACCCTGTAACAACAAACAACCCTAACCCCCAAACAACAAACAACCCTAACCCCCTAAGAACAAACAATCCTAACCCCCGAACAACCAACAACACTAACCCCCTAACCACAGTAAACACTAACACCCTAACAACAAAAACAACTAAACCCCAACAAGAAACAACCCTAAACCCCTAACAACAAACAACACTAACCCCCTAACAACAAACAATCCTAACCAAACAACAAAAAACCCTAACCCACTAACAACAAACAACACTAACACCCTAACAACAAACAACCCTAACCCCCTAACAACAAACAACACTAACACCCTAACAACAAACAACCCTAACCCCCTAACAACAAATAGCACTAACCCCCTAACAACAAACAACCCTAAACCCCTAACGTCAAAGAACATTAACACCCTAACAACAAACAACACTAACACCCTAACAACAAAAACCACTAAACCCCAACAAGAAACAACCCTGAACCCGTAACAACAAACACTAACCCCCGAACAACAAACAACACTAAACCCCTAACAAGAAACTAACCTAACCCCGTAACAACAAACACTAACCTCCTAACAACAAACAACCCTAACCCCTAAGAACAAACAACACTAACGCCCTAAGAACAAACAACACTAACCCCCAGCAACGAACAATACTAACCCCCTAACAACACAGAACCTAACCCCTTATCAACAAACACCCCTAACCCACTAACAACAAACAACCCTAACACCCTAACAACAAACAACACTAACCCCCTAACAACAAACAACCCTAAACCCATAACATCAAAGAACACTAACACCCTAACAAGAAACAACCCTAGCCCCCTAACAACAAACACTAACCCCCAAACAACAAACAACCCTAACCCCTAAAAACCAAAAACACTAACCCACTAACAACAAACAACCGTAACCCACTAACAACAAACAACCCTAACCCCCTAACAACAAACAACCCTAAACCCCTAACATCAAACAACACTAACCCCATAACAACACAAAACACTAACACCCTAACAACAAACAACACTAACACCCTAACAACAAAAACCACTAAACCCCAACAAGAAACAACCCTGAACCCCTAACAACAAACAACACTAACCCCCTAACAACAAACAACCCTAACCAAACAACAAAAAACCCTAACCCACGAACAACAAACAACACTAACACCCTAACAACAAACAACACTAACACCCTAACAACAAACAACCCTAAACCCCTAACATCAAAGAACACTAAAACCCTAACAACAAACAACCCTAACCCCCTAACAACAAACACTAACCCCCAAACAACAAACAACCCTAACCCCTGAAAACCAAAAACACTAACCCACTAACAACAAACAACCCTAACCCACTAACAACAAACAATCCTAACACCCTAACAACAAACAACACTAAACCCCTAACAACAAACAACCCTAAACCCCTAACATCAAACAACACTAACCCACTAACAAAATACAACCCTAACACCCTAACAACAAACAACACTAAACAACTAACAACAAACAACCCTAAACCCCTAACATCAAACAACACTAACCCCCTAACAACACAAAACACTAACACCCTAACAACAAACAACACTAACACCCTAACAACAAAAACAACTAAACCCCAACAAGAAACAACCCTAAACCCCTAACAACAAACACTAACCCCCTAACAACAAACAACACTAAACCCCTAACAAGAAACTAACCTAACCCCGTAACAACAAACAACACTAACCTCCTAACAACAAACAACCCTAACCCCCTAACAACAAACACCCCTAAACCCCTAACAACAAACAATCCTAACCCCCTAACAACCTACAACACTAACCCCCTAACCACAAACAGCACAAACCCCGTAAGAACAAACAACACTAACCCCCTAACAAGAGTCCTAACCACCTAAAAACAAACAACACTAACCCCCTAAAAAGAAACAACAATAAACCCCTAAAAACAAACAACACTCATCCCCTAAGAACAAACAACACTAACCCTCTAACAACAAACAACACTAACCCCTAAGAACAAAAACACTAACCCCCTAACAACAAACAACACTAACCCCCTAAAAACAAACAACCCTAAAACCCTAAAAACAAACAACACTGAACCCCTAAAAACAAACAACACTAAGCCAATAACAACAAACATCACTAACCCACTAACAACAAAAAACACTAACCCGCTAACAACATCCAACAGTAACGCCCTAACCACAAACAATACTAACCCCCTAAAAACAAACAATCCTAACCCCCTAACAACAAACAACACTCACCCCTAAAAAACAAACAACCCTAAAACCTTAAAAGCAAACAACACTGAACCCCTAAAAACAAACAACACTAAGCCCCTAACAACAAACAACAGTAACACCCGAACAACAAACACCACTAAACCCCAACAAGAAACAACCCTAAGCCCCTAACAACAAACAACACTAACCCCCTAACAAGAAACAACCCTAAACCCCTAACAACAAACAACACTAACCCCCTAACAACAAAAAACACTAACACCCTAACAACAACCAACCCTAACCCCTAAGAACAAACAACACTAACGCCCTAAGAACAAACAACACTAACCCCCAGCAACGAACAATACTAACCCCCTAACAACACAAAACCTAACCCCTTATCAACAAACAACCCTAACCCACTAACAACAAACAACCCTAACACCCTAACAACAAACAACACTAACCCCCTAACAACAAACAACCCTAAACCCCTAACATCAAAGAACACTAACACCCTAACAACAAACAACCCTAGCCCCCTAACAACAAACATGAACCCCCAAACAACAAACAACCCTAACCCCTTAAAACCAAAAACACTAACCCACTAACAACAAACAACCCTAACCCACTAACAACAAACAACTCTAACCCCCTAACAACAAACAACCCTACACCCCTAACATCAAACAACACTATCCCCCTAACAACACAAAACACTAACAGCCTCACAAAAAACAACACTAACACCCTAACAACAAAAACCACTAAACCCCAACAAGAAACAACCCTAAACCCCTAACAACAAACACTAACCCCCTAACAACAAACAACACTAAACCCCTAACAAGAAACTACCCTAACCCCGTAACAACAAACAACACTAACCCCGAAACAACAAACAACCCTAACCCCCAAACAACAAACAACCCTAACCCCCTAACAACAAACAATCCTAACCCCCGAACAACCAACAACACTAACCCCCTAACCACAATAAACACTAACACCCTAACAACAAAAACCACTAAACCCCAACAACAAACAACCCTAAACCCCTAACAACAAACAACACTAACCCCCTAACAACAAACAACCCTAACCAAACAACAAACAACCCTAACCCACTAACAACAAACAACACTAACACCCTAACAACAAACAACCCTAACCCCCTAACAACAAACAACAGTAACACCCTAACCAGAAACAACCCTAACCCCCTAACAACAAACAACACTAACCCCCTAACAACAAACAACCCTAAATCCCTAACACCAAAGAACACTAACATCCTAACAACAAACAACCCTAACCCCCTAACAACAAACACTAACCCCCAAACAGCAAACAACCCTAACCCCTGAAAACCAAAAACACTAACCCACTAACAACAAAAAACCCTAACCCACTAACAACAAACAATCCTAACACCCTAACAACAAACAACACTAAACCCCTAACAACAAACAACCCTAAACCCCTAACATCAAACAACACTAACCCACTAACAAAATACAACCCTAACACCCTAACAACAAACAACACTAAACAACTAACAACAAACAACCCTAAACCCCTAACATCAAACAACACTAACCCCCTAACAACACAAAACACTAACACCCTAACAACAAACAACACTAACACCCTAACAACAAAAACAACTAAACCCCAACAAGAAACAACCCTAAACCCCTAACAACAAACACTAACCCCCTAACAACAAACAACACTAAACCCCTAACAAGAAACTAACCTAACCCCGTAACAACAAACAACACTAACCTCCTAACAACAAACAACCCTAACCCCCTAACAACAAACACCCCTAAACCCCTAACAACAAACAATCCTAACCCCCTAACAACCTACAACACTAACCCCCTAACCACAAACAGCACAAACCCCGTAAGAACAAACAACACTAACCCCCTAACAAGAGTCCTAACCACCTAAAAACAAACAACACTAACCCCCTAAAAAGAAACAACAATAAACCCCTAAAAACAAACAACACTCATCCCCTAAGAACAAACAACACTAACCCTCTAACAACAAACAACACTAACCCCTAAGAACAAAAACACTAACCCCCTAACAACAAACAACACTAACCCCCTAAAAACAAACAACCCTAAAACCCTAAAAACAAACAACACTGAACCCCTAAAAACAAACAACACTAAGCCAATAACAACAAACATCACTAACCCACTAACAACAAAAAACACTAACCCGCTAACAACATCCAACAGTAACGCCCTAACCACAAACAATACTAACCCCCTAAAAACAAACAATCCTAACCCCCTAACAACAAACAACACTCACCCCTAAAAAACAAACAACCCTAAAACCTTAAAAGCAAACAACACTGAACCCCTAAAAACAAACAACACTAAGCCCCTAACAACAAACAACAGTAACACCCGAACAACAAACACCACTAAACCCCAACAAGAAACAACCCTAAGCCCCTAACAACAAACACTAACCCCCTAACAAGAAACAACCCTAAACCCCTAACAACAAACAACACTAACCTCCTAACAACAAAAAACACTAACACCCTAACAACAACCAACCCTAACCCCTAAGAACAAACAACACTAACGCCCTAAGAACAAACAACACTAACCCCCAGCAACGAACAATACTAACCCCCTAACAACACAAAACCTAACCCCTTATCAACAAACAACCCTAACCCACTAACAACAAACAACCCTAACACCCTAACAACAAACAACACTAACCCCCTAACAACAAACAACCCTAAACCCCTAACATCAAAGAACACTAACACCCTAACAACAAACAACCCTAGCCCCCTAACAACAAACATGAACCCCCAAACAACAAACAACCCTAACCCCTTAAAACCAAAAACACTAACCCACTAACAACAAACAACCCTAACCCACTAACAACAAACAACTCTAACCCCCTAACAACAAACAACCCTACACCCCTAACATCAAACAACACTATCCCCCTAACAACACAAAACACTAACAGCCTCACAAAAAACAACACTAACACCCTAACAACAAAAACCACTAAACCCCAACAAGAAACAACCCTAAACCCCTAACAACAAACACTAACCCCCTAACAACAAACAACACTAAACCCCTAACAAGAAACTACCCTAACCCCGTAACAACAAACAACACTAACCCCGAAACAACAAACAACCCTAACCCCCAAACAACAAACAACCCTAACCCCCTAACAACAAACAATCCTAACCCCCGAACAACCAACAACACTAACCCCCTAACCACAATAAACACTAACACCCTAACAACAAAAACCACTAAACCCCAACAACAAACAACCCTAAACCCCTAACAACAAACAACACTAACCCCCTAACAACAAACAACCCTAACCAAACAACAAACAACCCTAACCCACTAACAACAAACAACACTAACACCCTAACAACAAACAACCCTAACCCCCTAACAACAAACAACAGTAACACCCTAACCAGAAACAACCCTAACCCCCTAACAACAAACAACACTAACCCCCTAACAACAAACAACCCTAAATCCCTAACACCAAAGAACACTAACATCCTAACAACAAACAACCCTAACCCCCTAACAACAAACACTAACCCCCAAACAACAAACAACCCTAACCCCTGAAAACCAAAAACACTAACCCACTAACAACAAACAACTCTAACCCACTAAAAACAAACAACCCTAACACCCTAACAGCAAACAACACTAACCCCCTAACAACAAACAACCCTAAACCCCTAACATCAAACAACTCTAACCCCCCAACAACACAAAACACTAACACCCTAACAACAAACAACACTAACACCCTAACAACAAAAACCACCAAACCCCAACAAGAAACAACCCTGAACCCGTAACAACAAACACTAACCCCCGAACAACAAACAACACTAAACCCCTAACAAGAAACTAACCTAACCCCGTAACAACAAACAACACTAACCTCCTAACAACAAACAACCAAAACCCCTAAGAACAAACAACACTAACGCCCTAAGAACAAACAACACTAACCCCCAGCAACGAACAATACTAACCCCCTAACAACACAAAACCTAACCCCTTATCAACAAACAACCCTAACCAACTAACAACAAACAACCTTAACACCCTAACAACAAACAACACTAACCCCCTAACAACAAACAACCCTAAACCCATAACATCAAAGAACACTAACACCCTAACAACAAACAACCCTAGCCGCCTAACAACAAACACTAACCCCCAAACAACAAACAACCCTAACCCCTAAAAACCAAAAACACTAACCCACTAACAACAAACAACCGTAACCCACTAACAACAAACAACCCTAACCCCCTAACAACAAACAACCCTAAACCCCTAACAACAAACACTAACCCCCAAACAACAAAAAACCCTAACCCCTGAAAACCAAAAACACTAACCCACTAACAACAAACAACCCTAACCCACTAACAACAAACAATCCTAACACCCTAACAACAAACAACACTAAACCCCTAACAACAAACAACCCTAAACCCCTAACATCAAACACCACTAACCCCCTAACAACACAAAACACTAACACCCTAACAACAAACAACACTAACACCCTAACAACAAAAACAACTAAACCCCAACAAGAAACAACCCTAAACCCCTAACAACAAACACTAACCCCCTAACAACAAACAACACTAAACCCCTAACAAGAAACTAACCTAACCCCGTAACAACAAACAACACTAACCTCCTAACAACAAACAACCCTAACCCCCTAACAACAAACACCCCTAAACCCCTAACAACAAACAATCCTAACCCCCTAACAACCTACAACACTAACCCCCTAACCACAAACAGCACAAACCCCGTAAGAACAAACAACACTAACCCCCTAAGAAGAGTCCTAACCACCTAAAAACAAACAACACTAACCCCCTAAAAAGAAACAACAATAAACCCCTAAAAACAAACAACACTCATCCCCTAAGAACAAACAACACTAACCCTCTAACAACAAACAACACTAACCCCTAAGAACAAAAACACTAACCCCCTAACAAGAAACAACCCTAAACCCCTAACAACAAACAACACTAACCCCCTAACAACAAAAAACACTAACACCCTAACAACAACCAACCCTAACCCCTAAGAATAAACAACACTAACGCCCTAAGAACAAACAACACTAACCCCCAGCAACGAACAATACTAACCCCCTAACAACACAAAACCTAACCCCTTATCAACAAACAACCCTAACCCACTAACAACAAACAACCCTGACACCCTAACAACAAACAACACTAACCCCCTAAAAACAAACAACCCTAAACCCCTAACATCAAAGAACACTAACACCCTAACAACAAACAACCCTAGCCCCCTAACAACAAACACTAACCCCCAAACAACAAACAACCCTAACCCCTTAAAACCAAAAACACTAACCCACTAACAACAAACAACCCTAACCCACTAACAACAAACAACTCTAACCCCCTAACAACAAACAACCCTACACCCCTAACATCAAACAACACTATCCCCCTAACAACACAAAACACTAACAGCCTCACAAAAAACAACACTTACACCCTAACAACAAAAACCACTAAACCCCAACAAGAAACAACCCTAAACCCCTAACAACAAACACTAACCCCCTAACAACAAACAACACTGAACCCCTAACAAGAAACTACCCTAACCCCGTAACAACAAACAACACTAACCCCCAAACAACAAACAACCCTAACCCCCTAACAACAAACAATCCTAACCCCCGAACAACCAACAACACTAACCCCCTAACCACAATAAACACTAACACCCTAACAACAAAAACCACTAAACCCCAACAAGAAACAACCCTAAACCCCTAACAACAAACAACACTAACCCCCTAACAACAAACAACCCTAACCAAACAACAAACAACCCTAACCCACTAAGAACAAACAACACTAACACCTAACAACAAACAACCCTAACCCCCTAACAACAAACAACAGTAACACCCTAACCAGAAACAACCCTAACCCCCTAACAACAAACAACACTAACCCCCTAACAACAAACAACCCTAAATCCCTAACACCAAAGAACATTAACACCCTAACAACAAACAACCCTAACCCCCTAACAACAAACACTAACCCCCAAACAACAAACAACCCTAACCCCTGAAAACCAAAAACACTAACCCACTAACAACAAACAACCCTAACCCACTAAAAACAAAAAACCCTAACACCCTAACAGCAAACAACACTAACCCCCTAACAACAAACAACCCTAAACCCCTAACATCAAACAACTCTAACCCCCCAACAACACAAAACACTAACACCCTAACAACAAACAACACTAACACCCTAACAACAAAAACCACTAAACCCCAACAAGAAACAACCCTGAACCCGTAACAACAAACACTAACCCCCGAACAACAAACAACACTAAACCCCTAACAAGAAACTAACCTAACCCCGTAACAACAAACACTAACCTCCTAACAACAAACAACCCTAACCCCTAAGAACAAACAACACTAACGCCCTAAGAACAAACAACACTAACCCCCAGCAACGAACAATACTAACCCCCTAACAACACAGAACCTAACCCCTTATCAACAAACAACCCTAACCCACTAACAACAAACAACCCTAACACCCTAACAACAAACAACACTAACCCCCTAACAACAAACAACCCTAAACCCATAACATCAAAGAACACTAACACCCTAACAAGAAACAACCCTAGCCCCCTAACAACAAACACTAACCCCCAAACAACAAACAACCCTAACCCCTAAAAACCAAAAACACTAACCCACTAACAACAAACAACCGTAACCCACTAACAACAAACAACCCTAACCCCCTAACAACAAACAACCCTAAACCCCTAACATCAAACAACACTAACCCCATAACAACACAAAACACTAACACCCTAACAACAAACAACACTAACACCCTAACAACAAAAACCACTAAACCCCAACAAGAAACAACCCTGAACCCCTAACAACAAACAACACTAACCCCCTAACAACAAACAACCCTAACCAAACAACAAAAAACCCTAACCCACGAACAACAAACAACACTAACACCCTAACAACAAACAACACTAACACCCTAACAACAAACAACCCTAAACCCCTAACATCAAAGAACACTAAAACCCTAACAACAAACAACCCTAACCCCCTAACAACAAACACTAACAACCAAACAACAAACAACCCTAACCCCTGAAAACCAAAAACACTAACCCACTAACAACAAACAACCCTAACCCACTAACAACAAACAATCCTAACACCCTAACAACAAACAACACTAAACCCCTAACAACAAACAACCCTAAACCCCTAACATCAAACAACACTAACCCACTAACAAAATACAACCCTAACACCCTAACAACAAACAACACTAAACAACTAACAACAAACAACCCTAAAACCCTAACATCAAACAACACTAACCCCCTAACAACACAAAACACTAACACCCTAACAACAAACAACACTAACACCCTAACAACAAAAACAACTAAACCCCAACAAGAAACAACCCTAAACCCCTAACAACAAACACTAACCCCCTAACAACAAACAACACTAAACCCCTAACAAGAAACTAACCTAACCCCGTAACAACAAACAACACTAACCTCCTAACAACAAACAACCCTAACCCCCTAACAACAAACACCCCTAAACCCCTAACAACAAACAATCCTAACCCCCTAACAACCTACAACACTAACCCCCTAACCACAAACAGCACAAACCCCGTAAGAACAAACAACACTAACCCCCTAACAAGAGTCCTAACCACCTAAAAACAAACAACACTAACCCCCTAAAAAGAAACAACAATAAACCCCTAAAAACAAACAACACTCATCCCCTAAGAACAAACAACACTAACCCTCTAACAACAAACAACACTAACCCCTAAGAACAAAAACACTAACCCCCTAACAACAAACAACACTAACCCCCTAAAAACAAACAACCCTAAAACCCTAAAAACAAACAACACTGAACCCCTAAAAACAAACAACACTAAGCCAATAACAACAAACATCACTAACCCACTAACAACAAAAAACACTAACCCGCTAACAACATCCAACAGTAACGCCCTAACCACAAACAATACTAACCCCCTAAAAACAAACAATCCTAACCCCCTAACAACAAACAACACTCACCCCTAAAAAACAAACAACCCTAAAACCTTAAAAGCAAACAACACTGAACCCCTAAAAACAAACAACACTAAGCCCCTAACAACAATCAACAGTAACACCCGAACAACAAACACCACTAAACCCCAACAAGAAACAACCCTAAGCCCCTAACAACAAACAACACTAACCCCCTAACAAGAAACAACCCTAAACCCCTAACAACAAACAACACTAACCCCCTAACAACAAAAAACACTAACACCCTAACAACAACCAACCCTAACCCCTAAGAACAAACAACACTAACGCCCTAAGAACAAACAACACTAACCCCCAGCAACGAACAATACTAACCCCCTAACAACACAAAACCTAACCCCTTATCAACAAACAACCCTAACCCACTAACAACAAACAACCCTAACACCCTAACAACAAACAACACTAACCCCCCAACAACAAACAACCCTAAACCCCTAACATCAAAGAACACTAACACCCTAACAACTAACAACCCTAGCCCCCTAACAACAAACACGAACCCCCAAACAACAAACAACCCTAACCCCTTAAAACCAAAAACACTAACCCACTAACAACAAACAACCCTAACCCACTAACAACAAACAACTCTAACCCCCTAACAACAAACAACCCTACACCCCTAACATCAAACAACACTATCCCCCTAACAACACAAAACACTAACAGCCTCACAAAAAACAACACTAACACCCTAACAACAAAAACCACTAAACCCCAACAAGAAACAACCCTAAACCCCTAACAAAAAACACTAACCCCCTAACAACAAACAACCCTAAACCCCTAACAAGAAACTACCCTAACCCCGTAACAACAAACAACACTAACACCCTAACAACAAACAACCCTAACCCCCAAACAACAAACAACCCTAACCCCCTAACAACAAACAATCCTAACCCCCAAACAACCAACAACACTAACCCCCTAACCACAATAAACACTAACACTCTAACAACAAAAACCACTAAACCCCAACAAGAAACAACCCTAAACCCCTAACAACAAACAACACTAACCCCCTAACAACAAACAACCCTAACCAAACAACAAAAACCCTAACCCACTAACAACAAACAACACTAACACCCTAGCAACAAACAACCCTAAACCCCTAACATCAAAGAACACTAACACCTAACAACAAACAACCCTAACCCCCTAACAACAAACACTAACCCCCAAACAACAAACAACCCTAACCCCTAAAAACCAAAAACACTAACCCACTAACAACAAACAACCCTAAACCACTAACAACAAACAACCCTAACACCCTAACAACAAACAACACTAACCACCTAACAACAAACAACCCTAAACCCCTAACATCAAACAACACTAACCCCCTAACAACACAAAACACTAACACCCTAACAACAGACAACCCTAACCCCCTAACAACAAACACTAACCCCCGAACAACAAACAACCCTAACCCCTAAAAACCAAAAACACTAACCCACTAACAACAAACAACCCTAAACCACTAACAACAAACAACCCTAACACCCTAACAACAAACAACACTAACCCCCTAACAACAAACAACCCTAAACCCCTATCATCAAACAACACTAACCCCCTAACAACACAAAACACTAACACCCTAACAACAAACACACTAACCCCCTAACAACAAACAACACTAACCCCCTAACAACAAACAACCCTAAACCCCTAACATCAAACAACACTAACCCCCTAAGAACACAAAACATTAACACCCTAACAACAAACAACACTAACAGCCTAACAACAAAAACCACTAAACCCCAACAAGAAACAACCCCAAACCCCTAACAACAAACACTAACCCCCTAACAACAAACAACACTAAACCCCTAACAAGAAATTACCCTAACCCCGTAATAACAAACAACACTAACCCCGTAACAACAAACAACCCTAACCCCCTAACAAGAAACAACCCTAAACCCCTAACAACAACAACACTAACCCCCTAACAACAAACAACACTGACACCCTAACAACAACCAACCCTAACCCCTAAGAACAAACAACATTAAAGCCCTAAGAACAAACAACACTAACCCCCAGCAACGAACAATACTAACCCTCAGCAACACAAAACCTAACCCCTTATCAACAAACTACCCTAACCCACTAACAACAAACAACCCTAACACCCTAACAACAAACACTAAACCCCTAACAAGAAACTACCCTAACCCCGAAACAACAAACAACAATAACCCTGTAACAACAAACAACCCTAACCCCCAAACAACAAACAACCCTAACCCCCTAAGAACAAACAATCCTAACCCCCGAACAACCAACAACACTAACCCCCTAACCACAATAAACACTAACACCCTAACAACAAAAACCACTAAACCCCAACAAGAAACAACCCTAAACCCCTAACAACAAACAACACTAACCCCCTAACAACAAACAACCCTAACCAAACAACAAACAACCCTAACCCACTAAGAACAAACAACACTAACACCTAACAACAAACAACCCTAACTCCCTAACAACAAACAACAGTAACACCCTAACCAGAAACAACCCTAACCCCCTAACAACAAACAACACTAACCCCCTAACAACAAACAACCCTAAATCCCTAACACCAAAGAACATTAACACCCTAACAACAAACAACCCTAACCCCCTAACAACAAACACTAACCCCCAAACAACAAACAACCCTAACCCCTGAAAACCAAAAACACTAACCCACTAACAACAAACAACCCTAACCCACTAAAAACAAAAAACCCTAACACCCTAACAGCAAACAACACTAACCCCCTAACAACAAACAACCCTAAACCCCTAACATCAAACAACTCTAACCCCCCAACAACACAAAACACTAACACCCTAACAACAAACAACACTAACACCCTAACAACAAAAACCACTAAACCCCAACAAGAAACAACCCTGAACCCGTAACAACAAACACTAACCCCCGAACAACAAACAACACTAAACCCCTAACAAGAAACTAACCTAACCCCGTAACAACAAACACTAACCTCCTAACAACAAACAACCCTAACCCCTAAGAACAAACAACACTAACGCCCTAAGAACAAACAACACTAACCCCCAGCAACGAACAATACTAACCCCCTAACAACACAGAACCTAACCCCTTATCAACAAACAACCCTAACCCACTAACAACAAACAACCCTAACACCCTAACAACAAACAACACTAACCCCCTAACAACAAACAACCCTAAACCCATAACATCAAAGAACACTAACACCCTAACAAGAAACAACCCTAGCCCCCTAACAACAAACACTAACCCCCAAACAACAAACAACCCTAACCCCTAAAAACCAAAAACACTAACCCACTAACAACAAACAACCGTAACCCACTAACAACAAACAACCCTAACCCCCTAACAACAAACAACCCTAAACCCCTAACATCAAACAACACTAACCCCATAACAACACAAAACACTAACACCCTAACAACAAACAACACTAACACCCTAACAACAAAAACCACTAAACCCCAACAAGAAACAACCCTGAACCCCTAACAACAAACAACACTAACCCCCTAACAACAAACAACCCTAACCAAACAACAAAAAACCCTAACCCACGAACAACAAACAACACTAACACCCTAACAACAAACAACACTAACACCCTAACAACAAACAACCCTAAACCCCTAACATCAAAGAACACTAAAACCCTAACAACAAACAACCCTAACCCCCTAACAACAAACACTAACAACCAAACAACAAACAACCCTAACCCCTGAAAACCAAAAACACTAACCCACTAACAACAAACAACCCTAACCCACTAACAACAAACAATCCTAACACCCTAACAACAAACAACACTAAACCCCTAACAACAAACAACCCTAAACCCCTAACATCAAACAACACTAACCCACTAACAAAATACAACCCTAACACCCTAACAACAAACAACACTAAACAACTAACAACAAACAACCCTAAAACCCTAACATCAAACAACACTAACCCCCTAACAACACAAAACACTAACACCCTAACAACAAACAACACTAACACCCTAACAACAAAAACAACTAAACCCCAACAAGAAACAACCCTAAACCCCTAACAACAAACACTAACCCCCTAACAACAAACAACACTAAACCCCTAACAAGAAACTAACCTAACCCCGTAAGAACAAACAACACTAACCTCCTAACAACAAACAGCACAAACCCCGTAAGAACAAACAACACTAACCCCCTAACAAGAGTCCTAACCACCTAAAAACAAACAACACTAACCCCCTAAAAAGAAACAACAATAAACCCCTAAAAACAAACAACACTCATCCCCTAAGAACAAACAACACTAACCCTCTAACAACAAACAACACTAACCCCTAAGAACAAAAACACTAACCCCCTAACAACAAACAACACTAACCCCCTAAAAACAAACAACCCTAAAACCCTAAAAACAAACAACACTGAACCCCTAAAAACAAACAACACTAAGCCAATAACAACAAACATCACTAACCCACTAACAACAAAAAACACTAACCCGCTAACAACATCCAACAGTAACGCCCTAACCACAAACAATACTAACCCCCTAAAAACAAACAATCCTAACCCCCTAACAACAAACAACACTCACCCCTAAAAAACAAACAACCCTAAAACCTTAAAAGCAAACAACACTGAACCCCTAAAAACAAACAACACTAAGCCCCTAACAACAATCAACAGTAACACCCGAACAACAAACACCACTAAACCCCAACAAGAAACAACCCTAAGCCCCTAACAACAAACAACACTAACCCCCTAACAAGAAACAACCCTAAACCCCTAACAACAAACAACACTAACCCCCTAACAACAAAAAACACTAACACCCTAACAACAACCAACCCTAACCCCTAAGAACAAACAACACTAACGCCCTAAGAACAAACAACACTAACCCCCAGCAACGAACAATACTAACCCCCTAACAACACAAAACCTAACCCCTTATCAACAAACAACCCTAACCCACTAACAACAAACAACCCTAACACCCTAACAACAAACAACACTAACCCCCCAACAACAAACAACCCTAAACCCCTAACATCAAAGAACACTAACACCCTAACAACTAACAACCCTAGCCCCCTAACAACAAACACGAACCCCCAAACAACAAACAACCCTAACCCCTTAAAACCAAAAACACTAACCCACTAACAACAAACAACCCTAACCCACTAACAACAAACAACTCTAACCCCCTAACAACAAACAACCCTACACCCCTAACATCAAACAACACTATCCCCCTAACAACACAAAACACTAACAGCCTCACAAAAAACAACACTAACACCCTAACAACAAAAACCACTAAACCCCAACAAGAAACAACCCTAAACCCCTAACAAAAAACACTAACCCCCTAACAACAAACAACCCTAAACCCCTAACAAGAAACTACCCTAACCCCGTAACAACAAACAACACTAACACCCTAACAACAAACAACCCTAACCCCCAAACAACAAACAACCCTAACCCCCTAACAACAAACAATCCTAACCCCCAAACAACCAACAACACTAACCCCCTAACCACAATAAACACTAACACTCTAACAACAAAAACCACTAAACCCCAACAAGAAACAACCCTAAACCCCTAACAACAAACAACACTAACCCCCTAACAACAAACAACCCTAACCAAACAACAAAAACCCTAACCCACTAACAACAAACAACACTAACACCCTAGCAACAAACAACCCTAAACCCCTAACATCAAAGAACACTAACACCTAACAACAAACAACCCTAACCCCCTAACAACAAACACTAACCCCCAAACAACAAACAACCCTAACCCCTAAAAACCAAAAACACTAACCCACTAACAACAAACAACCCTAAACCACTAACAACAAACAACCCTAACACCCTAACAACAAACAACACTAACCACCTAACAACAAACAACCCTAAACCCCTAACATCAAACAACACTAACCCCCTAACAACACAAAACACTAACACCCTAACAACAGACAACCCTAACCCCCTAACAACAAACACTAACCCCCGAACAACAAACAACCCTAACCCCTAAAAACCAAAAACACTAACCCACTAACAACAAACAACCCTAAACCACTAACAACAAACAACCCTAACACCCTAACAACAAACAACACTAACCCCCTAACAACAAACAACCCTAAACCCCTATCATCAAACAACACTAACCCCCTAACAACACAAAACACTAACACCCTAACAACAAACACACTAACCCCCTAACAACAAACAACACTAACCCCCTAACAACAAACAACCCTAAACCCCTAACATCAAACAACACTAACCCCCTAAGAACACAAAACATTAACACCCTAACAACAAACAACACTAACAGCCTAACAACAAAAACCACTAAACCCCAACAAGAAACAACCCCAAACCCCTAACAACAAACACTAACCCCCTAACAACAAACAACACTAAACCCCTAACAAGAAATTACCCTAACCCCGTAATAACAAACAACACTAACCCCGTAACAACAAACAACCCTAACCCCCTAACAAGAAACAACCCTAAACCCCTAACAACAACAACACTAACCCCCTAACAACAAACAACACTGACACCCTAACAACAACCAACCCTAACCCCTAAGAACAAACAACATTAAAGCCCTAAGAACAAACAACACTAACCCCCAGCAACGAACAATACTAACCCTCAGCAACACAAAACCTAACCCCTTATCAACAAACTACCCTAACCCACTAACAACAAACAACCCTAACACCCTAACAACAAACACTAAACCCCTAACAAGAAACTACCCTAACCCCGAAACAACAAACAACAATAACCCTGTAACAACAAACAACCCTAACCCCCAAACAACAAACAACCCTAACCCCCTAAGAACAAACAATCCTAACCCCCGAACAACCAACAACACTAACCCCCTAACCACAATAAACACTAACACCCTAACAACAAAAACCACTAAACCCCAACAAGAAACAACCCTAAACCCCTAACAACAAACAACACTAACCCCCTAACAACAAACAACCCTAACCAAACAACAAACAACCCTAACCCACTAAGAACAAACAACACTAACACCTAACAACAAACAACCCTAACTCCCTAACAACAAACAACAGTAACACCCTAACCAGAAACAACCCTAACCCCCTAACAACAAACAACACTAACCCCCTAACAACAAACAACCCTAAATCCCTAACACCAAAGAACATTAACACCCTAACAACAAACAACCCTAACCCCCTAACAACAAACACTAACCCCCAAACAACAAACAACCCTAAACCCTGAAAACCAAAAACACTAACCCACTAACAACAAACAACCCTAACCCACTAAAAACAAAAAACCCTAACACCCTAACAGCAAACAACACTAACCCCCTAACAACAAACAACCCTAAACCCCTAACATCAAACAACTCTAACCCCCCAACAACACAAAACACTAACACCCTAACAACAAACAACACTAACACCCTAACAACAAAAACCACTAAACCCCAACAAGAAACAACCCTGAACCCGTAACAACAAACACTAACCCCCGAACAACAAACAACACTAAACCCCTAACAAGAAACTAACCTAACCCCGTAACAACAAACACTAACCTCCTAACAACAAACAACCCTAACCCCTAAGAACAAACAACACTAACGCCCTAAGAACAAACAACACTAACCCCCAGCAACGAACAATACTAACCCCCTAACAACACAGAACCTAACCCCTTATCAACAAACAACCCTAACCCACTAACAACAAACAACCCTAACACCCTAACAACAAACAACACTAACCCCCTAACAACAAACAACCCTAAACCCATAACATCAAAGAACACTAACACCCTAACAAGAAACAACCCTAGCCCCCTAACAACAAACACTAACCCCCAAACAACAAACAACCCTAACCCCTAAAAACCAAAAACACTAACCCACTAACAACAAACAACCGTAACCCACTAACAACAAACAACCCTAACCCCCTAACAACAAACAACCCTAAACCCCTAACATCAAACAACACTAACCCCATAACAACACAAAACACTAACACCCTAACAACATACAACACTAACACCCTAACAACAAAAACCACTAAACCCCAACAAGAAACAACCCTGAACCCCTAACAACAAACAACACTAACCCCCTAACAACAAACAACCCTAACCAAACAACAAAAAACCCTAACCCACGAACAACAAACAACACTAACACCCTAACAACAAACAACACTAACACCCTAACAACAAACAACCCTAAACCCCTAACATCAAAGAACACTAAAACCCTAACAACAAACAACCCTAACCCCCAACAACAAACACTAAAAACCAAACAACAAACAACCCTAACCCCTGAAAACCAAAAACACTAACCCACTAACAACAAACAACCCTAACCCACTAACAACAAACAATCCTAACACCCTAACAACAAACAACACTAAACCCCTAACAACAAACAACCCTAAACCCCTAACATCAAACAACACTAACCCACTAACAAAATACAACCCTAACACCCTAACAACAAACAACACTAAACAACTAACAACAAACAACCCTAAAACCCTAACATCAAACAACACTAACCCCCTAACAACACAAAACACTAACACCCTAACAACAAACAACACTAACACCCTAACAACAAAAACAACTAAACCCCAACAAGAAACAACCCTAAACCCCTAACAACAAACACTAACCCCCTAACAACAAACAACACTAAACCCCTAACAAGAAACTAACCTAACCCCGTAACAACAAACAACACTAACCTCCTAACAACAAACAACCCTAACCCCCTAACAACAAACACCCCTAAACCCCTAACAACAAACAATCCTAACCCCCTAACAACCTACAACACTAACCCCCTAACCACAAACAGCACAAACCCCGTAAGAACAAACAACACTAACCCCCTAACAAGAGTCCTAACCACCTAAAAACAAACAACACTAACCCCCTAAAAAGAAACAACAATAAACCCCTAAAAACAAACAACACTCATCCCCTAAGAACAAACAACACTAACCCTCTAACAACAAACAACACTAACCCCTAAGAACAAAAACACTAACCCCCTAACAACAAACAACACTAACCCCCTAAAAACAAACAACCCTAAAACCCTAAAAACAAACAACACTGAACCCCTAAAAACAAACAACACTAAGCCAATAACAACAAACATCACTAACCCACTAACAACAAAAAACACTAACCCGCTAACAACATCCAACAGTAACGCCCTAACCACAAACAATACTAACCCCCTAAAAACAAACAATCCTAACCCCCTAACAACAAACAACACTCACCCCTAAAAAACAAACAACCCTAAAACCTTAAAAGCAAACAACACTGAACCCCTAAAAACAAACAACACTAAGCCCCTAACAACAAACAACAGTAACACCCGAACAACAAACACCACTAAACCCCAACAAGAAACAACCCTAAGCCCCTAACAACAAACAACACTAACCCCCTAACAAGAAACAACCCTAAACCCCTAACAACAAACAGCACTAACCCCCTAACAACAAAAAACACTAACACCCTAACAACAACCAACCCTAACCCCTAAGAACAAACAACACTAACGCCCTAAGAACAAACAACACTAACCCCCAGCAACGAACAATACTAACCCCCTAACAACACAAAACCTAACCCCTTATCAACAAACAACCCTAACCCACTAACAACAAACAACCCTAACACCCTAACAACAAACAACACTAACCCCCTAACAACAAACAACCCTAAACCCCTAACATCAAAGAACACTAACACCCTAACAACAAACAACCCTAGCCCCCTAACAACAAACATGAACCCCCAAACAACAAACAACCCTAACCCCTTAAAACCAAAAACACTAACCCACTAACAACAAACAACCCTAACCCACTAACAACAAACAACTCTAACCCCCTAACAACAAACAACCCTACACCCCTAACATCAAACAACACTATCCCCCTAACAACACAAAACACTAACAGCCTCACAAAAAACAACACTAACACCCTAACAACAAAAACCACTAAACCCCAACAAGAAACAACCCTAAACCCCTAACAACAAACACTAACCCCCTAACAACAAACAACACTAAACCCCTAACAAGAAACTACCCTAACCCCGTAACAACAAACAACACTAACCCCGAAACAACAAACAACCCTAACCCCCAAACAACAAACAACCCTAACCCCCTAACAACAAACAATCCTAACCCCCGAACAACCAACAACACTAACCCCCTAACCACAATAAACACTAACACCCTAACAACAAAAACCACTAAACCCCAACAACAAACAACCCTAAACCCCTAACAACAAACAACACTAACCCCCTAACAACAAACAACCCTAACCAAACAACAAACAACCCTAACCCACTAACAACAAACAACACTAACACCCTAACAACAAACAACCCTAACCCCCTAACAACAAACAACAGTAACACCCTAACCAGAAACAACCCTAACCCCCTAACAACAAACAACACTAACCCCCTAACAACAAACAACCCTAAATCCCTAACACCAAAGAACACTAACATCCTAACAACAAACAACCCTAACCCCCTAACAACAAACACTAACCCCCAAACAGCAAACAACCCTAACCCCTGAAAACCAAAAACACTAACCCACTAACAACAAAAAACCCTAACCCACTAACAACAAACAATCCTAACACCCTAACAACAAACAACACTAAACCCCTAACAACAAACAACCCTAAACCCCTAACATCAAACAACACTAACCCACTAACAAAATACAACCCTAACACCCTAACAACAAACAACACTAAACAACTAACAACAAACAACCCTAAACCCCTAACATCAAACAACACTAACCCCCTAACAACACAAAACACTAACACCCTAACAACAAACAACACTAACACCCTAACAACAAAAACAACTAAACCCCAACAAGAAACAACCCTAAACCCCTAACAACAAACACTAACCCCCTAACAACAAACAACACTAAACCCCTAACAAGAAACTAACCTAACCCCGTAACAACAAACAACACTAACCTCCTAACAACAAACAACCCTAACCCCCTAACAACAAACACCCCTAAACCCCTAACAACAAACAATCCTAACCCCCTAACAACCTACAACACTAACCCCCTAACCACAAACAGCACAAACCCCGTAAGAACAAACAACACTAACCCCCTAACAAGAGTCCTAACCACCTAAAAACAAACAACACTAACCCCCTAAAAAGAAACAACAATAAACCCCTAAAAACAAACAACACTCATCCCCTAAGAACAAACAACACTAACCCTCTAACAACAAACAACACTAACCCCTAAGAACAAAAACACTAACCCCCTAACAACAAACAACACTAACCCCCTAAAAACAAACAACCCTAAAACCCTAAAAACAAACAACACTGAACCCCTAAAAACAAACAACACTAAGCCAATAACAACAAACATCACTAACCCACTAACAACAAAAAACACTAACCCGCTAACAACATCCAACAGTAACGCCCTAACCACAAACAATACTAACCCCCTAAAAACAAACAATCCTAACCCCCTAACAACAAACAACACTCACCCCTAAAAAACAAACAACCCTAAAACCTTAAAAGCAAACAACACTGAACCCCTAAAAACAAACAACACTAAGCCCCTAACAACAAACAACAGTAACACCCGAACAACAAACACCACTAAACCCCAACAAGAAACAACCCTAAGCCCCTAACAACAAACACTAACCCCCTAACAAGAAACAACCCTAAACCCCTAACAACAAACAACACTAACCCCCTAACAACAAAAAACACTAACACCCTAACAACAACCAACCCTAACCCCTAAGAACAAACAACACTAACGCCCTAAGAACAAACAACACTAACCCCCAGCAACGAACAATACTAACCCCCTAACAACACAAAACCTAACCCCTTATCAACAAACAACCCTAACCCACTAACAACAAACAACCCTAACACCCTAACAACAAACAACACTAACCCCCTAACAACAAACAACCCTAAACCCCTAACATCAAAGAACACTAACACCCTAACAACAAACAACCCTAGCCCCCTAACAACAAACATGAACCCCCAAACAACAAACAACCCTAACCCCTTAAAACCAAAAACACTAACCCACTAACAACAAACAACCCTAACCCACTAACAACAAACAACTCTAACCCCCTAACAACAAACAACCCTACACCCCTAACATCAAACAACACTATCCCCCTAACAACACAAAACACTAACAGCCTCACAAAAAACAACACTAACACCCTAACAACAAAAACCACTAAACCCCAACAAGAAACAACCCTAAACCCCTAACAACAAACACTAACCCCCTAACAACAAACAACACTAAACCCCTAACAAGAAAGTACCCTAACCCCGTAACAACAAACAACACTAACCCCGAAACAACAAACAACCCTAACCCCCAAACAACAAACAACCCTAACCCCCTAACAACAAACAATCCTAACCCCCGAACAACCAACAACACTAACCCCCTAACCACAATAAACACTAACACCCTAACAACAAAAACCACTAAACCCCAACAACAAACAACCCTAAACCCCTAACAACAAACAACACTAACCCCCTAACAACAAACAACCCTAACCAAACAACAAACAACCCTAACCCACTAACAACAAACAACACTAACACCCTAACAACAAACAACCCTAACCCCCTAACAACAAACAACAGTAACACCCTAACCAGAAACAACCCTAACCCCCTAACAACAAACAACACTAACCCCCTAACAACAAACAACCCTAAATCCCTAACACCAAAGAACACTAACATCCTAACAACAAACAACCCTAACCCCCTAACAACAAACACTAACCCCCAAACAACAAAAAACCCTAACCCCTGAAAACCAAGAACACTAACCCACTAACAACAAACAACTCTAACCCACTAAAAACAAACAACCCTAACACCCTAACAGCAAACAACACTAACCCCCTAACAACAAACAACCCTAAACCCCTAACATCAAACAACTCTAACCCCCCAACAACACAAAACACTAACACCCTAACAACAAACAACACTAACACCCTAACAACAAAAACCACCAAACCCCAACAAGAAACAACCCTGAACCCGTAACAACAAACACTAACCCCCGAACAACAAACAACACTAAACCCCTAACAAGAAACTAACCTAACCCCGTAACAACAAACAACACTAACCTCCTAACAACAAACAACCAAAACCCCTAAGAACAAACAACACTAACGCCCTTAGAACAAACAACACTAACCCCCAGCAACGAACAATACTAACCCCCTAACAACACAAAACCTAACCCCTTATCAACAAACAACCCTAACCAACTAACAACAAACAACCTTAACACCCTAACAACAAACAACACTAACCCCCTAACAACAAACAACCCTACACCCATAACATCAAAGAACACTAACACCCTAACAACAAACAACCCTAGCCGCCTAACAACAAACACTAACCCCCAAACAACAAACAACCCTAACCCCTAAAAACCAAAAACACTAACCCACTAACAACAAACAACCGTAACCCACTAACAACAAACAACCCTAACCCCCTAACAACAAACAACCCTAAACCCCTAACAACAAACACTAACCCCCAAACAACAAAAAACCCTAACCCCTGAAAACCAAAAACACTAACCCACTAACAACAAACAACCCTAACCCACTAACAACAAACAATCCTAACACCCTAACAACAAACAACACTAAACCCCTAACAACAAACAACCCTAAACCCCTAACATCAAACACCACTAACCCCCTAACAACACAAAACACTAACACCCTAACAACAAACAACACTAACACCCTAACAACAAAAACAACTAAACCCCAACAAGAAACAACCCTAAACCCCTAACAACAAACACTAACCCCCTAACAACAAACAACACTAAACCCCTAACAAGAAACTAACCTAACCCCGTAACAACAAACAACACTAACCTCCTAACAACAAACAACCCTAACCCCCTAACAACAAACACCCCTAAACCCCTAACAACAAACAATCCTAACCCCCTAACAACCTACAACACTAACCCCCTAACCACAAACAGCACAAACCCCGTAAGAACAAACAACACTAACCCCCTAAGAAGAGTCCTAACCACCTAAAAACAAACAACACTAACCCCCTAAAAAGAAACAACAATAAACCCCTAAAAACAAACAACACTCATCCCCTAAGAACAAACAACACTAACCCTCTAACAACAAACAACACTAACCCCTAAGAACAAAAACACTAACCCCCTAACAAGAAACAACCCTAAACCCCTAACAACAAACAACACTAACCCCCTAACAACAAAAAACACTAACACCCTAACAACAACCAACCCTAACCCCTAAGAACAAACAACACTAACGCCCTAAGAACAAACAACACTAACCCCCAGCAACGAACAATACTAACCCCCTAACAACACAAAACCTAACCCCTTATCAACAAACAACCCTAACCCACTAACAACAAACAACCCTGACACCCTAACAACAAACAACACTAACCCCCTAAAAACAAACAACCCTAAACCCCTAACATCAAAGAACACTAACACCCTAACAACAAACAACCCTAGCCCCCTAACAACAAACACTAACCCCCAAACAACAAACAACCCTAACCCCTTAAAACCAAAAACACTAACCCACTAACAACAAACAACCCTAACCCACTAACAACAAACAACTCTAACCCCCTAACAACAAACAACCCTACACCCCTAACATCAAACAACACTATCCCCCTAACAACACAAAACACTAACAGCCTCACAAAAAACAACACTAACACCCTAACAACAAAAACCACTAAACCCCAACAAGAAACAACCCTAAACCCCTAACAACAAACACTAACCCCCTAACAACAAACAACACTGAACCCCTAACAAGAAACTACCCTAACCCCGTAACAACAAACAACACTAACCCCCAAACAACAAACAACCCTAACCCCCTAACAACAAACAATCCTAACCCCCGAACATCAAACAACTCTAACCCCCCAACAACACAAAACACTAACACCCTAACAACAAACAACACTAACACCCTAACAACAAAAACCACCAAACCCCAACAAGAAACAACCCTGAACCCGTAACAACAAACACTAACCCCCGAACAACAAACAACACTAAACCCCTAACAAGAAACTAACCTAACCCCGTAACAACAAACAACACTAACCTCCTAACAACAAACAACCAAAACCCCTAAGAACAAACAACACTAACGCCCTAAGAACAAACAACACTAACCCCCAGCAACGAACAATACTAACCCCCTAACAACACAAAACCTAACCCCTTATCAACAAACAACCCTAACCAACTAACAACAAACAACTTTAACACCCTAACAACAAACAACACTAACCCCCTAACAACAAACAACCCTAAACCCATAACATCAAAGAACACTAACACCCTAACAACAAACAACCCTAGCCGCCTAACAACAAACACTAACCCCCAAACAACAAACAACCCTAACCCCTAAAAACCAAAAACACTAACCCACTAACAACAAACAACCGTAACCCACTAACAACAAACAACCCTAACCCCCTAACAACAAACAACCCTAAACCCCTAACAACAAACACTAACCCCCAAACAACAAAAAACCCTAACCCCTGAAAACCAAAAACACTAACCCACTAACAACAAACAACCCTAACCCACTAACAACAAACAATCCTAACACCCTAACAACAAACAACACTAAACCCCTAACAACAAACAACCCTAAACCCCTAACATCAAACACCACTAACCCCCTAACAACACAAAACACTAACACCCTAACAACAAACAACACTAACACCCTAACAACAAAAACAACTAAACCCCAACAAGAAACAACCCTAAACCCCTAACAACAAACACTAACCCCCTAACAACAAACAACACTAAACCCCTAACAAGAAACTAACCTAACCCCGTAACAACAAACAACACTAACCTCCTAACAACAAACAACCCTAACCCCCTAACAACAAACACCCCTAAACCCCTAACAACAAACAATCCTAACCCCCTAACAACCTACAACACTAACCCCCTAACCACAAACAGCACAAACCCCGTAAGAACAAACAACACTAACCCCCTAAGAAGAGTCCTAACCACCTAAAAACAAACAACACTAACCCCCTAAAAAGAAACAACAATAAACCCCTAAAAACAAACAACACTCATCCCCTAAGAACAAACAACACTAACCCTCTAACAACAAACAACACTAACCCCTAAGAACAAAAACACTAACCCCCTAACAAGAAACAACCCTAAACCCCTAACAACAAACAACACTAACCCCCTAACAACAAAAAACACTAACACCCTAACAACAACCAACCCTAACCCCTAAGAACAAACAACACTAACGCCCTAAGAACAAACAACACTAACCCCCAGCAACGAACAATACTAACCCCCTAACAACACAAAACCTAACCCCTTATCAACAAACAACCCTAACCCACTAACAACAAACAACCCTGACACCCTAACAACAAACAACACTAACCCCCTAAAAACAAACAACCCTAAACCCCTAACATCAAAGAACACTAACACCCTAACAACAAACAACCCTAGCCCCCTAACAACAAACACTAACCCCCAAACAACAAACAACCCTAACCCCTTAAAACCAAAAACACTAACCCACTAACAACAAACAACCCTAACCCACTAACAACAAACAACTCTAACCCCCTAACAACAAACAACCCTACACCCCTAACATCAAACAACACTATCCCCCTAACAACACAAAACACTAACAGCCTCACAAAAAACAACACTAACACCCTAACAACAAAAACCACTAAACCCAACAAGAAACAACCCTAAACCCCTAACAACAAACACTAACCCCCTAACAACAAACAACACTGAACCCCTAACAAGAAACTACCCTAACCCCGTAACAACAAACAACACTAACCCCCAAACAACAAACAACCCTAACCCCCTAACAACAAACAATCCTAACCCCCGAACAACCAACAACACTAACCCCCTAACCACAATAAACACTAACACCCTAACAACAAAAACCACTAAACCCCAACAAGAAACAACCCTAAACCCCTAACAACAAACAACACTAACCCCCTAACAACAAACAACCCTAACCAAACAGCAAACAACCCTAACCCACTAACAACAAACAACACTAACACCCTAACAACAAACAACCCTAACCCCCTAACAACAAACAACAGTAACACCCTAACCAGAAACAACCCTAACCCCCTAACAACAAACAACACTAACCCCCTAACAACAAACAACCCTAAATCCCTAACACCAAAGAACACTAACACCCTAACAACAAACAACCCTAACCCCCTAACAACAAACACTAACCCCCAAACAACAAACAACCCTAACACCTGAAAACCAAAAACACTAACCCACTAACAACAAACAACCCTAAGCCACTAAAAACAAACAACCCTAACACCCTAACAGCAAACAACACTAACCCCCTAACAACAAACAACCCTAAACCCCTAACATCAAACAACTCTAACCCCCCAACTACACAAAACACTAACACCCTAACAACAAACAACACTAACACCCTAACAACAAAAACCACTAAACCCCAACAAGAAACAACCCTGAACCCGTAACAACAAACACTAACCCCCGAACAACAAACAACACTAAACCCCTAACAAGAAACTAACCTAACCCCGTAACAACAAACACTAACCTCCTAACAACAAACAACCCTAACCCCTAAGAACAAACAACACTAACGCCCTAAGAACAAACAACACTAACCCCCAGCAACGAACAATACTAACGCCCTAACAACACAGAACCTAACCCCTTATCAACAAACAACCCTAACCCACTAACAACAAACAACCCTAACACCCTAACAACAAACAACACTAACCCCCTAACAACAAACAACCCTAAACCCATAACATCAAAGAACACTAACACCCTAACAAGAAACAACCCTAGCCCCCTAACAACAAACACTAACCCCCAAACAACAAACAACCCTAACCCCTAAAAACCAAAAACACTAACCCACTAACAACAAACAACCGTAACCCACAAACAACAAACAACCCTAACCCCCTAACAACAAACAACCCTAAACCCCTAACATCAAACAACACTAACCCCATAACAACACAAAACACTAACACCCTAACAACAAACAACACTAACACCCTAACAACAAAAACCACTAAACCCCAACAAGAAACAACCCTGAACCCCTAACAACAAACAACACTAACCCCCTAACAACAAACCACCCTAACCAAACAACAAAAAACCCTAACCCACGAACAACAAACAACACTAACACCCTAACAACAAACAACACTAACACCCTAACAACAAACAACCCTAAAACCCTAACATCAAAGAACACTAAAACCCTAACAACAAACAACCCTAACCCCCTAACAACAAACACTAACCCTCAAACAACAAACAACCCTAACCCCTGAAAACCAAAAACACTAACCCACTAACAACAAACAACCCTAACCCACTAACAACAAACAATCCTAACACCCTAACAACAAACAACACTAAACCCCTAACAACAAACAACCCTAAACCCCTAACATCAAACAACACTAACCCACTAACAAAAAACAACCGTAACACCCTAACAACAAACAACACTAAACAACTAACAACAAACAACCCTAAACCCCTAACATCAAACAACACTAACCCCCTAACAACACAAAACACTAACACCCTAACAACAAACAACACTAACACCCTAACAACAAAAACAACTAAACCCCAACAAGAAACAACCCTAAACCCCTAACAACAAACACTAACCCCCTAACAACAAACAACACTAAACCCCTAACAAGAAACTAACCTAACCCCGTAACAACAAACAACACTAACCTCCTAACAACAAACAACCCTAACCCCCTAACAACAAACACCCCTAAACCCCTAACAACAAACAATCCTAACCCCCTAACAACCTACAACACTAACCCCCTAACCACAAACAGCACAAACCCCGTAAGAACAAACAACACTAACCCCCTAACAAGAGTCCTAACCACCTAAAAACAAACAACACTAACCCCCTAAAAAGAAACAACAATAAACCCCTAAAAACAAACAACACTCATCCCCTAAGAACAAACAACACTAACCCTCTAACAACAAACAACACTAACCCCTAAGAACAAAAACACTAACCCCCTAACAACAAACAACCCTAACCCCCTAACAACAAACACCCCTAAACCCCTAACAACAAACAATCCTAACCCCCTAACAACAAACAACACTCACCCCTAAAAAACAAACAACCCTAAAACCCTAAAAGCAAACAACACTGAACCCCTAAGAACAAACAAAACTAAGCCCCTAACAACAAACAACACTAACACCCGAACAACAAACACCACTAAACCCCAACAAGAAACAACCCTAAGCCCCTAGCAACAAGCAACACTAACCCCCTAACAAGAAACAACCCTAAACCCCTAACATCAAAAACGCTAACATCCTAACAACAAACAACCCTAGCCCCCTAACAACAAACAACAATAACCCCCAAACAACAAACAACGCTAACCCTTAAAAACCAAAAACACTATCCCACTAAAAACAAACAACCCTAACCCACTAACAACAAACAACCCTAACACCCTAACAACAAACAACACTAAACCCCTAACAACAAACAACCCTAAACCCATAACATCAAACAACACTAACCCCCTAACAACACAAAACACTAACACCCTAACAACAAACAACACTAACACCCTAACAACAAAAACCACTAAACCCCAACAAGAAACAACCCTATACCCCTAACAACAAACAACACTAACCCCCTAACAACAAAAAACTCTGAATCCCTAAAAACAAACAACACTAACCCACTAACAAAAAACAACCCTAAACCCCTAACAACAACCCTTACCCACTAACAACCAACAACACTAACCCCCTAACCAAAAACACTAACACCCTAACAACAAAAACCACTCTACCCCCACAACAAACAACCCTAAACACCTAACAACAAACAACACTAACCCCCGAACAACAAACACTACTAAACCACAACTAGAAACAACCCTATCCCCGTAACAACAAGCAACACTAACCCTCTAACAACAAACAACACTAGCCCCCTAACAACAGTCCTAACCACCTAACAACAAACAACACTAACCCCCTAAAAAGAAACAACAATAAACCCCTAAAAACAAACCACACTCATCCCCTAAGAACAAACAACACTAAACCTCTAACAACAAACAACACTAACCCCTAAGAACAAAAACACTAACCCTCTAACCACAAACAACACTAACCCCCTAAAAACAAACAACCCGAAAACCCTAAAAACAAACAACACTGAACCCCTTAAAACAAACAACACTAAGCCCCTAACAACAACCAGCACTAACACACTAACAACAAAAAACACTGACACGCTAACAACAACCAACAGTAAACCCCTAACAACAAACAATCCTAACCCCTTAAAAACAAACAACACTAACCCCCTAAAAACAAACAACCTGAAAACCCTAAAAACAAACAACACTGAACCCCTAAAAACAAACAACACTAAGCCAATAACAACAAACAGCACTAAACCACTAACAACAAAAAACACTAACCCGCTAACAACATCCAACAGTAACGCCCTAACCACAAACAACACTAAACCCCTAACAACAAACAATCCTAACCCCCTAAAAACAAACAACACTAACCCCCTAAAAACAAACAACCCGAAAACCCTAAAAACAAACAACACTGAACCCCTAAAAACAAACAACACTAAGCCAATAACAACAAACAGCACTAAACCACTAACAACAAAAAACACTAACCCGCTAACAACATCCAACAGTAACGCCCTAACCACAAACAACACTAACCCCCTAACAACAAACAGTCCTAACCCCCTAACAACAAACAACACTCACCCCTAAAAACAAACAACCCTAAAAGCAAACAACACTGAACCCCTAAAAACAAACAACACTAAGCCCCTAACAACAAACAACACTAACACCCGAACAACAAACACCACTAAACCCCAACAAGAAACAACCCTAAACCCCTAACAACAAACACTAACCCCCTAACAATAAACAACACTAAACCCCTAACAAGAAACTACCCTAAACCCGTAAAAACAAACAACCCTAACCCCCTAACAACCAACAACCGTAAACCCCTAACAACAACACTAACCCCCTAACAAAAAACAACCCTATCACCCTAAACAACCAACAACACTAACCCCCTAACTACCAACAGCACTAACACAGTAAAAATATAAAACACTAACCCCCTAACAACAACCAACACTTATCCCCTGAAAACAAACAACACTAAACCCCTAACAAGAAAGAACCCAAATCCTCTAACAACAAACAACTCTAACCCCCTAACAACAAACAACTCTGAACCCCTAACAACAAACAACACTAACCCACTAACAACAACCAACACTAACCCCTAACAACAAACAACACTAACACCCGAACAACAAACAACACTAAACCCCAACAAGAAACAACCCTAAACCCCTAACAACAAACAACACTAACCCCCTAACAAGAAACAACACTAACCCCCTAGCAACAAACAACCCTAACCCACTAACAACAATCAACCCTAACACCCTAACAACAAACAACACTAACCCCCTAAAAACAAAAAACCCTAAACCCCTAACATCAAACAACACTAACCTCCTAACAAGACACAACACTAACACCTTAACAACAAACAACACTAACACCCTAACAACAAAAACCACTAAACCCCAACAAGAAACAACCCTAAACCCCTAACAACAAACAGTAACCCCGTAACAACAAACAACCCTAACCCCCAAACAACAAAGAACCCTAACCCCCTAACAACAAACAATCCTAACACCCGAACATCAAACAACACTAACGCCCTAACAACACAAAACACTAACACCCTAACAACAAACAACACTAACACCCTAACAACAAAAAAAACTAAACCCCAACAAGAAACAACCCTAAACCCCTAACAACAAACACTAACCCCCTAACAACAAACAACACTAAACCCCTAACAAGAAACTACCCTAACCCCGAAACAACAAACAACACTAACCCCGTAACAACAAACAACCCTAACCCCCAAACAACAAACTACCCTAACCCCCTAACAACAAACAATCCTAACCCCCGAACAACCCACAACACTAACCTCCTAACCACAATAAACACTAACGCCCTAACAACAAAAACCACTAACCCCCAACAAGAAACAACCCTAAAACCCTAACAACAAACAACACTAACCCCCTAAGAACAAACAACCCTAACCAAACAAGAAACAACCCTAACCCACTAACAACAAACAACTCTAACACCCTAAAAACAAACAACCCTAACCCCCAACAACAAACAACACTAACACCCTAACAACAAACAACCCTAACCCCCTAACAACAAACAACACTAACCCCCTAACAACAAACAACCCTAAACCCCTAACATCAAAGAACACTAACACCCTAACAACAAACAACCCTAACCCCCTAACAACAAACACTAACCCCCAAAGAACAAACAATCCTAACCCCTAAAAACCAAAAACACTAACCCCGTAACAACAAACAACCCTAACCCACTTACAACAAACAACCCTAACACCCTAACAACAAACAACAGTAACCCCCTAACAACAAACAAACCTAAACCCCTAACATCAAACAACGCTAACCCCTTAACAACACAAAACACTAACACCCTAACAACAAACAACACTAACACTCTAACAACAAACAACACTAACCCCATAACAACAAACAACCCTAACCAAACAACAAACAACCCTAAACCCTAAAAACAAACAACCATAACCCCCTAAAAACAAACAACCCTAACCAAACAACAAAGAACCCTAACACCCTAACAACAAACAACACTAACCCCCTAAAAACAAAAAACCCTAAACCCCTAACATCAAACAACACTAACCCCCTAACAAGACACAACACTAACACCTTAACAACAAACAACACTAACACCCTAACAACAAAAACCACTAAACCCCAACAAGAAACAACCCTAAACCCCTAACAACAAACAGTAACCCCGTAACAACAAACAACCCTAACCCCCAAACAACAAAGAACCCTAACCCCCTAACAACAAACAATCCTAACACCCGAACATCAAACAACACTAACGCCCTAACAACACAAAACACTAACACCCTAACAACAAACAACACTAACACCCTAACAACAAAAAAAACTAAACCCCAACAAGAAACAACCCTAAACCCCTAACAACAAACACTAACCCCCTAACAACAAACAACACTAAACCCCTAACAAGAAACTACCCTAACCCCGAAACAACAAACAACACTAACCCCGTAACAACAAACAACCCTAACCCCCAAACAACAAACTACCCTAACCCCCTAACAACAAACAATCCTAACCCCCGAACAACCCACAACACTAACCTCCTAACCACAATAAACACTAACGCCCTAACAACAAAAACCACTAACCCCCAACAAGAAACAACCCTAAAACCCTAACAACAAACAACACTAACCCCCTAAGAACAAACAACCCTAACCAAACAAGAAACAACCCTAACCCACTAACAACAAACAACTCTAACACCCTAAAAACAAACAACCCTAACCCCCAACAACAAACAACACTAACACCCTAACAACAAACAACCCTAACCCCCTAACAACAAACAACACTAACCCCCTAACAACAAACAACCCTAAACCCCTAACATCAAAGAACACTAACACCCTAACAACAAACAACCCTAACCCCCTAACAACAAACACTAACCCCCAAAGAACAAACAATCCTAACCCCTAAAAACCAAAAACACTAACCCCGTAACAACAAACAACCCTAACCCACTTACAACAAACAACCCTAACACCCTAACAACAAACAACAGTAACCCCCTAACAACAAACAAACCTAAACCCCTAACATCAAACAACGCTAACCCCTTAACAACACAAAACACTAACACCCTAACAACAAACAACACTAACACTCTAACAACAAACAACACTAACCCCATAACAACAAACAACCCTAACCAAACAACAAACAACCCTAAACCCTAAAAACAAACAACCATAACCCCCTAAAAACAAACAACCCTAACCAAACAACAAAGAACCCTAACACACTAACAACAAACAACACTAAAACCCTAAGAAGAAACAACACTAACCCCCTAAAAACAAACAGCACTAACCACCTAACAACAAACAACACTAACACCCTAACAACAACCAACCCTAACCTCCTAAGAACAAACGACACTAACCCCCTAAGAACAAACAACACTAACCCCCAACAACGAACAGTACTAACACCCTAACAACACAAAACCTAACCCCTTATCAACAAACAACCCTAACCCACTAACAAAAAACAACCCTAACACCCTAACAACAAACAACCCTAACCCCCTAACAACAAACAACAAAAACCCTCTAACAACAAACAACCTTAAACCCATAACATCAAAGAACACTAACACCCTAACAACAAACAACCCTAACCCCCTAACAACAAACACTAACCCCCAAAAAACAAACAACCCTAACCCCCTAAAAACAAACAACCCTAACTAAACAACAAACAACCCTAACAGCCTAACAACAAACAACAGTAACCCCCTAAAAAGAAACAACAATAAACCCCTAAAAACAAACAGCACTAATCCCCTAAGAACAAACAACACTAACCCTCTAACAACAAACAACACTAACCCCTAAGAACAAAAACACTAACCCTCTAACCACAAACAACACTAACCCCCTAAAAACAAACAACCCGAAAACCCTAAAAACAAACAACACTGAACCCCTTAAAACAAACAACACTAAGCCCCTAACAACAACCAACACTAACACACTAATAACAAAAAACACTGACACGCTAACAACAACCAACACTAAACCCCTAACAACAAACAATCCTAACCCCCTAAAAACAAACAACACTAACCCCCTAAAAAGAAACAACAATAAACCCCTAAAAACAAACAACACTCATCCCCTAAGAACAAAAAACACTAACCCTCTAACAACAAACAACACTAACCCCTAAGAACAAAAACACTAACCCCCTAACAACAAACAACACTAACCCCCTAAAAACAAACAACCCTAAAACCCTAAAAACAAACAACACTGAACCCCTAAAAACAAACAACACTAAGCCAATAACAACAAACATCACTAACCCACTAACAACAAAAAACACTAACCCGCTAACAACATCCAACAGTAACGCCCTAACCACAAACAATACTAACCCCCTAAAAACAAACAATCCTAACCCCCTAACAACAAACAACACTCACCCCTAAAAAACAAACAACCCTAAAACCTTAAAAGCAAACAACACTGAACCCCTAAAAACAAACAACACTAAGCCCCTAACAACAAACAACAGTAACACCCGAACAACAAACACCACTAAACCCCAACAAGAAACAACCCTAAGCCCCTAACAACAAACAACACTAACCCCCTAACAAGAAACAACCCTAAACCCCTAACAACAAACAACACTAACCCCCTAACAACAAAAAACACTAACACCCTAACAACAACCAACCCTAACCCCTAAGAACAAACAACACTAACGCCCTAAGAACAAACAACACTAACCCCCAGCAACGAACAATACTAACCCCCTAACAACACAAAACCTAACCCCTTATCAACAAACAACCCTAACCCACTAACAACAAACAACCCTAACACCCTAACAACAAACAACACTAACCCCCTAACAACAAACAACCCTAAACCCCTAACATCAAAGAACACTAACACCCTAACAACAAACAACCCTAGCCCCCTAACAACAAACATGAACCCCCAAACAACAAACAACCCTAACCCCTTAAAACCAAAAACACTAACCCACTAACAACAAACAACCCTAACCCACTAACAACAAACAACTCTAACCCCCTAACAACAAACAACCCTACACCCCTAACATCAAACAACACTATCCCCCTAACAACACAAAACACTAACAGCCTCACAAAAAACAACACTAACACCCTAACAACAAAAACCACTAAACCCCAACAAGAAACAACCCTAAACCCCTAACAACAAACACTAACCCCCTAACAACAAACAACACTAAACCCCTAACAAGAAACTACCCTAACCCCGTAACAACAAACAACACTAACCCCGAAACAACAAACAACCCTAACCCCCAAACAACAAACAACCCTAACCCCCTAACAACAAACAATCCTAACCCCCGAACAACCAACAACACTAACCCCCTAACCACAATAAACACTAACACCCTAACAACAAAAACCACTAAACCCCAACAAGAAACAACCCTAAACCCCTAACAACAAACAACACTAACCCCCTAACAACAAACAACCCTAAACCCCTAACATCAAACAACACTAACCCACTAACAAAAAACAACCGTAACACCCTAACAACAAACAACACTAAACAACTAACAACAAACAACCCTAAACCCCTAACATCAAACAACACTAACCCCCTAACAACACAAAACACTAACACCCTAACAACAAACAACACTAACACCCTAACAACAAAAACAACTAAACCCCAACAAGAAACAACCCTAAACCCCTAACAACAAACACTAACCCCCTAACAACAAACAACACTAAACCCCTAACAAGAAACTAACCTAACCCCGTAACAACAAACAACACTAACCTCCTAACAACAAACAACCCTAACCCCCTAACAACAAACACCCCTAAACCCCTAACAACAAACAATCCTAACCCCCTAACAACCTACAACACTAACCCCCTAACCACAAACAGCACAAACCCCGTAAGAACAAACAACACTAACCCCCTAACAAGAGTCCTAACCACCTAAAAACAAACAACACTAACCCCCTAAAAAGAAACAACAATAAACCCCTAAAAACAAACAACACTCATCCCCTAAGAACAAACAACACTAACCCTCTAACAACAAACAACACTAACCCCTAAGAACAAAAACACTAACCCCCTAACAACAAACAACCCTAACCCCCTAACAACAAACACCCCTAAACCCCTAACAACAAACAATCCTAACCCCCTAACAACAAACAACACTCACCCCTAAAAAACAAACAACCCTAAAACCCTAAAAGCAAACAACACTGAACCCCTAAGAACAAACAAAACTAAGCCCCTAACAACAAACAACACTAACACCCGAACAACAAACACCACTAAACCCCAACAAGAAACAACCCTAAGCCCCTAGCAACAAGCAACACTAACCCCCTAACAAGAAACAACCCTAAACCCCTAACATCAAAAACGCTAACATC
The DNA here is from genome assembly GCF_024166365.1 of Elephas maximus indicus. Lineage (NCBI taxonomy): Eukaryota > Metazoa > Chordata > Mammalia > Proboscidea > Elephantidae > Elephas > Elephas maximus. Next base: position 95,962,287 of record NC_064833.1, read on the forward strand.
CTAACAACAAACAACCCTAGCCCCCTAACAACAAACAACAATAACCCCCAAACAACAAACAACGCTAACCCTTAAAAACCAAAAACACTATCCCACTAAAAACAAACAACCCTAACCCACTAACAACAAACAACCCTAACACCCTAACAACAAACAACACTAAACCCCTAACAACAAACAACCCTAAACCCATAACATCAAACAACACTAACCCCCTAACAACACAAAACACTAACACCCTAACAACAAACAACACTAACACCCTAACAACAAAAACCACTAAACCCCAACAAGAAACAACCCTATACCCCTAACAACAAACAACACTAACCCCCTAACAACAAAAAACTCTGAATCCCTAAAAACAAACAACACTAACCCACTAACAAAAAACAACCCTAAACCCCTAACAACAACCCTTACCCACTAACAACCAACAACACTAACCCCCTAACCAAAAACACTAACACCCTAACAACAAAAACCACTCTACCCCCACAACAAACAACCCTAAACACCTAACAACAAACAACACTAACCCCCGAACAACAAACACTACTAAACCACAACTAGAAACAACCCTATCCCCGTAACAACAAGCAACACTAACCCTCTAACAACAAACAACACTAGCCCCCTAACAACAGTCCTAACCACCTAACAACAAACAACACTAACCCCCTAAAAAGAAACAACAATAAACCCCTAAAAACAAACCACACTCATCCCCTAAGAACAAACAACACTAAACCTCTAACAACAAACAACACTAACCCCTAAGAACAAAAACACTAACCCTCTAACCACAAACAACACTAACCCCCTAAAAACAAACAACCCGAAAACCCTAAAAACAAACAACACTGAACCCCTTAAAACAAACAACACTAAGCCCCTAACAACAACCAGCACTAACACACTAACAACAAAAAACACTGACACGCTAACAACAACCAACAGTAAACCCCTAACAACAAACAATCCTAACCCCTTAAAAACAAACAACACTAACCCCCTAAAAACAAACAACCTGAAAACCCTAAAAACAAACAACACTGAACCCCTAAAAACAAACAACACTAAGCCAATAACAACAAACAGCACTAAACCACTAACAACAAAAAACACTAACCCGCTAACAACATCCAACAGTAACGCCCTAACCACAAACAACACTAAACCCCTAACAACAAACAATCCTAACCCCCTAAAAACAAACAACACTAACCCCCTAAAAACAAACAACCCGAAAACCCTAAAAACAAACAACACTGAACCCCTAAAAACAAACAACACTAAGCCAATAACAACAAACAGCACTAAACCACTAACAACAAAAAACACTAACCCGCTAACAACATCCAACAGTAACGCCCTAACCACAAACAACACTAACCCCCTAACAACAAACAGTCCTAACCCCCTAACAACAAACAACACTCACCCCTAAAAACAAACAACCCTAAAAGCAAACAACACTGAACCCCTAAAAACAAACAACACTAAGCCCCTAACAACAAACAACACTAACACCCGAACAACAAACACCACTAAACCCCAACAAGAAACAACCCTAAACCCCTAACAACAAACACTAACCCCCTAACAATAAACAACACTAAACCCCTAACAAGAAACTACCCTAAACCCGTAAAAACAAACAACCCTAACCCCCTAACAACCAACAACCGTAAACCCCTAACAACAACACTAACCCCCTAACAAAAAACAACCCTATCACCCTAAACAACCAACAACACTAACCCCCTAACTACCAACAGCACTAACACAGTAAAAATATAAAACACTAACCCCCTAACAACAACCAACACTTATCCCCTGAAAACAAACAACACTAAACCCCTAACAAGAAAGAACCCAAATCCTCTAACAACAAACAAATCTAACCCCCTAACAACAAACAACACTAACCCACTAACAACAACCAACACTAACCCCTAACAACAAACAACACTAACACCCGAACAACAAACAACACTAAACCCCAACAAGAAACAACCCTAAACCCCTAACAACAAACAACACTAACCCCCTAACAAGAAACAACACTAACCCCCTAGCAACAAACAACCCTAACCCACTAACAACAATCAACCCTAACACCCTAACAACAAACAACACTAACCCCCTAAAAACAAACAACCCTAAACCCATAACATCAAACAACACTAACCCCCTAACAACACAAAACACTAACACCCTAACAACAAACAACACTAACACCCTAACAACAAAAACCACTAAACCCCAACAAGAAACAACCCTATACCCCTAACAACAAACAACACTAACCCCCTAACAACAAAAAACTCTGAATCCCTAAAAACAAACAACACTAACCCACTAACAAAAAACAACCCTAAACCCCTAACAACAACCCTTACCCACTAACAACCAACAACACTAACCCCCTAACCAAAAACACTAACACCCTAACAACAAAAACCACTCTACCCCCACAACAAACAACCCTAAACACCTAACAACAAACAACACTAACCCCCGAACAACAAACACTACTAAACCACAACTAGAAACAACCCTATCCCCGTAACAACAAGCAACACTAACCCTCTAACAACAAACAACACTAGCCCCCTAACAACAGTCCTAACCACCTAACAACAAACAACACTAACCCCCTAAAAAGAAACAACAATAAACCCCTAAAAACAAACCACACTCATCCCCTAAGAACAAACAACACTAAACCTCTAACAACAAACAACACTAACCCCTAAGAACAAAAACACTAACCCTCTAACCACAAACAACACTAACCCCCTAAAAACAAACAACCCGAAAACCCTAAAAACAAACAACACTGAACCCCTTAAAACAAACAACACTAAGCCCCTAACAACAACCAGCACTAACACACTAACAACAAAAAACACTGACACGCTAACAACAACCAACAGTAAACCCCTAACAACAAACAATCCTAACCCCTTAAAAACAAACAACACTAACCCCCTAAAAACAAACAACCTGAAAACCCTAAAAACAAACAACACTGAACCCCTAAAAACAAACAACACTAAGCCAATAACAACAAACAGCACTAAACCACTAACAACAAAAAACACTAACCCGCTAACAACATCCAACAGTAACGCCCTAACCACAAACAACACTAAACCCCTAACAACAAACAATCCTAACCCCCTAAAAACAAACAACACTAACCCCCTAAAAACAAACAACCCGAAAACCCTAAAAACAAACAACACTGAACCCCTAAAAACAAACAACACTAAGCCAATAACAACAAACAGCACTAAACCACTAACAACAAAAAACACTAACCCGCTAACAACATCCAACAGTAACGCCCTAACCACAAACAACACTAACCCCCTAACAACAAACAGTCCTAACCCCCTAACAACAAACAACACTCACCCCTAAAAACAAACAACCCTAAAAGCAAACAACACTGAACCCCTAAAAACAAACAACACTAAGCCCCTAACAACAAACAACACTAACACCCGAACAACAAACACCACTAAACCCCAACAAGAAACAACCCTAAACCCCTAACAACAAACACTAACCCCCTAACAATAAACAACACTAAACCCCTAACAAGAAACTACCCTAAACCCGTAAAAACAAACAACCCTAACCCCCTAACAACCAACAACCGTAAACCCCTAACAACAACACTAACCCCCTAACAAAAAACAACCCTATCACCCTAAACAACCAACAACACTAACCCCCTAACTACCAACAGCACTAACACAGTAAAAATATAAAACACTAACCCCCTAACAACAACCAACACTTATCCCCTGAAAACAAACAACACTAAACCCCTAACAAGAAAGAACCCAAATCCTCTAACAACAAACAAATCTAACCCCCTAACAACAAACAACACTAACCCACTAACAACAACCAACACTAACCCCTAACAACAAACAACACTAACACCCGAACAACAAACAACACTAAACCCCAACAAGAAACAACCCTAAACCCCTAACAACAAACAACACTAACCCCCTAACAAGAAACAACACTAACCCCCTAGCAACAAACAACCCTAACCCACTAACAACAATCAACCCTAACACCCTAACAACAAACAACACTAACCCCCTAAAAACAAACAACCCTAAACCCCTAACATCAAACAACACTAACCCCCTAACAAGACACAACACTAACACCTTAACAACAAACAACACTAACACCCTAACAACAAAAACCACTAAACCAAAACAAGAAACAACCCTAAACCCCTAACAACAAACAGTAACCCCGTAACAACAAACAACCCTAACCCCCAAACAACAAAGAACCCTAACCCCCTAACAACAAACAATCCTAACCCCCGAACATCAAACAACACTAACGCCCTAACAACACAAAACACTAACACCCTAACAACAAACAACACTAACACCCTAACAACAAAAAAAACTAAACCCCAACAAGAAACAACCCTAAACCCCTAACAACAAACACTAACCCCCTAACAACAAACAACACTAAACCCCTAACAAGAAACTACCCTAACCCCGAAACAACAAACAACACTAACCCCGTAACAACAAACAACCCTAACCCCCAAACAACAAACTACCCTAACCCCCTAACAACAAACAATCCTAACCCCCGAACAACCCACAACACTAACCTCCTAACCACAATAAACACTAACGCCCTAACAACAAAAACCACTAACCCCCAACAAGAAACAACCCTAAACCCCTAACAACAAACAACACTAACCCCCTAAGAACAAACAACCCTAACCAAACAAGAAACAACCCTAACCCACTAACAACAAACAACTCTAACACCCTAAAAACAAACAACCCTAACCCCCAACAACAAACAACACTAACACCCTAACAACAAACAACCCTAACCCCCTAACAACAAACAACACTAACCCCCTAACAACAAACAACCCTAAACCCCTAACATCAAAGAACACTAACACCCTAACAACAAACAACCCTAACCCCCTAACAACAAACACTAACCCCCAAAGAACAAACAATCCTAACCCCTAAAAACCAAAAACACTAACCCCGTAACAACAAACAACCCTAACCCACTTACAACAAACAACCCTAACACCCTAACAACAAACAACAGTAACCCCCTAACAACAAACAAACCTAAACCCCTAACATCAAACAACGCTAACCCCTTAACAACACAAAACACTAACACCCTAACAACAAACAACACTAACACTCTAACAACAAACAACACTAACCCCATAACAACAAACAACCCTAACCAAACAACAAACAACCCTAAACCCTAAAAACAAACAACCATAACCCCCTAAAAACAAACAACCCTAACCAAACAACAAAGAACCCTAACACACTAACAACAAACAACACTAAAATCCTAAGAAGAAACAACACTAACCCCCTAAAAACAAACAGCACTAACCACCTAACAACAAACAACACTAACACCCTAACAACAACCAACCCTAACCTCCTAAGAACAAACGACACTAACCCCCTAAGAACAAACAACACTAACCCCCAACAACGAACAGTACTAACACCCTAACAACACAAAACCTAACCCCTTATCAACAAACAACCCTAACCCACTAACAAAAAACAACCCTAACACCCTAACAACAAACAACCCTAACCCCCTAACAACAAACAACAAAAACCCTCTAGCAACAAACAACCTTAAACCCATAACATCAAAGAACACTAACACCCTAACAACAAACAACCCTAACCCCCTAACAACAAACACTAACCCCCAAAAAACAAACAACCCTAACCCCCTAAAAACAAACAACCCTAACTAAACAACAAACAACCCTAACAGCCTAACAACAAACAACAGTAACCCCCTAAAAAGAAACAACAATAAACCCCTAAAAACAAACAGCACTAATCCCCTAAGAACAAACAACACTAACCCTCTAACAACAAACAACACTAACCCCTAAGAACAAAAACACTAACCCTCTAACCACAAACAACACTAACCCCCTAAAAACAAACAACCCGAAAACCCTAAAAACAAACAACACTGAACCCCTTAAAACAAACAACACTAAGCCCCTAACAACAACCAACACTAACACACTAATAACAAAAAACACTGACACGCTAACAACAACCAACACTAAACCCCTAACAACAAACAATCCTAACCCCCTAAAAACAAACAACACTAACCCCCTAAAAAGAAACAACAATAAACCCCTAAAAACAAACAACACTCATCCCCTAAGAACAAAAAACACTAACCCTCTAACAACAAACAACACTAACCCCTAAGAACAAAAACACTAACCCCCTAACAACAAACAACACTAACCCCCTAAAAACAAACAACCCTAAAACCCTAAAAACAAACAACACTGAACCCCTAAAAACAAACAACACTAAGCCAATAACAACAAACATCACTAACCCACTAACAACAAAAAACACTAACCCGCTAACAACATCCAACAGTAACGCCCTAACAACAAACAATACTAACCCCCTAAAAACAAACAATCCTAACCCCCTAACAACAAACAACACTCACCCCTAAAAAACAAACAACCCTAAAACCTTAAAAGCAAACAACACTGAACCCCTAAAAACAAACAACACTAAGCCCCTAACAACAAACAACAGTAACACCCGAACAACAAACACCACTAAACCCCAACAAGAAACAACCCTAAGCCCCTAACAACAAACAACACTAACCCCCTAACAAGAAACAACCCTAAACCCCTAACAACAAACAACACTAACCCCCTAACAACAAAAAACACTAACACCCTAACAACAACCAACCCTAACCCCTAAGAACAAACAACACTAACGCCCTAAGAACAAACAACACTAACCCCCAGCAACGAACAATACTAACCCCCTAACAACACAAAACCTAACCCCTTATCAACAAACAACCCTAACCCACTAACAACAAACAACCCTAACACCCTAACAACAAACAACACTAACCCCCTAACAACAAACAACCCTAAACCCCTAACATCAAAGAACACTAACACCCTAACAACAAACAACCCTAGCCCCCTAACAACAAACATGAACCCCCAAACAACAAACAACCCTAACCCCTTAAAACCAAAAACACTAACCCACTAACAACAAACAACCCTAACCCACTAACAACAAACAACTCTAACCCCCTAACAACAAACAACCCTACACCCCTAACATCAAACAACACTATCCCCCTAACAACACAAAACACTAACAGCCTCACAAAAAACAACACTAACACCCTAACAACAAAAACCACTAAACCCCAACAAGAAACAACCCTAAACCCCTAACAACAAACACTAACCCCCTAACAACAAACAACACTAAACCCCTAACAAGAAAGTACCCTAACCCCGTAACAACAAACAACACTAACCCCGAAACAACAAACAACCCTAACCCCCAAACAACAAACAACCCTAACCCCCTAACAACAAACAATCCTAACCCCCGAACAACCAACAACACTAACCCCCTAACCACAATAAACACTAACACCCTAACAACAAAAACCACTAAACCCCAACAACAAACAACCCTAAACCCCTAACAACAAACAACACTAACCCCCTAACAACAAACAACCCTAACCAAACAACAAACAACCCTAACCCACTAACAACAAACAACACTAACACCCTAACAACAAACAACCCTAACCCCCTAACAACAAACAACAGTAACACCCTAACCAGAAACAACCCTAACCCCCTAACAACAAACAACACTAACCCCCTAACAACAAACAACCCTAAATCCCTAACACCAAAGAACACTAACATCCTAACAACAAACAACCCTAACCCCCTAACAACAAACACTAACCCCCAAACAACAAACAACCCTAACCCCTGAAAACCAAAAACACTAACCCACTAACAACAAACAACTCTAACCCACTAAAAACAAACAACCCTAACACCCTAACAGCAAACAACACTAACCCCCTAACAACAAACAACCCTAAACCCCTAACATCAAACAACTCTAACCCCCCAACAACACAAAACACTAACCCCCTAACAACAAACAATCCTAATCCCCGAACAACCAACAACACTAAACCCCTAACTACAATAAACACTAACACCCTAACAACAAACAACCCTAAACTACTAACAACAAACAACCCTAACACCCTAACAACAAACAACACTAACACCCTAAAAACAAACAACCCTAACCCCTAAGAACAAACAACACTAACGCCCTAAGAACAAACAACACTAACCCCCAGCAACAAACAATACTAACCCCCTAACAACACAAAACCTAACCCCTTATCAACAAACAACCCTAACCCACTAACAACAAACAACCCTAACACCCTAACAACAAACAACACTAACCCCTAACAACAAACACTAACCCCCAAACAACAAACAACCCTAAGCCCTAAAAACCAAAAACACTAACCCACTAACAACAAACAACCCTAACCCACTGACAACAAACAACCCTAACCCCCTAACAACAAACAACCCTAAACCCCTAACATCAAACAACACTAACCCCCTAACAACAAACAACACTAACACCCTAACAACAAACAATCCTAACCCCCGAACAACCAACAACACTAACCCCCTAACCACAATAAACACTAACACACTAACAAGAAAAACCACTAAACCCCAACAAGAAACAACCCTAAACCCCTAACAACAAACAACACTAGCCCCCTAACAACAAACAACCCTAACCAAACAACAAACAACCCTAACCCACTAACAACAAACAACACTAACATCCTAACAACAAACAACCCTAAACCCCTAACAACAAACAACACTAACACCCTAACAAGAAACAACCCTAATCCCCTAACAACAAACAACACTAACCCCCTAACAACAAACAACCCTAAACCACTAAAATCAAAGAACACTAACACCCTAACAACAAACAACCCTAACCCCCTAACAACAAACACTAACCCCCAAACAACAAACAATCCTAACCCCTAAAATCCAAAAACACTAACCCTCTAACAACAAACAACCCTAACCCACTAACAGCAAACAACCCTAACCCCCTAACAACAAAAAACCCTAAACCCCTAACATCAAGCAACACTAACCCCCTAACAACACAAAACACTAACACCCTAATAACAAACAAGACTAACACCCTAACAACAAAAACCACTAAACCCCAACAAGAAACAACCCTAAACCCCTAACAACAAACACTAACCCCCTAACAACAAACAACCCTAAACCCCTAACTAGAAACTACCCTAACCCCGTAACAACAAACAACACTAACCCCGTAACAACAAACAACCCTAACCCCCAAACAACAAACAACCCTAACCCCCTAACAACAAACAATCCTAACCCCCGAACAACCAACAACACTAACCCCCTAACCACAATAAACACTAACACACTAACAAGAAAAACCACTAAACTCCAACAAGAAACAACCCTAAATCCCTAACAACAAACAACACTAACCCCCTAACAACAAACAACCCTAACCAAACAACAAAAAACCCTAACCCACTAACAACAAACAACACTAACACAATAACAACAAACAAACCTAACTCCCTAAAAACAAACAACACTAACACCCTAACAACAAACAACCCTAACCCCCTAACAACAAACACTAACCCCCAAACAACAAACAACCCTAACCCCTAAAAACCAAAAACACTAACCCACTAACAACAAACAACCCTAACCCCCAAACAACAAACAACCCTAAATCCCTAACATCAAACAACACTAACCCCCTAACAACACAAAACACTAACACCCTAACAACAAACAACACTAACACCCTAACAACAAAAACCACTAAACCCCAACAAGAAACAACCCTAAACCCCTAACAACAAACACTAACCCCCTAACAACAAACAACACGAAACCCCTAAAAAGAAACTACCCTAACCCCGTAACAACAAACAACACTAACCCCGTAACAACAAACAATACTAACCCCCAAACAACAAACAACTCTAAACCCCAAACAACAAACAACCGTAACCCGCTAACAACAAACAACCTAACCCCCGAACAACCAACAACACTAACCCCCTAACCACAATAAACACTAACACCCTAACAACAAAAACCACTAAACGCCAACAAGAAACAACCCTAAACTCCTAACAACAAACAACACTAACCCCCTAACAACAAACAACCCTAACCAAACAACAAACAACCCTAACCCACTAACAACAAACAACACTAACACCCTAACAACAAACAACCCTAACCCCCTAACAACAAACAACACTAACCCCCCAACAAAAAACAACCCTAAACCGCTAACATCAAAGAACACTAACACCCTAACAACAAACAACCCTAACCCCCTAAAAACAAACACTAACCCCCAAACAACAAACAACACTAACCCCTAAAAACCAAAAACACTAACCCACTAACAACAAACAACCCTAACCCACTAACAACAAACAACCCTAACACCCTAACAACAAACAACACTAACCCCATAACATCAAACAACCCTAAACCCCTAACATCAAACAACACTAACCCCCTAACAACACAAAACACTAACACCCTAACAACAAACAACACTAACACCCTAACAACAAAAAACCCTAACCCCCTAACAACAAACAACACTAACACCCTAAAAACAAACAACCCTAACCCCCTAACAACAAACAATACTACCCCCTAACAACAAACAACCCTAAACCCCTAACATCAAAGAACACTAACACCCTAACAACAAACAACCCTAACCCCCTAACAACAAACACTAACCCCCAAACATCAAACAACACTAACCCCCTAACAACAAACAACCCTAACCAAACAACAAAAAACCCTAACCCACTAACAACAAACAACACAAACACCCTAACAACAAAAAACCCTAACTCCCTAACAACAAACAACACTAACACCCTAACAACAAACAACCCTAACCCCCTAAAAACAAACAACACTAACCCCCTAACAACAAACAACCGTAAACCCCTAACATCAAACAACACTAACCCCCTAACAACACAAAACACTAACACCCTAACAACAAACAACACTAACACCCTAACAACAAAAACCACTAAACCCAAACAAGAAACAACCCTAAACCCCTAACAACAAACACTAACCCCCTAACAACAAACAACACTAAACCCCTAACAAGAAACTACCCTAACCCCGTGACAACAAACAACACTAACCCGGTAACAACAAACAAACCTAACCCCCAAACAACAAACAACCCTAACCCCCTAACAACAAACAATCCTAACCCCCGAACAACCAACAACACTAACCCCCTAACCACAATAAACACTAACACACTAACAAGAAAAACCACTAAACCCCAACAAGAAACAACCCTAAATCCCTAACAACAAACAACACTAACCCCCTAACAACAAACAACCCTAACCAAACAACAAAAAACCCTAACCCACTAACAACAAACAACACTAACACAATAACAACAAACAACCCTAACACCCTAAAAACAAACAACACTAACACCCTAACAACAAACAACCCTAACCCCCTAACAACAAACACTAACCCCCAAACAACAAACAACCCTAACCCCTAAAAACCAAAAACACTAACCCACTAACAACAAACAACCCTAACCCCCAAACAACAAACAACCCTAAATCCCTAACATCAAACAACACTAACCACCTAACAACACAAAACACTAACACCCTAACAACAAACAACACTAACACCCTAACAACAAAAACCACTAAACCCCAACAAGAAACAACCCTAAACCCATAACAACAAACACTAACCCCCTAACAACAAACAACACTAAACCCCTAAGAAGAAACTACCCTAACCCCGTAACAACAAACAACACTAACCCCGTAACAACAAACAATACTAACCCCCAAACAACAAACAACTCTAAACCCCAAACAACAAACAACCGTAACCCCATAACAACACACAATCCTAACCCCCGAACAACCAACAACACTAACCCCCTAACCACAATAAACACTAACACCCTAACAACAAAAACCACTAAACGCCAACAAGAAACAACCCTAAACTCCTAACAACAAACAACACTAACCCCCTAACAACAAACAACCCTAACCAAACAACAAACAACCCTAACCCACTAACAACAAACAACACTAACACCCTAACAACAAACAACCCTAACCCCCTAACAACAAACAACACTAACCCCTAACAAGAAACTACCCTAACCCCGTAACAACAAACAACACTAACCCCGTAACAACAAACAACCCTAACCCCCAAACAACAAACAACCCTAACTCCCTAACAACAAACAATCCTAACCCCCGAACAACCAACAACACTAACCCCCTAACCACAATAAACACTAACACACTAACAAGAAAAACCACTAAACCCCAACAAGAAACAACCCTAAATCCCTAACAACAAACAACACTAACCCCCTAACAACAAACAACCCTAACCAAACAACAAAAAACCCTAACCCAGTAACAACAAACAACACTAACACAATAACAACAAACAACCCTAACTCCCTAAAAACAAACAACACTAACACCCTAACAACAAACAACCCTAACCCCCTAACAACAAACACTAACCCCCAAACAACAAACAACCCTAACCCCTAAAAACCAAAAACACTAACCCACTAACAACAAACAACCCTAACCCCCAAACAACAAACAACCCTAAATCCCTAACATCAAACAACACTAACCCCCTAACAACACAAAACACTAACACCCTAACAACAAACAACACTAACACCCTAACAACAAAAACCACTAAACCCCAACAAGAAACAACCCTAAACCCCTAACAACAAACACTAACCCCCTAACAACAAACAACACGAAACCCCTAAAAAGAAACTACCCTAACCCCGTAACAACAAACAACACTAACCCCGAAACAACAAACAATACTAACCCCCAAACAACAAACAACTCTTAACCCCAAACAACCAACAACCGTAACCCGCTAACAACAAACAATCCTAACCCCCGAACAACCAACAACACTAACCCCCTAACCACAATAAACACTAACACCCTAACAACAAAAACCACTAAACGCCAACAAGAAACAACCCTAAACTCCTAACAACAAACAACACTAACCCCCTAACAACAAACAACCCTAACCAAACAACAAACAACCCTAACCCAGTAACAACAAACAACACTAACACCCTAACAACAAACAACCCTAACCCCCTAACAACAAACAACACTAACCCCCCAACAAAAAACAACCCTAAACCGCTAACATCAAAGAACACTAACACCCTAACAACAAACAACCCTAACCCCCTAAAAACAAACACTAACCCCCAAACAACAAACAACACTAACCCGTAAAAACCAAAAACACTAACCCACTAACAACAAACAACCCTAACCCACTAACAACAAACAACCCTAACACCCTAACAACAAACAACACTAACCCCATAACATCAAACAACCCTAAACCCCTAACATCAAACAACACTAACCCCCTAACAACACAAAACACTAACACCCTAACAACAAACAACACTAACACCCTAACAACAAAAAACCCTAACCCCCTAACAACAAACAACACTAACACCCTAAAAACAAACAACCCTAACCCCCTAACAACAAACAATACTACCCCCTAACAACAAACAACCCTAAACCCCTAACATCAAAGAACACTAACACCTTAACAACAAACAACCCTAACCCCCTAACAACAAACACTAACCCCCAAACAACAAACAACACTAACCCCTAAAAACCAAAAACACTAACCCACTAACAACAAACAACCCTAACCCACTAACAACAAACAACCCTAACACCCTAACAACAAACAACACTAACCCCATAACATCAAACAACCCTAAACCCCTAATATCAAACAACACTAACCCCCTAACAACACAAAACACTAACCCCCTAACCACAATAAACACTAACACCCTAGGAACAAAAACCACTAAACGCCAAGAAACAACGCTAAACCCCTAACAACAAACAACACTAAAACCCTAACAACAAAAAACCCTAACCAAACAACAAAAAACCCTAACCCACTAACAACAAACAACACTAACACCCTAACAACAAACAACCCTAACTCCCTAACAACAAACAACACTAACACCCTAACAACAAACAACCCTATCCCCCTAACAACAAACAACCCTAAACCCCTAACATCAAACAACACTAACCCCCTAACAACACAAAACACTAACACCCTAACAACAAACAACACTAACACCCTAACAACAAAAACCACTAAAACCCAAAAAGAAACAACCCTAAACCCCTAACAACAAACACTAACCCCCTAAAAACAAACAACACTAAACCCCTAACAAGATACTACCCTAACCCCATAACAACAAACAACACTAACCCGGTAACAACAAACAACCCTAAACCCCTAACATCAAAGAACACTAACACCCTAACAACAAACAACCCTAACCCCCTAACAACAAACACTAACCCCCAAACATCAAACAACACTAACCCCCTAACAACAAACAACCCTAACCAAACAACAAAAAACCCTAACCCACTAACAACAAACAACACTAACACCCTAACAACAAAAAACCCTAAATCCCTAACAACAAACAACACTAACACCCTAACAACAAACAACCCTAACACCCTAAAAACAAACAACACTAACCCCCTAACAACAAACAACCGTAAACCCCTAACATCAAACAACACTAACCCCCTAACAACACAAAACACTAACACCCTAACAACAAACAACACTAACACCCTAACAACAAAAACCACTAAACCCAAACAAGAAACAACCCTAAACCCCTAACAACAAACACTAACCCCCTAACAACAAACAACACTAAACCCCTAACAAGAAACTGCCCTAACCCCGTGACAACAAACAACACTAACCCGGTAACAACAAACAAACCTAACCCCCAAACAACAAACAACCCTAACCCCCTAACAACAAACAATCCTAACCCCCGAACAACCAACAACACTAACCCCCTAACCACAATAAACACTAACACCCGAACAACAAAAACCACTTAACCCCAACCAGAAACAACCCTAAAACCCTAACAATAAACAACACTCACCCCTAACAACAAACAACCCTAACCAAACAACAAACAAACCTAACCCACTAACAACAAACAACACTAACACCCTAACAACAAACAACCCTAACCCCCTAACAACAAACAACACTAACACCCTAACAACAAACAACCCTATCCCCCTAACAACAAAGAACACTAACCCCCTAACAACAAACATCCCTAAACCCCTAACATCAAAGAACACTAACACCCTAACAACAAACAACCCTAACCCCCTAACAAGAAACAATAACCCCCAAACAACAAACAACACTAACCCCTAAAAACCAAAAACACTAACCCACTAACAACAAACAACCCTAACCCACTAACAACAAACAACCCTAACACCCTAACAACAAACAACACTAACCCCATAACAACAAACAACACTAACCCCCAAACAACAAACAACCCTAACCCCATAACAACAAACAATCCTAATCCCCGAACAACCAACAACACTAAACCCCTAACTACAATAAACACTAACACCCTAACAACAAACAACCCTAAACTACTAACAACAAACAACCCTAACACCCTAACAACAAACAACACTAACACCCTAAAAACAAACAACCCTACCCCTAAGAACAAACAACACTAACGCCCTAAGAACAAACAACACTAACCCCCAGCAACAAACAATACTAACCCCCTAACAACACAAAACCTAACCCCTTATCAACAAACAACCCTAACCCACTAACAACAAACAACCCTAACACCCTAACAACAAACAACCCTAACCCCTAAAAACCAAAAACACTAACCCACTAACAACAAACAACCCTAACCCACTGACAACAAACAACCCTAACTCCCTAACAACAAACAACCCTAAACCCCTAACATCAAACAACACTAACCCCCTAACAACACAAAACACTAACACCCTAACAACAAACAACACTAAACCCCTAACAAGAAACTACCCTAACCCCGTAACAACAAACAACACTAACCCCGTAACAACAAACAACCCTAACCCCCAAACAACAAACAACCCTAACCCCCTAACAACAAACAATCCTAACCCCCGAACAACCAACAACACTAACCCCCTAACCACAATAAACACTAACGCCCTAACAACAAAAACCACTAAACCCCAACAAGAAACAACCCAAAACCCTACAACAAACAACACTAACCCCCTAAGAACAAACAACCCTAACCAAACAACAAACAAACCTAACCCACTAACAACAAACAACACTAACACCCCAACAACAAACAACCCTAACCCCCTAACAACAAACAGCACTAACACCCTAACAACAAACCCTAACCCCCTAACAACAAACAACCCTAAACCCCTAACATCAAAGAACACTAACACCCTAACAACAAACAACCCTAAAACCAAAAACCATAAACACTAACCCACTAACAACAAACAACCCTAACCAACTAACAACAAACAACCCTAACACCCTAACAACAAACACTAACCCCCTAACAACAAACAACCCTAAAACCCTAACATCAAACAACACTAACCCCCTAACAACACAAAACACTAACACCCTAACAACAAACAACACTAACACCCTAACAACAAACAACCCTAACTCCCTAACAACAAACAACACTAACACCCTAACAACAAACAACCCTAACCCCCTAACAACAAACAACACTAACCCCCTAACAACAAACAACCCTAAATCCCTAACATCAAACAACACTAACCCCCTAACAACACAAAAAACTAACACCCTAACAACAAAAACCACTAAACCCCAACAAGAAACAACCCTAAATCCCTAACAACAAACAACACTAACCCCCTAACAACAAACAACCCTAACCAAACAACAAAAAACCCTAACCCACTAACAACAAACAACACTAACACAATAACAACAAACAACCCTAACACCCTAAAAACAAACAACACTAACACCCTAACAACAAACAACCCTAACCCCCTAACAACAAACACTAACCCCCAAACAACAAACAACCCTAACCCCTAAAAACCAAAAACACTAACCCACTAACAACAAACAACCCTAACCCCCAAACAACAAACAACCCTAAATCCCTAACATCAAACAACACTAACCACCTAACAACACAAAACACTAACACCCTAACAACAAACAACACTAACACCCTAACAACAAAAACCACTAAACCCCAACAAGAAACAACCCTAAACCCATAACAACAAACACTAACCCCCTAACAACAAACAACACTAAACCCCTAAGAAGAAACTACCCTAACCCCGTAACAACAAACAACACTAACCCCGTAACAACAAACAATACTAACCCCCAAACAACAAACAACTCTAAACCCCAAACAACAAACAACCGTAACCCCATAACAACACACAATCCTAACCCCCGAACAACCAACAACACTAACCCCCTAACCACAATAAACACTAACACCCTAACAACAAAAACCACTAAACGCCAACAAGAAACAACCCTAAACTCCTAACAACAAACAACACTAACCCCCTAACAACAAACAACCCTAACCAAACAACAAACAACCCTAACCCACTAACAACAAACAACACTAACACCCTAACAACAAACAACCCTAACCCCCTAACAACAAACAACACTAACCCCTAACAAGAAACTACCCTAACCCCGTAACAACAAACAACACTAACCCCGTAACAACAAACAACCCTAACCCCCAAACAACAAACAACCCTAACTCCCTAACAACAAACAATCCTAACCCCCGAACAACCAACAACACTAACCCCCTAACCACAATAAACACTAACACACTAACAAGAAAAACCACTAAACCCCAACAAGAAACAACCCTAAATCCCTAACAACAAACAACACTAACCCCCTAACAACAAACAACCCTAACCAAACAACAAAAAACCCTAACCCAGTAACAACAAACAACACTAACACAATAACAACAAACAACCCTAACTCCCTAAAAACAAACAACACTAACACCCTAACAACAAACAACCCTAACCCCCTAACAACAAACACTAACCCCCAAACAACAAACAACCCTAACCCCTAAAAACCAAAAACACTAACCCACTAACAACAAACAACCCTAACCCCCAAACAACAAACAACCCTAAATCCCTAACATCAAACAACACTAACCCCCTAACAACACAAAACACTAACACCCTAACAACAAACAACACTAACACCCTAACAACAAAAACCACTAAACCCCAACAAGAAACAACCCTAAACCCCTAACAACAAACACTAACCCCCTAACAACAAACAACACGAAACCCCTAAAAAGAAACTACCCTAACCCCGTAACAACAAACAACACTAACCCCGAAACAACAAACAATACTAACCCCCAAACAACAAACAACTCTTAACCCCAAACAACCAACAACCGTAACCCGCTAACAACAAACAATCCTAACCCCCGAACAACCAACAACACTAACCCCCTAACCACAATAAACACTAACACCCTAACAACAAAAACCACTAAACGCCAACAAGAAACAACCCTAAACTCCTAACAACAAACAACACTAACCCCCTAACAACAAACAACCCTAACCAAACAACAAACAACCCTAACCCAGTAACAACAAACAACACTAACACCCTAACAACAAACAACCCTAACCCCCTAACAACAAACAACACTAACCCCCCAACAAAAAACAACCCTAAACCGCTAACATCAAAGAACACTAACACCCTAACAACAAACAACCCTAACCCCCTAAAAACAAACACTAACCCCCAAACAACAAACAACACTAACCCGTAAAAACCAAAAACACTAACCCACTAACAACAAACAACCCTAACCCACTAACAACAAACAACCCTAACACCCTAACAACAAACAACACTAACCCCATAACATCAAACAACCCTAAACCCCTAACATCAAACAACACTAACCCCCTAACAACACAAAACACTAACACCCTAACAACAAACAACACTAACACCCTAACAACAAAAAACCCTAACCCCCTAACAACAAACAACACTAACACCCTAAAAACAAACAACCCTAACCCCCTAACAACAAACAATACTACCCCCTAACAACAAACAACCCTAAACCCCTAACATCAAAGAACACTAACACCTTAACAACAAACAACCCTAACCCCCTAACAACAAACACTAACCCCCAAACAACAAACAACACTAACCCCTAAAAACCAAAAACACTAACCCACTAACAACAAACAACCCTAACCCACTAACAACAAACAACCCTAACACCCTAACAACAAACAACACTAACCCCATAACATCAAACAACCCTAAACCCCTAATATCAAACAACACTAACCCCCTAACAACACAAAACACTAACCCCCTAACCACAATAAACACTAACACCCTAGGAACAAAAACCACTAAACGCCAAGAAACAACGCTAAACCCCTAACAACAAACAACACTAAAACCCTAACAACAAAAAACCCTAACCAAACAACAAAAAACCCTAACCCACTAACAACAAACAACACTAACACCCTAACAACAAACAACCCTAACTCCCTAACAACAAACAACACTAACACCCTAACAACAAACAACCCTATCCCCCTAACAACAAACAACCCTAAACCCCTAACATCAAACAACACTAACCCCCTAACAACACAAAACACTAACACCCTAACAACAAACAACACTAACACCCTAACAACAAAAACCACTAAAACCCAAAAAGAAACAACCCTAAACCCCTAACAACAAACACTAACCCCCTAAAAACAAACAACACTAAACCCCTAACAAGATACTACCCTAACCCCATAACAACAAACAACACTAACCCGGTAACAACAAACAACCCTAAACCCCTAACATCAAAGAACACTAACACCCTAACAACAAACAACCCTAACCCCCTAACAACAAACACTAACCCCCAAACATCAAACAACACTAACCCCCTAACAACAAACAACCCTAACCAAACAACAAAAAACCCTAACCCACTAACAACAAACAACACTAACACCCTAACAACAAAAAACCCTAAATCCCTAACAACAAACAACACTAACACCCTAACAACAAACAACCCTAACACCCTAAAAACAAACAACACTAACCCCCTAACAACAAACAACCGTAAACCCCTAACATCAAACAACACTAACCCCCTAACAACACAAAACACTAACACCCTAACAACAAACAACACTAACACCCTAACAACAAAAACCACTAAACCCAAACAAGAAACAACCCTAAACCCCTAACAACAAACACTAACCCCCTAACAACAAACAACACTAAACCCCTAACAAGAAACTGCCCTAACCCCGTGACAACAAACAACACTAACCCGGTAACAACAAACAAACCTAACCCCCAAACAACAAACAACCCTAACCCCCTAACAACAAACAATCCTAACCCCCGAACAACCAACAACACTAACCCCCTAACCACAATAAACACTAACACCCGAACAACAAAAACCACTTAACCCCAACCAGAAACAACCCTAAAACCCTAACAATAAACAACACTCACCCCTAACAACAAACAACCGTAACCAAACAACAAACAAACCTAACCCACTAACAACAAACAACACTAACACCCTAACAACAAACAACCCTAACCCCCTAACAACAAACAACACTAACACCCTAACAACAAACAACCCTATCCCCCTAACAACAAAGAACACTAACCCCCTAACAACAAACATCCCTAAACCCCTAACATCAAAGAACACTAACACCCTAACAACAAACAACCCTAACCCCCTAACAAGAAACAATAACCCCCAAACAACAAACAACACTAACCCCTAAAAACCAAAAACACTAACCCACTAACAACAAACAACCCTAACCCACTAACAACAAACAACCCTAACACCCTAACAACAAACAACACTAACCCCATAACAACAAACAACACTAACCCCCAAACAACAAACAACCCTAACCCCATAACAACAAACAATCCTAATCCCCGAACAACCAACAACACTAAACCCCTAACTACAATAAACACTAACACCCTAACAACAAACAACCCTAAACTACTAACAACAAACAACCCTAACACCCTAACAACAAACAACACTAACACCCTAAAAACAAACAACCCTACCCCTAAGAACAAACAACACTAACGCCCTAAGAACAAACAACACTAACCCCCAGCAACAAACAATACTAACCCCCTAACAACACAAAACCTAACCCCTTATCAACAAACAACCCTAACCCACTAACAACAAACAACCCTAACACCCTAACAACAAACAACCCTAACCCCTAAAAACCAAAAACACTAACCCACTAACAACAAACAACCCTAACCCACTGACAACAAACAACCCTAACCCCCTAACAACAAACAACCCTAAACCCCTAACATCAAACAACACTAACCCCCTAACAACACAAAACACTAACACCCTAACAACAAACAACACTAAACCCCTAACAAGAAACTACCCTAACCCCGTAACAACAAACAACACTAACCCCGTAACAACAAACAACCCTAACCCCCAAACAACAAACAACCCTAACCCCCTAACAACAAACAATCCTAACCCCCGAACAACCAACAACACTAACCCCCTAACCACAATAAACACTAACGCCCTAACAACAAAAACCACTAAACCCCAACAAGAAACAACCCAAAACCCTACAACAAACAACACTAACCCCCTAAGAACAAACAACCCTAACCAAACAACAAACAAACCTAACCCACTAACAACAAACAACACTAACACCCCAACAACAAACAACCCTAACCCCCTAACAACAAACAGCACTAACACCCTAACAACAAACCCTAACCCCCTAACAACAAACAACCCTAAACCCCTAACATCAAAGAACACTAACACCCTAACAACAAACAACCCTAAAACCAAAAACCATAAACACTAACCCACTAACAACAAACAACCCTAACCAACTAACAACAAACAACCCTAACACCCTAACAACAAACACTAACCCCCTAACAACAAACAACCCTAAAACCCTAACATCAAACAACACTAACCCCCTAACAACACAAAACACTAACACCCTAACAACAAACAACACTAACACCCTAACAACAAACAACCCTAACTCCCTAACAACAAACAACACTAACACCCTAACAACAAACAACCCTAACCCCCTAACAACAAACAACACTAACCCCCTAACAACAAACAACCCTAAATCCCTAACATCAAACAACACTAACCCCCTAACAACACAAAAAACTAACACCCTAACAACAAAAACCACTAAACCCCAACAAGAAACAACCCTAAACCCCTAACAACAAACACTAACCCCCTAACAACAAACAACACTAAACCCCTAAAAAGAAACTACCCTAACCCCGTAACAACAAACAACACTAACCCCCTAACAACAAACAATACTAACCCCCAAACAACAAACAACCATAAACCCCAAACAACAAACAACCCTAACCCCCTAACAACAAACAATCCTAACCCCCGAACAACCAACAACACTAACCCCCTAACAACAATAAACACTAACACCCTAACAACAAAAACCACTAAACGCCAACAAGAAACAACCCTAAACTCCTAACAACAAACAACACTAACCCCCTAACAACAAACAACCCTAACCAAACAACAAACAACCCTAACCCACTAACAACAAACAACACTAACACCCTAACAACAAACAACCCTAACCCCCTAACAACAAACAACACTAACCCCCCAACAAAAAACAACCCTAAACCGCTAACATCAAAGAACACTAACACCCTAACAACAAACAACCCTAACCCCCTAAAAACAAACACTAACCCCCAAACAACAAACAACACTAACCCGTAAAAACCAAAAACACTAACCCACTAACAACAAACAACCCTAACCCACTAACAACAAACAACCCTAATACCCTAACAACAAACAACACTAACCCCATAACATCAAACAACCCTAAACCCCTAACATCAAACAACACTAACCCCCTAACAACACAAAACACTAACACCCTAACAACAAACAACACTAACACCCTAACAACAAAAAACCCTAACCCCCTAACAACAAACAACACTAACACCCTAAAAACAAACAACCCTAACCCCCTAAAAACAAACAACACTAACCCCCTAACAACAAACAACCGTAAACCCCTAACATCAAACAACACTAACCCCCTAACAACACAAAACACTAACACCCTAACAACAAACAACACTAACACCCTAACAACAAAAACCACTAAACCCAAACAAGAAACAACCCTAAACCCCTAACAACAAACACTAACCCCCTAACAACAAACAACACTAAACCCCTAACAAGAAACTGCCCTAACCCCGTGACAACAAACAACACTAACCCGGTAACAACAAACAAACCTAACCCCCAAACAACAAACAACCCTAACCCCCTAACAACAAACAATCCTAACCCCCGAACAACCAACAAAACTAACCCCCTAACCACAATAAACACTAACACCCGAACAACAAAAACCACTTAACCCCAACCAGAAACAACCCTAAAACCCTAACAATAAACAACACTCACCCCTAACAACAAACAACCCTAACCAAACAACAAACAAACCTAACCCACTAACAACAAACAACACTAACACCCTAACAACAAACAACCCTAACCCCCTAACAACAAACAACACTAACACCCTAACAACAAACAACCCTATCCCCCTAACAACAAAGAACACTAACCCCCTAACAACAAACATCCCTAAACCCCTAACATCAAAGAACACTAACACCCTAACAACAAACAACCCTAACCCCCTAACAAGAAACAATAACCCCCAAACAACAAACAACACTAACCCCCTAACAACAAACAATCCTAACCCCCGAACAACCAACAACACTAACCCCCTAACCACAATAAACACTAACACCTTAACAACAAAAACCACTAAACGCCAACAAGAAACAACCCTAAACCCCTAACAACAAACAACACTAACCCCCTAACAACAAAAAACCCTAACCAAACAAGAAAAAACACTAACCTACTAACAACAAACAACACTAACACCCTAACAACAAACAACCCTAACTCCCTAACAATAAACAACACTAACACCCTTACAACAAACAACCCTAACCCCCTAAAAACAAACAACACTAACCCCCTAACAACAAACAACCCTAAATCCCTAACATCAAACAACACTAACCCCCTAACAACACAAAACACTAACACCCTAACAACAAACAACACTAAACCCCTAACAAGAAACTACCCTAACCCCGTAACAACAAACAACAATAACCCTGTAACAACAAACAACCCTAACCCCCAAACAACAAACAACCCTAACCCCCTAAGAACAAACAATCCTAACCCCCGAACAACCAACAACACTAACCCCCTAACCACAATAAAGACTAACACCCGAACAACAAAAACCACTAAACCCCAACAAGAAACAACCCTAAACCCCTAACAACAAACAACACTAACCCCCAAACAACAAACAACACTAACACCCTAACAACAAACAACCCTAACCCTTAAGAACAAACAACACTAACGCCGTAAGAACAAACAACACTAACCCCCAGCAACGAACAATACTAACCCCCTAACAACAAACAACCCTAAACCCCTAACATCAAAGAACACTAAAACCCTAACAACAAACAATCCTAACCCCCTAACAACAAACACTAACCCCCAAACAACAAACAACCCTAACCCCTGAAAACCAAAAACACTAACCCACTAACAACAAACAACCCTAACCCACTAACAACAAACAACCCTAATACCCTAACAACAAACAACACTAAACCCCTAACAACAAACAACCCTAATACCCTAACATCAAACAACACTAACCCCCTAACAACACAAAACACTAACACCCTAACAACAAACAACACTAACACCCTAACAACAAAAACCATTAACCCCAACAAGAAACAACCCTAAACCCCTAACAACAAACACTAACCCCCTAACAACAAACAACACTAAACCCCTAACAAGAACCTAACCTAACCCCGTTAGAAAAAACAACACTAACCTCCTAACAACAAACAACCCTAACCCCCTAACAACAAACAATCCTAACCCCCGAACAACCATCAACACTAACCCCCTAACCACAATAAACACTAACGCCCTAACAACAAAAACCACTAAACCCCAACAAGAAACAACCCTAAACCCCTAAGAACAAACAACACTAACCCCCTAACAACAAACAACCCTAACCAAACAACAAACAACCCTAACCCACTAACAACAAACAACACTAACACCCTAACAACAAACAACCCCAACCCCCTAACAACAAACAACAGTAACACCCTAACCAGAAACAACCCTACCCCCTAACAACAAACAACACTAACCCCCTAACAACAAACAACCCCAAACCCCTAACATCAAAGAACACTAACACCCTAACAACAAACAACCTTAATCCCCTAACAACAAACACTAACCCCCAAACACCAAACAACCCTAACACCTGAAAACCAAAAACACTAACCCACTAACAACCAACAACCCTAACCCACTAAAAACAAACAACCCTAACACCCTAACAACAAACAACACTAACCCCCTAACAACAAACAACCCTAAACCCCTAACATCAAACAACACTAACCCCCTAACAACACAAAACACTAACACCCTAACAGCAAACAACACTAACACCCTAACAACAAAAACCACTAAACCCCAACAAGAAACTACCCTGAACCCGTAACAACAAACACTAACCCCCTAACAACAAACAACACTA
Source organism: Elephas maximus indicus (assembly GCF_024166365.1). NCBI lineage: Eukaryota > Metazoa > Chordata > Mammalia > Proboscidea > Elephantidae > Elephas > Elephas maximus. The sequence goes on from NC_064833.1 coordinate 95,988,150, forward strand.
AACCCCTAACAATAAACTACCCTAACCCCGTAACAACAAACAACACTAACCTCCTAACAACAAACAACCTTAACCCCCTAACAACAAACACCCCTAAACCCCTAACAACAAACAATCCTAACCACCTAACAACCTACAACACTAACCCCCTAACCACAAACAACACTAACCCCGTAAGAACAAACAACACTAATCCCCTAACAACAGTCCTAACCACCTAACAACAAACACTAACCCCCTAAAAAGAAACAACAATAAACCCCTGAAAACAAACAACACTCATCCCCTAAGAACAAACAACACTAACCCTCTAAAAACAAACAACACTAACCCCTAAGAACAAAAACACTAACCCCCTAACAACAAACAAAACTAACCCCCTAAAAACAAACAACCCTAAAACCCTAAAAACAAACAACACTGAACCCCTTAAAACAAACAACACTAAGCCCCTAACAACAAACAGCACTAACACTCTAACAACAAAAAACACTGACACGATAACAACAACCAACACTAACCCCCTAACAACAAACAATCCTAACCCCCTCAAAACAAACAACACTAACTCCCTAAAAACAAACAACCCTAAAACCCTAAAAACAAACAACACTGAACCCCTAAAAACAAACAACACTAAGCCAATAACAACAAACATCACTAACCCACTAACAACAAAAAACACTAACCCGCTAACAACATCCAACAGTAACGCCCTAACCAAAAACAACACTAACCCCCTAAAAACAAACAATCCTAACCCCCTAACAACAAACAACACTCACCCCTAAAAAACAAACAACCCTAAAACCTTAAAAGCAAACAACACTGAACCCCTAAAAACAAACAACACTAAGCCCCTAACAACAAACAACAGTAACACCCGAACAACAAACACCACTAAACCCCAACAAGCAACAACCCTAAGCCCCTAACAACAAACAACACTAACCCCCTAACAAGAAACAACCCTAAACCCCTAACAACAAACAACACTAACCCCCTAACAACAAAAAACACTAACACCCTAACAACAACCAACCCTAACCCCTAAGAACAAACAACACTAACGCCCTAAGAACAAACAACACTAACCCCCAGCAACGAACAATACTAACCCCCTAACAACACAAAACCTAACCCGTTATCAACAAACAACCCTAACCCACTAACAACAAACAACCCTAACACCCTAACAACAAACAACACTAACCCCCTAACAACAAACAACCCTAAACCCCTAACAACAAACAACACTAACACCCTAACAACAAACAACCCTAACCCCCTAACAACAAATAGCACTAACCCCCTAACAACAAACAACCCTAAACCCCTAACATCAAAGAACACTAAAACCCTAACAACAAACAACCCTAACCCCCTAACAACAAACACTAACCCCCAAACAACAAACAACCCTAACCCCTGAAAACCAAAAACACTAACCCACTAACAACAAACAACCCTAACCCACTAACAACAAACAACCCTAACACCCGAACAACAAACAACACTAAACCCCTAAAAACAAACAACCCTAAACCCCTAACATCAAACAACACTAACCCCCTAACAACACAAAACACTAACACCCTAACAACAAACAACACTAACACCCTAACAACAAAAACAACTAAACCCCAACAAGAAACAACCCTAAACCCCTAACAACAAACACTAACCCCCGAACAACAAACAACACTAAACCCCTAACAAGAAACTAACCTAACCCCGTAACAACAAACAACACTAACCTCCTAACAACAAACAACCCTAACCCCCTAACAACAAACACCCCTAAACCCCTAACAACAAACAGTCCTAACCCCCTAACAACCTACAACACTAACCCCCTAACCACAAACAGCACAAACCCCGTAAGAACAATCAACACTAACCCCCTAAGAAGAGTCCTAACCACCTAAAAACAAACAACACTAACCCCCTAAAAAGAAACAACAATAAAACCCTAAAAACAAACAACACTCATCCCCTAAGAACAAAAAACACTAACCCTCTAACAACAAACAACACTAACCCCTAAGAACAAAAACACTAACCCCCTAACAACAAACAACACTAACCCCCTAAAAACAAACAACCCTAAAACCCTAAAAACAAACAACACTGAACCCCTAAAAAGAAACACCACTAAGCCAATAACAACAAACAGCACTAACCCACTAACAACAAAAAACACTAACCCGCTAACAACATCCAACAGTAACGCCCTAACCACAAACAACACTAACCCCCTAAAAACAAACAATCCTAACCCCCTAACAACAAACAACACTCACCCCTAAAAAACAAACAACCCTAAAACCTTAAAAGCAAACAACACTGAACCCCTAAAAACAAACAACACTAAGCCCCTAACAACAAACAACAGTAACACCCGAACAACAAACACCACTAAACCCCAACAAGAAACAACCCTAAGCCCCTAACAACAAACAACACTAACCCCCTAACAAGAAACAACCCTAAACCCCTAACAACAAACAACACTAACCCCCTAACAACAAAAAACACTAACACCCTAACAACAACCAACCCTAACCCCTAAGAACAAACAACACTAACGCCCTAAGAACAAACAACACTAACCCCCAGCAACGAACAATACTAACCCCCTAACAACACAAAACCTAACCCCTTATCAACAAACAACCCTAACCCACTAACAACAAACAACCCTAACACCCTAACAACAAACAACACTAACCCCCTAACAACAAACAACCCTAAACCCCTAACATCAAAGAACACTAACACCCTAACAACAAACAACCCTAGCCCCCTAACAACAAACACGAACCCCCAAACAACAAACAACCCTAACCCCTAAAAACCAAAAACACTAACCCACTAACAACAAAAAACCCTAACCCACTAACAACAAACAACTCTAACCCCCAACAACAAACAACCCTACAACCCTAACATCAAACAACACTATCCCCCTAACAACACAAAACACTAACACCCTCACAAAAAACAACACTAACACCCTAACAACAAAAACCACTAAACCCCAACAAGAAACAACCCTAAACCCCTAACAACAAACACTAACCCCCTAACAACAAACAACACTAAACCCCTAACAAGAAACTACCCTAACCCCGTAACAACAAACAACACTAACCCCGTAAGAACAAACAACCCTAACCCCCAAACAACAAACAACCCTAACCCCCTAACAACAAACAATCCTAACCCCCGAACAACCAACAACACTAACCCCCTAACCACAATAAACACTAACACCCTAACAACAAAAACCACTAAACCCCAACAAGAAACAACCCTAAACCCCTAACAACAAACAACACTAACCCCCTAACAACAAACAGCCCTAACCAAACAACAAATAACCCTAACCCACTAAGAACAAACAACACTAACACCTAACAACAAACAACCCTAACCCCCTAACAACAAACAACAGTAACACCCTAACCAGAAACAACCCTAACCCCCTAACAACAAACAACACTAACCCCCTAACAAGAAACAACCCTAAATCCCTAACACCAAAGAACACTAACACCCTAACAACAAACAACCCTAACCCCCTAACAACAAACACTAACCCCCAAACAAAAAACAACCCTAACCCCTGAAAACCAAAAACACTAACCCACTAACAACAAACAACCCTAACCCACTAAAAACAAAAAACCCTAACACCCTAACAGCAAACAACACTAACCCCCTAACAACAAACAACCCTAAACCCCTAACATCAAACAACTCTAACCCCCCAACAACACAAAACACTAACACCCTAACAACAAACAACACTAACACCCTAACAACAAAAACCACTAAACCCCAACAAGAAACAACCCTGAACCCGTAACAACAAACACTAACCCCCGAACAACAAACAACACTAAACCCCTAACAAGAAACTAACCTAACCCCGTAACAACAAACACTAACCTCCTAACAACAAACAACCCTAACCCCTAAGAACAAACAACACTAACGCCCTAAGAACAAACAACACTAACCCCAGCAACGAACAATACTAACCCCCTAACAACACAGAACCTAACCCCTTATCAACAAACAACCCTAACCCACTAACAACAAACAACCCTAACACCCTAACAACAAACAACACTAACCCCCTAACAACAAACAACCCTAAACCCATAACATCAAAGAACACTAACACCCTAACAAGAAACAACCCTAACCCCCTAACAACAAACACTAACCCCCAAACAACAAACAACCCTAACCCCTAAAAACCAAAAACACTAACCCACTAACAACAAACAACCCTAACCCCCTAACAACAAACAACCCTAAACCCCTAACATCAAACAACACTAACCCCATAACAACACAAAACACTAACACCCTAACAACAAACAACACTAACACCCTAACAACAAAAACCACTAAACCCCAACAAGAAACAACCCTGAACCCCTAACAACAAACAACACTAACCCCCTAACAACAAACAACCCTAACCAAACAACAAAAAACCCTAACCCACCAACAACAAACAACACTAACACCCTAACAACAAACAACACTAACACCCTAACAACAAACAACCCTAAACCCCTAACATCAAAGAACACTAAAACCCTAACAACAAACAACCCTAACCCCCTAACAACAAACACTAACCCCCAAACAACAAACAACCCTAACCCCTGAAAACCAAAAACACTAACCCACTAACAACAAACAACCCTAACCCTAACCCACTAACAACAAACAATCCTAACACCCTAACAACAAACAACACTAAACCCCTAACAACAAACAACCCTAAACCCCTAACATCAAACAACACTAACCCACTAACAAAAAACAACCCTAACACCCTAACAACAAACAACACTAAACAACTAACAACAAACAACCCTAAACCCCTAACATCAAACAACACTAACCCCCTAACAACACAAAACACTAACACCCTAACAACAAACAACACTAACACCCTAACAACAAAAACAACTAAACCCCAACAAGAAACAACCCTAAACCCCTAACAACAAACACTAACCCCCTAACAACAAACAACACTAAACCCCTAACAAGAAACTAACCTAACCCCGTAACAACAAACAACACTAACCTCCTAACAACAAACAACCCTAACCCCCTAAAAACAAACACCCCTAAACCCCTAACAACAAACAATCCTAACCCCCTAACAACCTACAACACTAACCCCCTAACCACAAACAGCACAAACCCCGTAGGAACAAACAACACTAACCCCCTAACAAGAGTCCTAACCACCTAAAAACAAACAACACTAACCCCCTAAAAAGAAACAACAATAAACCCCTAAAAACAAACAACACTCATCCCCTAAGAACAAACAACACTAACCCTCTAACAACAAACAACACTAACCCCTAAGAACAAAAACACTAACCCCCTAACAACAAACAACACTAACACCCTAAAAACAAACAACCCTAAAACCCTAAAAACAAACAACACTGAACCCCTAAAAAGAAACACCACTAAGCCAATAACAACAAACAGCACTAACCCACTAACAACAAAAAACACTAACCCGCTAACAACATCCAACAGTAACGCCCTAACCACAAACAACACTAACCCCCTAAAAACAAACAATCCTAACCCCCTAACAACAAACAACACTCACCCCTAAAAAACAAACAACCCTAAAACCTTAAAAGCAAACAACACTGAACCCCTAAAAACAAACAACACTAAGCCCCTAACAACAAACAACAGTAACACCCAAACAACAAACACCACTAAACCCCAACAAGAAACAACCCTAAGCCCCTAACAACAAACAACGCTAACCCCCTAACAAGAAACAACCCTAAACCCCTAACAACAAACAACACTAACCCCCTAACAACAAAAAACACTAACACCCTAACAACAACCAACCCTAACCCCTAAGAACAAACAACACTAACGCCCTAAGAACAAACAACACTAACCCCCAGCAACGAACAATACTAACCCCCTAACAACACAAAACCTAACCCCTTATCAACAAACAACCCTAACCCACTAACAACAAACAACCCTAACACCCTAACAACAAACAACACTAACCCCCTAACAACAAACAACCCTAAACCCCTAACATCAAAGAACACTAACACCCTAACAACAAACAACCCTAGCCCCCTAACAACAAACACGAACCCCCAAACAACAAACAACCCTAACCCCTTAAAACCAAAAACACTAACCCACTAACAACAAACAACCCTAACCCACTAACAACAAACAACTCTAACCCCCAACAACAAACAACCCTACACCCCTAACATCAAACAACACTATCCCCCTAACAACACAAAACACTAACAGCCTCACAAAAAACAACACTAACACCCTAACAACAAAAACCACTAAACCCCAACAAGAAACAACCCTATACCCCTAACAAAAAACACTAACCCCCTAACAACAAACAAGCCTAAACCCCTAACAAGAAACTACCCTAACCCCGTAACAACAAACAACACTAACACCCTAACAACAAACAACCCTAACCCCCAAACAACAAACAACCCTAACCCCCTAACAACAAACAATCCTAACCCCCAAACAACCAACAACACTAACCCCCTAACCACAATAAACACTAACACTCTAACAACAAAAATCACTAAACCCCAACAAGAAACAACCCTAAACCCCTAACAACAAACAACACTAACCCCCTAACAACAAACAACCCTAACCAAACAACAAAAACCCTAACCCACTAACAACAAACAACACTAACACCCTAACAACAAACAACCCTAAACCCCTAACATCAAAGAACACTAACACCTATCAACAAACAACCCTAACCCCCTAACAACAAACACTAACCCCCAAACAACAAACAACCCTAACCCCTAAAAACCAAAAACACTAACCCACTAACAACAAACAACCCTAAACCACTAACAACAAACAACCCTAACACCCTAACAACAAACAACACTAACCACCTAACAACAAACAACCCTAAACCCCTAACATCAAACAACACTAACCCCCTAACAACACAAAACACTAACACCCTAACAACAGACAACCCTAACCCCCTAACAACAAACACTAACCCCCGAACAACAAACAACCCTAACCCCTAAAAACCAAAAACACTAACCCACTAACAACAAACAACCCTAAACCACTAACAACAAACAACCCTAACACCCTAACAACAAAAAACCCTAAACCCCTAACATCAAACATCACTAACCCCCTAAGAACACAAAACATTAACACCCTAACAACAAACAACACTAACAGCCTAACAACAAAAACCAGTAAACCCCAACAAGAAACAACTCCAAACCCCTAACAACAAACACTAACCCCCTAACAACAAACAACACTAAACCCCTAACAAGAAATTACCCTAACCCCGTAATAACAAACAACACTAACCCCGTAACAACAAACAACCCTAACCCCCTAACAAGAAACAACCCTAAACACCTAACAACAACAACACTAACCCCCTAACAACAAACAACACTAACACCCTAACAACAACCAACCCTAACCCCTAAGAACAAACAACACTAAAGCCCTAAGAACAAACAACACTAACCCCCAGCAACGAACAATACTAACCCTCAGCAACACAAAACCTAACCCCTTATCAACAAACAAACCTAACCCACTAACAACAAACAACCCTAACACCCTAACAACAAACAACACTAAACCCCTAACAAGAAACTACCCTAACCCCGTAACAACAAAAAACAATAACCCTGTAACAACAAACAACCCTAACCCCCAAACAACAAACAACCCTAACCCCCTAAGAACAAACAATCCTAACCCCCGAACAACCAACAACACTAACCCCCTAACCACAGTAAACACTAACACCCTAACAACAAAAACCACTAAACCCCAACAAGAAACAACCCTAAACCCCTAACAACAAACAACACTAACCCCCTAACAACAAACAATCCTAACCAAACAACAAAAAACCCTAACCCACTAACAACAAACAACACTAACACCCTAACAACAAACAACCCTAACCCCCTAACAACAAACAACACTAACACCCTAACAACAAACAACCCTAACCCCCTAACAACAAATAGCACTAACCCCCTAACAACAAACAACCCTAAACCCCTAACATCAAAGAACACTAAAACCCTAACAACAAACAACCCTAACCCCCTAACAACAAACACTAACCCCCAAACAACAAACAACGCTAACCCCAGAAAACCAAAAACACTAACCCACTAACAACAAACAACCCTAACCCACTAACAACAAACAACCCTAACACCCTAACAACAAACAACACTAAACCCCTAACAACAAACAACCCTAAACCCCTAACATCAAACAACACTAACCCCCTAACAACACAAAACACTAACACCCTAACAACAAACAACACTAACACCCTAACAACAAAAACAACTAAACCCCAACAAGAAACAACCCTAAACCCCTAACAACAAACACTAACCCCCGAACAACAAACAACACTAAACCCCTAACAAGAAACTAACCTAACCCCGTAACAACAAACAACACTAACCTCCTAACAACAAAAAACCCTAACCCGCTAACAACAAACACCCCTAAACCCCTAACAACAAACAGTCCTAACCCCCTAACAACCTACAACACTAACCCCCTAACCACAAACAGCACAAACCCCGTAAGAACAAACAACACTAACCCCCTAAGAAGAGTCCTAACCACCTAAAAACAAACAACACTAACCCCCTAAAAAGAAACAACAATAAACCCCTAAAAACAAACAACACTCATCCCCTAAGAACAAAAAACACTAACCCTCTAACAACAAACAACACTAACCCCTAAGAACAAAAACACTAACCCCCTAACAACAAACAACACTAACCCCCTAAAAACAAACAACCCTAAAACCCTAAAAACAAACAACACTGAACCCCTAAAAACAAACAACACTAAGCCAATAACAACAAACAGCACTAACCCACTAACAACAAAAAACACTAACCCGCTAACAACATCCAACAGTAACGCCCTAACCACAAACAACACTAACCCCCTAAAAACAAACAATCCTAACCCCCTAACAACAAACAACACTCACCCCTAAAAAACAAACAACCCTAAAACCTTAAAAGCAAACAACACTGAACCCCTAAAAACAAACAACACTAAGCCCCTAACAACAAACAACAGTAACACCCGAACAACAAACACCACTAAACCCCAACAAGAAACAACCCTAAGCCCCTAACAACAAACAACACTAACCCCCTAACAACAAACAACCCTAAACCCCTAACAACAAACAACACTAACCCCCTAACAACAAAAAACACTAACACCCTAACAACAACCAACCCTAACCCCTAAGAACAAACAACACTAACGCCCTAAGAACAAACAACACTAACCCCCAGCAACGAACAATACTAACCCCCTAACAACACAAAACCTAACCCCTTATCAACAAACAACCCTAACCCACTAAAAACAAACAACCCTAACACCCTAACAACAAACAACACTAACCCCCTAACAACAAACAACCCTAAACCCCTAACATCAAGGAACACTAACACCCTAACAACAAACAACCCTAACCCCCTAACAACAAACACTAACCCCCAAACAACAAACAACCCTAGCCCCTAAAAACCAAAAACACTAACCCACTAACAACAAAAAACCCTAACCCACTAACAACAAACAACTCTAACCCCCAACAACAAACAACCCTACAACCCTATCATCAAACAACACTATCCCCCTAACAACACAAAACACTAACACCCTCACAAAAAACAACACTAACACCCTAACAACAAAAACCACTAAACCCCAACAAGAAACAACCCTAAACCCCTAACAACAAACACTAACCCCCTAACAACAAACAACACTAAACCCCTAACAAGAAACTACCCTAACCCCGTAACAACAAACAACACTAACCCCGTAACAACAAACAACCCTAACCCCCAAACAACAAACAACCCTAACCCCCTAACAACAAACAATCCTAACCCCCGAACAACCAACAACACTAACCCCCTAACCACAATAAACACTAACACCCTAACAACAAAAACCACTAAACCCCAACAATAAACAACCCTAAACCCCTAACAACAAACAACACTAACCCCCTAACAACAAACAGCCCTAACCAAACAACAAATAACCCTAACCCACTAAGAACAAACAACACTAACACCTAACAACAAACAACCCTAACCCCCTAACAACAAACAACAGTAACACCCTAACCAGAAACAACCCTAACCCCCTAACAACAAACAACACTAACCCCCTAACAACAAACAACCCTAAATCCCTAACACCAAAGAACACTAACACCCTAACAACAAACAACCCTAACCCCCTAACAACAAACACTAACCCCCAAACAACAAACAACCCTAACCCCTGAAAACCAAAAACACTAACCCACTAACAACAAACAACCCTAACCCACTAAAAACAAAAAACCCTAACACCCTAACAGCAAACAACACTAACCCCCTAACAACAAACAACCCTAAACCCCTAACATCAAACAACTCTAACCCCCCAACAACACAAAACACTAACACCCTAACAACAAACAACACTAACACCCTAACAACAAAAACCACTAAACCCCAACAAGAAACAACCCTGAACCCGTAACAACAAACACTAACCCCCGAACAACAAACAACACTAAACCCCTAACAAGAAACTAACCTAACCCCGTAACAACAAACACTAACCTCCTAACAACAAACAACCGTAACCCCTAAGAACAAACAACACTAACGCCCTAAGAACAAACAACACTAACCCCAGCAACGAACAATACTAACCCCCTAACAACACAGAACCTAACCCCTTATCAACAAACAACCCTAACCCACTAACAACAAACAACCCTAACACCCTAACAACAAACAACACTAACCCCCTAACAACAAACAACCCTAAACCCATAACATCAAAGAACACTAAAACCCTAACAACAAACAACCCTAACCCCCTAACAACAAACACTAACCCCCAAACAACAAAAAACCCTAACCCCTAAAAACCAAAAACACTAACCCACTAACAACAAACAACCGTAACCCACAAACAACAAACAACCCTAACCCCCTAACAACAAACAACCCTAAACCCCTAACATCAAACAACACTAACCCCATAACAACACAAAACACTAACACCCTAACAACAAACAACACTAACACCCTAACAACAAAAACCACTAAACCCCAACAAGAAACAACCCTGAACCCCTAACAACAAACAACACTAACCCCCTAACAACAAACAACCCTAACCAAACAACAAAAAACCCTAACCCACGAACAACAAACAACACTAACACCCTAACAACAAACAACACTAACACCCTAACAACAAACAACCCTAAACCCCTAACATCAAAGAACACTAAAACCCTAACAACAAACAACCCTAACCCCCTAACAACAAACACTAACCCCCAAACAACAAACAACCCTAACCCCTGAAAACCAAAAACACTAACCCACTAACAACAAACAACCGTAACCCTAACCCCCTAACAACAAACAACCCTAACCAAACAACAAAAAACCCTAACCCACGAACAACAAACAACACTAACACCCTAACAACAAACAACACTAACACCCTAACAACAAAAAACCCTAAACCCCTAACATCAAAGAACACTAAAACCCTAACAACAAACAACCCTAACCCCCTAACAACAAACACTAACCCTCAAACAACAAACAACCCTAACCCCTGAAAACCAAAAACACTAACCCACTAACAACAAACAACCCTAACCCACTAACAACAAACAATCCTAACACCCTAACAACAAACAACACTAAACCCCTAAGAACAAACAACCCTAAACCCCTAACATCAAACAACACTAACCCACTAACAAAAAACAACCCTAACACCCTAACAACAAACAACACTAAACAACTAACAACAAACAACCCTAAACCCCTAACATCAAACAACACTAACCCCCTAACAACACAAAACACTAACACCCTAACAACAAACAACACTAACACCCTAACAACAAAAACAACTAAACCCCAACAAGAAACAACCCTAAACCCCTAACAACAAACACTAACCCCCTAACAACAAACAACACTAAACCCCTAACAAGAAACTAACCTAATCCCGTAACAACAAACAACACTAACCTCCTAACAACAAACAACCCTAACCCCCTAACAACAAACACCCCTAAACCCCTAACAACAAACAATCCTAACCCCCTAACAACCTACAACACTAACCCCCTAACCACAAACAGCACAAACCCCGTAAGAACAAACAACACTAACCCCCTAACAAGAGTCCTAACCACCTAAAAACAAACAACACTAACCCCCTAAAAAGAAACAACAATAAACCCCTAAAAACAAACAACACTCATCCCCTAAGAACAAACAACACTAACCCCCTAACAACAAACAACACTAACCCCTAAGAACAAAAACATTAACCCCCTAACAACAAACAACACTAACCCCCTAAAAACAAACAACCCTAAAACCCTAAAAACAAACAACACTGAACCCCTAAAAACAAACAACACTAAGCCAATAACAACAAACATCACTAACCCACTAACAACAAAAAACACTAACCCGCTAACAACATCCAACAGTAACGCCCTAACCACAAACAACACTAACCCCCTAAAAACAAACAATCCTAACCCCCTAACAACAAACAACACTCACCCCTAAAAAACAAACAACCCTAAAACCTTAAAAGCAAACAACACTGAACCCCTAAAAACAAACAACACTAAGCCCCTAACAACAAACAACAGTAACACCCGAACAACAAACACCACTAAACCCCAACAAGAAACAACCCTAAGCCCCTAACAACAAACAACACTAACCCCCTAACAAGAAACAACCCTAAACCCCTAACAACAAACAACACTAACCCCCTAACAACAAAAAACACTAACACCCTAACAACAACCAACCCTAACCCCTAAGAACAAACAACACTAACGCCCTAAGAACAAACAACACTAACCCCCAGCAACGAACAATACTAACCCCCTAACAACACAAAACCTAACCCCTTATCAACAAACAACCCTAACCCACTAACAACAAACAACCCTAACACCCTAACAACAAACAACACTAACCCCCTAACAACAAACAACCCTAAACCCCTAACATCAAAGAACACTAACACCCTAACAACTAACAACCCTAGCCCCCTAACAACAAACACGAACCCCCAAACAACAAACAACCCTAACCCCTTAAAACCAAAAACACTAACCCACTAACAACAAACAACCCTAACCCACTAACAACAAACAACTCTAACCCCCAACAACAAACAACCCTACACCCCTAACATCAAACAACACTATCCCCCTAACAACACAAAACACTAACAGCCTCACAAAAAACAACAATAACACCCTAACAACAAAAACCACTAAACCCCAACAAGAAACAACCCTAAACCCCTAACAAAAAACACTAACCCCCTAACAACAAACAACCCTAAACCCCTAACAAGAAACTACCCTAACCCCGTAACAACAAACAACACTAACACCCTAACAACAAACAACCCTAACCCCCAAACAACAAACAACCCTAACCCCCTAACAACAAACAATCCTAACCCCCAAACAACCAACAACACTAACCCCCTAACCACAATAAACACTAACACTCTAATAACAAAAACCACTAAACCCCAACAAGAAACAACCCTAAACCCCTAACAACAAACAACACTAACCCCCTAACAACAAACAACCCTAACCAAACAACAAAAACCCTAACCCACTAACAACAAACAACACTAACACCCTAACAACAAACAACCCTAAACCCCTAACATCAAAGAACACTAACACCTAACAACAAACAACCCTAACCCCCTAACAACAAACACTAACCCCCAAACAACAAACAACCCTAACCCCTAAAAACCAAAAACACTAACCCACTAACAACAAACAACCCTAAACCACTAACAACAAACAACCCTAACACCCTAACAACAAACAACACTAACCACCTAACAACAAACAACCCTAAACCCCTAACATCAAACAACACTAACCCCCTAACAACACAAAACACTAACACCCTAACAACAGACAACCCTAACCCCCTAACAACAAACACTAACCCCCGAACAACAAACAACCCTAACCCCTAAAAACCAAAAACACTAACCCACTAACAACAAACAACCCTAAACCACTAACAACAAACAACCCTAACACCCTAACAACAAACAACACTAACCCCCTAACAACAAACAACCCTAAACCCCTAACATCAAACAACACTAACCCCCTAACAACACAAAACACTAACACCCTAACAACAAACACACTAACCCCCTAACAACAAACAACACTAACCCCCTAACAACAAACAACCCTAAACCCCTAACATCAAACAACACTAACCCCCTAAGAACACAAAACATTAACACCCTAACAACAAACAACACTAACAGCCTAACAACAAAAACCACTAAACCCCAACAAGAAACAACCCCAAACCCCTAACAACAAACACTAACCCCCTAACAACAAACAACACTAAACCCCTAACAAGAAATTACCCTAACCCCGTAATAACAAACAACACTAACCCCGTAACAACAAACAACCCTAACCCCCTAACAAGAAACAACCCTAAACCCCTAACAACAACAACACTAACCCCCTAACAACAAACAACACTAACACCCTAACAACAACCAACCCTAACCCCTAAGAACAAACAACACTAAAGCCCTAAAAACAAACAACACTAACCCCCAGCAACGAACAATACTAACCCTCAGCAACACAAAACCTAACCCCTTATCAACAAACAACCCTAACCCACTAACAACAAACAACCCTAACACCCTAACAACAAACAACACTAAACCCCTAACAAGAAACTACCCTAACCCCGTAACAACAAACAACAATAACCCTGTAACAACAAACAACCCTAACCCCCAAACAACAAACAACCCTAACCCCCTAAGAACAAACAATCCTAACCCCCGAACAACCAACAACACTAACCCCCTAACCACAGTAAACACTAACACCCTAACAACAAAAACCAGTAAACCCCAACAAGAAACAACCCTAAACCCCTAACAACAAACAACACTAACCCCCTAACAACAAACAATCCTAACCAAACAACAAAAAACCCTAACCCACTAACAACAAACAACACTAACACCCTAACAACAAACAACCCTAACCCCCTAACAACAAACAACACTAACACCCTAACAACAAACAACCCTAACCCCCTAACAACAAATAGCACTAACACCCTAACAACAAACAACCCTAAACCCCTAACATCAAAGAACACTAAAACCCTAACAACAAACAACCCTAACCCCCTAACAACAAACACTAACCCCCAAACAAAAAACAACGCTAACCCCAGAAAACCAAAAACACTAACCCACTAACAACAAACAACCCTAACCCACTAACAACAAACAACCCTAACACCCTAACAACAAACAACACTAAACCCCTAACAACAAACAACCCTAAACCCCTAACATCAAACAACACTAACCCCCTAACAACACAAAACACTAACACCCTAACAACAAACAACACTAACACCCTAACAACAAAAACAACTAAACCCCAACAAGAAACAACCCTAAACCCCTAACAACAAACACTAACCCCCTAACAACAAACAACACTAAACCCCTTAGAAGAAACTAACCTAACCCCGTAACAACAAACAACACTAACCTCCTAACAACAAACAACCCTAACCCCCTAACAACAAACACCCCTAAACCCCTAACAACAAACAATCCTAACCCCCTAACAACCTACAACACTAACCCCCTAACCACAAACAGCACAAACCCCGTAAGAACAAACAACACTAACCCCCTAACAAGAGTCCTAACCACCTAAAAACAAACAACACTAACCCCCTAAAAAGAAACAACAATAAACCCCTAAAAACAAACAACACTCATCCCCTAAGAACAAACAACACTAACCCTCTAACAACAAACAACACTAACCCCTAAGAACAAAAACACTAACCCCCTAACAACAAACAACACTAACACCCTAAAAACAAACAACCCTAAGACCCTAAAAACAAACAACACTGAACCCCTAAAAACAAACAACACTAAGCCAATAACAACAAACATCACTAACCCACTAACAACAAAAAACACTAACCCGCTAACAACATCCAACAGTAACGCCCTAACCACAAACAACACTAACCCCCTAAAAACAAACAATCCTAACCCCCTAACAACAAACAACACTCACCCCTAAAAAACAAACAACCCTAAAACCTTAAAAGCAAACAACACTGAACCCCTAAAAACAAACAACACTAAGCCCCTAACAACAAACAACAGTAACACCCGAACAACAAACACCACTAAACCCCAACAAGAAACAACCCTAAGCCCCTAACAACAAACAACACTAACCCCCTAACAAGAAACAACCCTAAACCCCTAACAACAAACAACACTAACCCCCTAACAACAAAAAACACTAACACCCTAACAACAACCAACCCTAACCCCTAAGAACAAACAACACTAACGCCCTAAGAACAAACAACACTAACCCCCAGCAACGAACAATACTAACCCCCTAACAACACAAAACCTAACCCCTTATCAACAAACAACCCTAACCCACTAACAACAAACAACCCTAACACCCTAACAACAAACAACACTAACCCCCCAACAACAAACAACCCTAAACCCCTAACATCAAAGAACACTAACACCCTAACAACAAACAACCCTAGCCCCCTAACAACAAACACGAACCCCCAAACAACAAACAACCCTAACCCCTTAAAACCAAAAACACTAACCCACTAACAACAAACAACCCTAACCCACTAACAACAAACAACTCTAACCCCCTAACAACAAACAACCCTACACCCCTAACATCAAACAACACTATCCCCCTAACAACACAAAACACTAACAGCCTCACAAAAAACAACACTAACACCCTAACAACAAAAACCACTAAACCCCAACAAGAAACAACCCTAAACCCCTAACAAAAAACACTAACCCCCTAACAACAAACAACCCTAAACCCCTAACAAGAAACTACCCTAACCCCGTAACAACAAACAACACTAACACCCTAACAACAAACAACCCTAACCCCCAAACAACAAACAACCCTAACCCCCTAACAACAAACAATCCTAACCCCCAAACAACCAACAACACTAACCCCCTAACCACAATAAACACTAACACTCTAACAACAAAAACCACTAAACCCCAACAAGAAACAACCCTAAACCCCTAACAACAAACAACACTAACCCCCTAACAACAAACAACCCTAACCAAACAACAAAAACCCTAACCCACTAACAACAAACAACACTAACACCCTAACAACAAACAACCCTAAACCCCTAACATCAAAGAACACTAACACCCTAACAACAAACAACCCTAACCCCCTAACAACAAATAGCACTAACCCCCTAACAACAAACAACCCTAAACCCCTAACGTCAAAGAACACTAAAACCCTAACAACAAACAACCCTAACCCCCTAACAACAAACACTAACCCCCAAACAACAAACAACCCTAACCCCTGAAAACCAAAAACACTAACCCACTAACAACAAACAACCCTAACCCACTAACAACAAACAACCCTAACACCCTAACAACAAACAACACTAAACCCCTAACAACAAACAACCCTAAACCCCTAACATCAAACAACACTAACCCCCTAACAACACAAAACACTAACACCCTAACAACAAACAACACTAACACCCTAACAACAAAAACAACTAAACCCCTACAAGAAACAACCCTAAACCCCTAACAACAAACACTAACCCCCGAACAACAAACAACACTAAACCCCTAACAAGAAACTAACCTAACCCCGTAACAACAAACAACACTAACCTCCTAACAACAAACAAACCTAACCCCCTAACAACAAACACCCCTAAACCCCTAACAACAAACAGTCCTAACCCCCTAACAACCTACAACACTAACTCCCTAACCACAAACAGCACAAACCCCGTAAGAACAAACAACACTAACCCCCTAAGAAGAGTCCTAACCACCTAAAAACAAACAACACTAACCCCCTAAAAAGAAACAACAATAAACCCCTAAAAACAAACAACACTCATCCCCTAAGAACAAAAAACACTAACCCTCTAACAACAAACAACACTAACCCCTAAGAACAAAAACACTAACCCCCTAACAACAAACAACACTAACCCCCTAAAAACAAACAACCCTAAAACCCTAAAAACAAACAACACTGAACCCCTAAAAACAAACAACACTAAGCCAATAACAACAAACATCACTAACCCACTAACAACAAAAAACACTAACCCGCTAACAACATCCAACAGTAACGCCCTAACCACAAACAACACTAACCCCCTAAAAACAAACAATCCTAACCCCCTAACAACAAACAACACTCACCCCTAAAAAACAAACAACCCTAAAACCTTAAAAGCAAACAACACTGAACCCCTAAAAACAAACAACACTAAGCCCCTAACAACAAACAACAGTAACACCCGAACAACAAACACCACTAAACCCCAACAAGAAACAACCCTAAGCCCCTAACAACAAACAACACTAACCCCCTAACAAGAAACAACCCTAAACCCCTAACAACAAACAACACTAACCCCCTAACAACAAAAAACACTAACACCCTAACAACAACCAACCCTAACCCCTAAGAACAAACAACACTAACGCCCTAAGAACAAACAACACTAACCCCCAGCAACGAACAATACTAACCCCCTAACAACACAAAACCTAACCCCTTATCAACAAACAACCCTAACCCACTAACAACAAACAACCCTAACACCCTAACAACAAACAACACTAACCCCCTAACAACAAACAACCCTAAACCCCTAACATCAAAGAACACTAACACCCTAACAACTAACAACCCTAGCCCCCTAACAACAAACACGAACCCCCAAACAACAAACAACCCTAACCCCTTAAAACCAAAAACACTAACCCACTAACAACAAACAACCCTAACCCACTAACAACAAACAACTCTAACCCCCTAACAACAAACAACCCTACACCCCTAACATCAAACAACACTATCCCCCTAACAACACAAAACACTAACAGTCTCACAAAAAACAACACTAACACCCTAACAACAAAAACCACTAAACCCCAACAAGAAACAACCCTAAACCCCTAACAAAAAACACTAACCCCCTAACAACAAACAACCCTAAACCCCTAACAAGAAACTACCCTAACCCCGTAACAACAAACAACACTAACACCCTAACAACAAACAACCCTAACCCCCAAACATCAAACAACCCTAACCCCCTAACAACAAACAATCCTAACCCCCAAACAACCAACAACACTAACCCCCTAACCACAATAAACACTAACACTCTAACAACAAAAACCACTAAACCCCAACAAGAAACAACCCTAAACCCCTAACAACAAACAACACTAACCCCCTAACAACAAACAACCCTAACCAAACAACAAAAACCCTAACCCACTAACAACAAACAACACTAACACCCTAACAACAAACAACCCTAAACCCCTAACATCAAAGAACACTAACACCTAACAACAAACAACCCTAACCCCCTAACAACAAACACTAACCCCCAAACAACAAACAACCCTAACCCCTAAAAACCAAAAACACTAACCCACTAACAACAAACAACCCTAAACCACTAACAACAAACAACCCTAACACCCTAACAACAAACAACACTAACCACCTAACAACAAACAACCCTAAACCCCTAACATCAAACAACACTAACCCCCTAACAACACAAAACACTAACACCCTAACAACAGACAACCCTAACCCCCTAACAACAAACACTAACCCCCGAACAACAAACAACCCTAACCCCTAAAAACCAAAAACACTAACCCACTAACAACAAACAACCCTAAACCACTGACAACAAACAACCCTAACACCCTAACAACAAACAACACTAACCCCCTAACAACAAACAACCCTAAACCCCTAACATCAAACAACACTAACCCCCTAACAACACAAAACACTAACACCCTAACAACAAACACACTAACCCCCTAACAACAAACAACACTAACCCCCTAACAACAAACAACCCTAAACCCCTAACATCAAACAACACTAACCCCCTAAGAACACAAAACATTAACACCCTAACAACAAACAACACTAACAGCCTAACAACAAAAACCACTAAACCCCAACAAGAAACAACCCCAAACCCCTAACAACAAACACTAACCCCCTAACAACAAACAACACTAAACCCCTAACAAGAAATTACCCTAACCCCGTAATAACAAACAACACTAACCCCGTAACAACAAACAACCCTAACCCCCTAACAAGAAACAACCCTAAACCCCTAACAACAACAACACTAACCCCCTAACAACAAACAACACTGACACCCTAACAACAACCAACCCTAACCCCTAAGAACAAACAACATTAAAGCCCTAAGAACAAACAACACTAACCCCCAGCAACGAACAATACTAACCCTCAGCAACACAAAACCTAACCCCTTATCAACAAACAACCCTAACCCACTAACAACAAACAACCCTAACACCCTAACAACAAACACTAAACCCCTAACAAGAAACTACCCTAACCCCGTAACAACAAACAACAATAACCCTTTAACAACAAACAACCCTAACCCCCAAACAACAAACAACCCTAACCCCCTAAGAACAAACAATCCTAACCCCCGAACAACCAACAACACTAACCCCCTAACCACAGTAAACACTAACACCCTAACAACAAAAACCACTAAACCCCAACAAGAAACAACCCTAAACCCCTAACAACAAACAACACTAACCCCCTAACAACAAACAATCCTAACCAAACAACAAAAAACCCTAACCCACTAACAACAAACAACACTAACACCCTAACAACAAACAACCCTAACCCCCTAACAACAAACAACACTAACACCCTAACAACAAACAACCCTAACCCCCTAACAACAAATAGCACTAACCCCCTAACAACAAACAACCCTAAACCCCTAACGTCAAAGAACACTAAAACCCTAACAACAAACAACCCTAACCCCCTAACAACAAACACTAACCCCCAAACAACAAACAACCCTAACCCCTGAAAACCAAAAACACTAACCCACTAACAACAAACAACCCTAACCCACTAACAACAAACAACCCTAACACCCTAACAACAAACAACACTAAACCCCTAACAACAAACAACCCTAAACCCCTAACATCAAACAACACTAACCCCCTAACAACACAAAACACTAACACCCTAACAACAAACAACACTAACACCCTAACAACAAAAACAACTAAACCCCTACAAGAAACAACCCTAAACCCCTAACAACAAACACTAACCCCCGAACAACAAACAACACTAAACCCCTAACAAGAAACTAACCTAACCCCGTAACAACAAACAACACTAACCTCCTAACAACAAACAAACCTAACCCCCTAACAACAAACACCCCTAAACCCCTAACAACAAACAGTCCTAACCCCCTAACAACCTACAACACTAACTCCCTAACCACAAACAGCACAAACCCCGTAAGAACAAACAACACTAACCCCCTAAGAAGAGTCCTAACCACCTAAAAACAAACAACAGTAACCCCCTAAAAAGAAACAACAATAAACCCCTAAAAACAAACAACACTCATCCCCTAAGAACAAAAAACACTAACCCTCTAACAACAAACAACACTAACCCCTAAGAACAAAAACACTAACCCCCTAACAACAAACAACACTAACCCCCTAAAAACAAACAACCCTAAAACCCTAAAAACAAACAACACTGAACCCCTAAAAACAAACAACACTAAGCCAATAACAACAAACATCACTAACCCACTAACAACAAAAAACACTAACCCGCTAACAACATCCAACAGTAACGCCCTAACCACAAACAACACTAACCCCCTAAAAACAAACAATCCTAACCCCCTAACAACAAACAACACTCACCCCTAAAAAACAAACAACACTAAAACCTTAAAAGCAAACAACACTGAACCCCTAAAAACAAACAACACTAAGCCCCTAACAACAAACAACAGTAACACCCGAACAACAAACACCACTAAACCCCAACAAGAAACAACCCTAAGCCCCTAACAACAAACAACACTAACCCCCAACAAGAAACAACCATAAACCCCTAACAACAAACAACACTAACCCCCTAACAACAAAAAACATTAACACCCTAACAACAACCAACCCTAACCCCTAAGAACAAACAACACTAACGCCCTAAGAACAAACAACACTAACCCCCAGCAACGAACAATACTAACCCCCTAACAACCCAAAACCTAACCCCTTATCAACAAACAACCCTAACCCACTAACAACAAACAACCCTAACACCCTAACAACAAACAACACTAACCCCCTAACAACAAACAACCCTAAACCCCTAACATCAAAGAACACTAACACCCTAACAACAAACAACCCTAACCCCCTAACAACAAACACTAACCCCCAAACAACAAACAACCCTAACCCCTAAAAACCAAAAACACTAACCCACTAACAACAAAAAACCCTAACCCACTAACAACAAACAACTCTAACCCCCAACAACAAACAACCCTACAACCCTAACATCAAACAACACTATCCCCCTAACAACACAAAACACTAACACCCTCACAAAAAACAACACTAACACCCTAACAACAAAAACCACTAAACCCCAACAAGAAACAACCCTAAACCCCTAACAACAAACACTAACCCCCTAACAACAAACAACACTAAACCCCTAACAAGAAACTACCCTAACCCCGTAACAACAAACAACACTAACCCCGTAACAACAAACAACCCTAACCCCCAAACAACAAACAACCCTAACCCCCTAACAACAAACAATCCTAACCCCCGAACAACCAACAACACTAACCCCCTAACCACAATAAACACTAACACCCTAACAACAAAAACCAGTAAACCCCAAAAAGAAACAACCCTAAACCCCTAACAACAAACAACACTAACCCCCTAACAACAAACAACCCTAACCAAACAACAAACAACCCTAACCCACTAAGAACAAACAACACTAACACCTAACAACAAACAACCCTAACCCCCTAACAACAAACAACAGTAACACCCTAACCAGAAACAACCCTAACCCCCTAACAACAAACAACACTAACCCCCTAAGAACAAACAACCCTAAATCCCTAACACCAAAGAACATTAACACCCTAACAACAAACAACTCTAACCCCCTAACAACAAACACTAACCCCCAAACAACAAACAACCCTAACCCCTGAAAACCAAAAACACTAACCCACTAACAACAAACAACCCTAACCCACTAAAAACAAAAAACCCTAACACCCTAACAGCAAACAACACTAACCCCCTAACAACAAACAACCCTAAACCCCTAACATCAAACAACTCTAACCCCCCAACAACACAAAACACTAACACCCTAACAACAAACAACACTAACACCCTAACAACAAAAACCACTAAACCCCAACAAGAAACAACCCTGAACCCGTAACAACAAACACTAACCCCCGAACAACAAACAACACTAAACACCTAACAAGAAACTAACCTAACCCCGTAACAACAAACACTAACCTCCTAACAACAAACAACCCTAACCCCTAAGAACAAACAACACTAACGCCCTAAGAACAAACAACACTAACCCCCAGCAACGAACAATACTAACCCCCTAACAACACAGAACCTAACCCCTTATCAACAAACACCCCTAACCCACTAACAACAAACAACCCTAACACCCTAACAACAAACAACACTAACCCCCTAACAACAAACAACCCTAAACCCATAACATCAAAGAACACTAACACCCTAACAAGAAACAACCCTAGCCCCCTAACAACAAACACTAACCCCCAAACAACAAACAACCCTAACCCCTAAAAACCAAAAACACTAACCCACTAACAACAAACAACCGTAACCCACTAACAACAAACAACCCTAACCCCCTAACAACAAACAACCCTAAACCCCTAACATCAAACAACACTAACCCCATAACAACACAAAACACTAACACCCTAACAACAAACAACACTAACACCCTAACAACAAAAACCACTAAACCCCAACAAGAAACAACCCTGAACCCCTAACAACAAACAACACTAACCCCCTAACAACAAACAACCCTAACCAAACAACAAAAAACCCTAACCCACGAACAACAAACAACACTAACACCCTAACAACAAACAACACTAACACCCTAACAACAAACAACCCTAAACCCCTAACATCAAAGAACACTAAAACCCTAACAACAAACAACCCTAACCCCCTAACAACAAACACTAACCCCCAAACAACAAACAACCCTAACCCCTGAAAACCAAAAACACTAACCCACTAACAACAAACAACCCTAACCCACTAACAACAAACAATCCTAACACCCTAACAACAAACAACACTAAACCCCTAACAACAAACAACCCTAAACCCCTAACATCAAACAACACTAACCCACTAACAAAATACAACCCTAACACCCTAACAACAAACAACACTAAACAACTAACAACAAACAACCCTAAACCCCTAACATCAAACAACACTAACCCCCTAACAACACAAAACACTAACACCCTAACAACAAACAACACTAACACCCTAACAACAAAAACAACTAAACCCCAACAAGAAACAACCCTAAACCCCTAACAGCAAACACTAACCCCCTAACAACAAACAACACTAAACCCCTAACAAGAAACTAACCTAACCCCGTAACAACAAACAACACTAACCTCCTAACAACAAACAACCCTAACCCCCTAACAACAAACACCCCTAAACCCCTAACAACAAACAATCCTAACCCCCTAACAACCTACAACACTAACCCCCTAACCACAAACAGCACAAACCCCGTAAGAACAAACAACACTAACCCCCTAACAAGAGTCCTAACCACCTAAAAACAAACAACACTAACCCCCTAAAAAGAAACAACAATAAACCCCTAAAAACAAACAACACTCATCCCCTAAGAACAAACAACACTAACCCTCTAACAACAAACAACACTAACCCCTAAGAACAAAAACACTAACCCCCTAACAACAAACAACACTAACACCCTAAAAACAAACAACCCTAAAACCCTAAAAACAAACAACACTGAACCCCTAAAAACAAACAACACTAAGCCAATAACAACAAACATCACTAACCCACTAACAACAAAAAACACTAACCCGCTAACAACATCCAACAGTAACGCCCTAACCACAAACAATACTAACCCCCTAAAAACAAACAATCCTAACCCTCTAACAAAAAACAACACTCACCCCTAAAAAACAAACAACCCTAAAACCTTAAAAGCAATCAACACTGAACCCCTAAAAACAAACAACACTAAGCCCCTAACAACAAACAACAGTAACACCCGAACAACAAACACCACTAAACCCAACAAGAAACAACCCTAAGCCCCTAACAACAAACAACACTAACCCCCTAACAAGAAACAACCCTAAACCCCTAACAACAAACAACACTAACCCCCTAACAACAAAAAACACTAACACCCTAACAACAACCAACCCTAACCCCTAAGAACAAACAACACTAACGCCCTAAGAACAAACAACACTAACCCCCAGCAACGAACAATACTAACCCCCTAACAACACAAAACCTAACCCCTTATCAACAAACAACCCTAACCCACTAACAACAAACAACCCTAACACCCTAACAACAAACAACACTAACCCACTAACAACAAACAACCCTAAACCCCTAACATCAAAGAACACTAACACCCTAACAACAAACAACCCTAGCCCCCTAACAACAAACATGAACCCCCAAACAACAAACAACCCTAACCCCTTAAAACCAAAAACACTAACCCACTAACAACAAACAACCCTAACCCACTAACAACAAACAACTCTAACCCCCTAACAACAAACAACCCTACACCCCTAACATCAAACAACACTATCCCCCTAACAACACAAAACACTAACAGCCTCACAAAAAACAACACTAACACCCTAACAACAAAAACCACTAAACCCCAACAAGAAACAACCCTAAACCCCTAACAACAAACACTAACCCCCTAACAACAAACAACACTAAACCCCTAACAAGAAACTACCCTAACCCCGTAACAACAAACAACACTAACCCCGAAACAACAAACAACCCTAACCCCCAAACAACAAACAACCCTAACCCCCTAACAACAAACAATCCTAACCCCCGAACAACCAACAACACTAACCCCCTAACCACAATAAACACTAACACCCTAACAACAAAAACCACTAAACCCCAACAACAAACAACCCTAAACCCCTAACAACAAACAACACTAACCCCCTAACAACAAACAACCCTAACCAAACAACAAACAACCCTAACCCACTAACAACAAACAACACTAACACCCTAACAACAAACAACCCTAACCCCCTAACAACAAACAACAGTAACACCCTAAACAGAAACAACCCTAACCCCCTAACAACAAACAACACTAACCCCCTAACAACAAACAACCCTAAATCCCTAACACCAAAGAACACTAACATCCTAACAACAAACAACCCTAACCCCCTAACAACAAACACTAACCCCCAAACAACAAACAACCCTAACCCCTGAAAACCAAAAACACTAACCCACTAACAACAAACAACCCTAACCCACTAAAAACAAAAAACCCTAACACCCTAACAGCAAACAACACTAACCCCCTAACAACAAACAACCCTAAACCCCTAACATCAAACAACTCTAACCCCCCAACAACACAAAACACTAACACCCTAACAACAAACAACACTAACACCCTAACAACAAAAACCACTAAACCCAAACAAGAAACAACCCTGAACCCGTAACAACAAACACTAACCCCCGAACAACAAACAACACTAAACACCTAACAAGAAACTAACCTAACCCCGTAACAACAAACACTAACCTCCTAACAACAAACAACCCTAACCCCTAAGAACAAACAACACTAACGCCCTAAGAACAAACAACACTAACCCCCAGCAACGAACAATACTAACCCCCTAACAACACAGAACCTAACCCCTTATCAACAAACACCCCTAACCCACTAACAACAAACAACCCTAACACCCTAACAACAAACAACACTAACCCCCTAACAACAAACAACCCTAAACCCATAACATCAAAGAACACTAACACCCTAACAAGAAACAACCCTAGCCCCCTAACAACAAACACTAACCCCCAAACAACAAACAACCCTAACCCCTAAAAACCAAAAACACTAACCCACTAACAACAAACAACCGTAACCCACTAACAACAAACAACCCTAACCCCCTAACAACAAACAACCCTAAACCCCTAACATCAAACAACACTAACCCCATAACAACACAAAACACTAACACCCTAACCACAAACAACACTAACCCCCTAAAAACAAACAATCCTAACCCCCTAACAACAAACAACACTCACCCCTAAAAAACAAACAACCCTAAAACCTTAAAAGCAAACAACACTGAACCCCTAAAAACAAACAACACTAAGCCCCTAACAACAAACAACAGTAACACCCGAACAACAAACACCACTAAACCCCAACAAGAAACAACCCTAAGCCCCTAACAACAAACAACACTAACCCCCTAACAAGAAACAACCCTAAACCCCTAACAACAAACAACACTAACCCCCTAACAACAAAAAACACTAACACCCTAACAACAACCAACCCTAACCCCTAAGAACAAACAACACTAACCCCCAGCAACGAACAATACTAACCCCCTAACAACACAAAACCTAACCCCTTATCAACAAACAACCCTAACCCACTAACAACAAACAACCCTAACACCCTAACAACAAACAACACTAACCCCCTAACAACAAACAACCCTAAACCCCTAACATCAAAGAACACTAACACCCTAACAACTAACAACCCTAGCCCCCTAACAACAAACACGAACCCCCAAACAACAAACAACCCTAACCCCTTAAAACCAAAAACACTAACCCACTAACAACAAACAACCCTAACCCACTAACAACAAACAACTCTAACCCCCTAACAACAAACAACCCTACACCCCTAACATCAAACAACACTATCCCCCTAACAACACAAAACACTAACAGTCTCACAAAAAACAACACTAACACCCTAACAACAAAAACCACTAAACCCCAACAAGAAACAACCCTAAACCCCTAACAAAAAACACTAACCCCCTAACAACAAACAACCCTAAACCCCTAACAAGAAACTACCCTAACCCCGTAACAACAAACAACACTAACACCCTAACAACAAACAACCCTAACCCCCAAACATCAAACAACCCTAACCCCCTAACAACAAACAATCCTAACCCCCAAACAACCAACAACACTAACCCCCTAACCACAATAAACACTAACACTCTAACAACAAAAACCACTAAACCCCAACAAGAAACAACCCTAAACCCCTAACAACAAACAACACTAACCCCCTAACAACAAACAACCCTAACCAAACAACAAAAACCCTAACCCACTAACAACAAACAACACTAACACCCTAACAACAAACAACCCTAAACCCCTAACATCAAAGAACACTAACACCTAACAACAAACAACCCTAACCCCCTAACAACAAACACTAACCCCCAAACAACAAACAACCCTAACCCCTAAAAACCAAAAACACTAACCCACTAACAACAAACAACCCTAAACCACTAACAACAAACAACCCTAACACCCTAACAACAAACAACACTAACCACCTAACAACAAACAACCCTAAACCCCTAACATCAAACAACACTAACCCCCTAACAACACAAAACACTAACACCCTAACAACAGACAACCCTAACCCCCTAACAACAAACACTAACCCCCGAACAACAAACAACCCTAACCCCTAAAAACCAAAAACACTAACCCACTAACAACAAACAACCCTAAACCACTGACAACAAACAACCCTAACACCCTAACAACAAACAACACTAACCCCCTAACAACAAACAACCCTAAACCCCTAACATCAAACAACACTAACCCCCTAACAACACAAAACACTAACACCCTAACAACAAACACACTAACCCCCTAACAACAAACAACACTAACCCCCTAACAACAAACAACCCTAAACCCCTAACATCAAACAACACTAACCCCCTAAGAACACAAAACATTAACACCCTAACAACAAACAACACTAACAGCCTAACAACAAAAACCACTAAACCCCAACAAGAAACAACCCCAAACCCCTAACAACAAACACTAACCCCCTAACAACAAACAACACTAAACCCCTAACAAGAAATTACCCTAACCCCGTAATAACAAACAACACTAACCCCGTAACAACAAACAACCCTAACCCCCTAACAAGAAACAACCCTAAACCCCTAACAACAACAACACTAACCCCCTAACAACAAACAACACTGACACCCTAACAACAACCAACCCTAACCCCTAAGAACAAACAACATTAAAGCCCTAAGAACAAACAACACTAACCCCCAGCAACGAACAATACTAACCCTCAGCAACACAAAACCTAACCCCTTATCAACAAACAACCCTAACCCACTAACAACAAACAACCCTAACACCCTAACAACAAACACTAAACCCCTAACAAGAAACTACCCTAACCCCGTAACAACAAACAACAATAACCCTGTAACAACAAACAACCCTAACCCCCAAACAACAAACAACCCTAACCCCCTAAGAACAAACAATCCTAACCCCCGAACAACCAACAACACTAACCCCCTAACCACAGTAAACACTAACACCCTAACAACAAAAACCACTAAACCCCAACAAGAAACAACCCTAAACCCCTAAGAACAAACAACACTAACCCCCTAACAACAAACAATCCTAACCAAACAACAAAAAACCCTAACCCACTAACAACAAACAACACTAACACCCTAACAACAAACAACCCTAACCCCCTAACAACAAACAACACTAACACCCTAACAACAAACAACCCTAACCCCCTAACAACAAATAGCACTAACCCCCTAACAACAAACAACCCTAAACCCCTAACGTCAAAGAACACTAAAACCCTAACAACAAACAACCCTAACCCCCTAACAACAAACACTAACCCCCAAACAACAAACAACCCTAACCCCTGAAAACCAAAAACACTAACCCACTAACAACAAACAACCCTAACCCACTAACAACAAACAACCCTAACACCCTAACAACAAACAACACTAAACCCCTAACAACAAACAACCCTAAACCCCTAACATCAAACAACACTAACCCCCTAACAACACAAAACACTAACACCCTAACAACAAACAACACTAACACCCTAACAACAAAAACAACTAAACCCCTACAAGAAACAACCCTAAACCCCTAACAACAAACACTAACCCCCGAACAACAAACAACACTAAACCCCTAACAAGAAACTAACCTAACCCCGTAACAACAAACAACACTAACCTCCTAACAACAAACAAACCTAACCCCCTAACAACAAACACCCCTAAACCCCTAACAACAAACAGTCCTAACCCCCTAACAACCTACAACACTAACTCCCTAACCACAAACAGCACAAACCCCGTAAGAACAAACAACACTAACCCCCTAAGAAGAGTCCTAACCACCTAAAAACAAACAACAGTAACCCCCTAAAAAGAAACAACAATAAACCCCTAAAAACAAACAACACTCATCCCCTAAGAACAAAAAACACTAACCCTCTAACAACAAACAACACTAACCCCTAAGAACAAAAACACTAACCCCCTAACAACAAACAACACTAACCCCCTAAAAACAAACAACCCTAAAACCCTAAAAACAAACAACACTGAACCCCTAAAAACAAACAACACTAAGCCAATAACAACAAACATCACTAACCCACTAACAACAAAAAACACTAACCCGCTAACAACATCCAACAGTAACGCCCTAACCACAAACAACACTAACCCCCTAAAAACAAACAATCCTAACCCCCTAACAACAAACAACACTCACCCCTAAAAAACAAACAACCCTAAAACCTTAAAAGCAAACAACACTGAACCCCTAAAAACAAACAACACTAAGCCCCTAACAACAAACAACAGTAACACCCGAACAACAAACACCACTAAACCCCAACAAGAAACAACCCTAAGCCCCTAACAACAAACAACACTAACCCCCAACAAGAAACAACCATAAACCCCTAACAACAAACAACACTAACCCCCTAACAACAAAAAACATTAACACCCTAACAACAACCAACCCTAACCCCTAAGAACAAACAACACTAACGCCCTAAGAACAAACAACACTAA
Organism: Elephas maximus indicus; assembly: GCF_024166365.1. NCBI lineage: Eukaryota > Metazoa > Chordata > Mammalia > Proboscidea > Elephantidae > Elephas > Elephas maximus. The sequence continues at coordinate 96,019,712 of NC_064833.1, forward strand.
CCCCCAGCAACGAACAATACTAACCCCCTAACAACCCAAAACCTAACCCCTTATCAACAAACAACCCTAACCCACTAACAACAAACAACCCTAACACCCTAACAACAAACAACACTAACCCCCTAACAACAAACAACCCTAAACCCCTAACATCAAAGAACACTAACACCCTAACAACAAACAACCCTAACCCCCTAACAACAAACACTAACCCCCAAACAACAAACAACCCTAACCCCTAAAAACCAAAAACACTAACCCACTAACAACAAAAAACCCTAACCCACTAACAACAAACAACTCTAACCCCCAACAACAAACAACCCTACAACCCTAACATCAAACAACACTATCCCCCTAACAACACAAAACACTAACACCCTCACAAAAAACAACACTAACACCCTAACAACAAAAACCACTAAACCCCAACAAGAAACAACCCTAAACCCCTAACAACAAACACTAACCCCCTAACAACAAACAACACTAAACCCCTAACAAGAAACTACCCTAACCCCGTAACAACAAACAACACTAACCCCGTAACAACAAACAACCCTAACCCCCAAACAACAAACAACCCTAACCCCCTAACAACAAACAATCCTAACCCCCGAACAACCAACAACACTAACCCCCTAACCACAATAAACACTAACACCCTAACAACAAAAACCACTAAACCCCAACAAGAAACAACCCTAAACCCCTAACAACAAACAACACTAACCCCCTAACAACAAACAACCCTAACCAAACAACAAACAACCCTAACCCACTAAGAACAAACAACACTAACACCTAACAACAAACAACCCTAACCCCCTAACAACAAACAACAGTAACACCCTAACCAGAAACAACCCTAACCCCCTAACAACAAACAACACTAACCCCCTAAGAACAAACAACCCTAAATCCCTAACACCAAAGAACATTAACACCCTAACAACAAACAACCCTAACCCCCTAACAACAAACACTAACCCCCAAACAACAAACAACCCTAACCCCTGAAAACCAAAAACACTAACCCACTAACAACAAACAACCCTAACCCACTAAAAACAAAAAACCCTAACACCCTAACAGCAAACAACACTAACCCCCTAACAACAAACAACCCTAAACCCCTAACATCAAACAACTCTAACCCCCCAACAACACAAAACACTAACACCCTAACAACAAACAACACTAACACCCTAACAACAAAAACCACTAAACCCAAACAAGAAACAACCCTGAACCCGTAACAACAAACACTAACCCCCGAACAACAAACAACACTAAACACCTAACAAGAAACTAACCTAACCCCGTAACAACAAACACTAACCTCCTAACAACAAACAACCCTAACCCCTAAGAACAAACAACACTAACGCCCTAAGAACAAACAACACTAACCCCCAGCAACGAACAATACTAACCCCCTAACAACACAGAACCTAACCCCTTATCAACAAACACCCCTAACCCACTAACAACAAACAACCCTAACACCCTAACAACAAACAACACTAACCCCCTAACAACAAACAACCCTAAACCCATAACATCAAAGAACACTAACACCCTAACAAGAAACAACCCTAGCCCCCTAACAACAAACACTAACCCCCAAACAACAAACAACCCTAACCCCTAAAAACCAAAAACACTAACCCACTAACAACAAACAACCGTAACCCACTAACAACAAACAACCCTAACCCCCTAACAACAAACAACCCTAAACCCCTAACATCAAACAACACTAACCCCATAACAACACAAAACACTAACACCCTAACAACAAACAACACTAACACCCTAACAACAAAAACCACTAAACCCCAACAAGAAACAACCCTGAACCCCTAACAACAAACAACACTAACCCCCTAACAACAAACAACCCTAACCAAACAACAAAAAACCCTAACCCACGAACAACAAACAACACTAACACCCTAACAACAAACAACACTAACACCCTAACAACAAACAACCCTAAACCCCTAACATCAAAGAACACTAAAACCCTAACAACAAACAACCCTAACCCCCTAACAACAAACACTAACCCCCAAACAACAAACAACCCTAACCCCTGAAAACCAAAAACACTAACCCACTAACAACAAACAACCCTAACCCACTAACAACAAACAATCCTAACACCCTAACAACAAACAACACTAAACCCCTAACAACAAACAACCCTAAACCCCTAACATCAAACAACACTAACCCACTAACAAAATACAACCCTAACACCCTAACAACAAACAACACTAAACAACTAACAACAAACAACCCTAAACCCCTAACATCAAACAACACTAACCCCCTAACAACACAAAACACTAACACCCTAACAACAAACAACACTAACACCCTAACAACAAAAACAACTAAACCCCAACAAGAAACAACCCTAAACCCCTAACAGCAAACACTAACCCCCTAACAACAAACAACACTAAACCCCTAACAAGAAACTAACCTAACCCCGTAACAACAAACAACACTAACCTCCTAACAACAAACAACCCTAACCCCCTAACAACAAACACCCCTAAACCCCTAACAACAAACAATCCTAACCCCCTAACAACCTACAACACTAACCCCCTAACCACAAACAGCACAAACCCCGTAAGAACAAACAACACTAACCCCCTAACAAGAGTCCTAACCACCTAAAAACAAACAACACTAACCCCCTAAAAAGAAACAACAATAAACCCCTAAAAACAAACAACACTCATCCCCTAAGAACAAACAACACTAACCCTCTAACAACAAACAACACTAACCCCTAAGAACAAAAACACTAACCCCCTAACAACAAACAACACTAACACCCTAAAAACAAACAACCCTAAAACCCTAAAAACAAACAACACTGAACCCCTAAAAACAAACAACACTAAGCCAATAACAACAAACATCACTAACCCACTAACAACAAAAAACACTAACCCGCTAACAACATCCAACAGTAACGCCCTAACCACAAACAATACTAACCCCCTAAAAACAAACAATCCTAACCCTCTAACAAAAAACAACACTCACCCCTAAAAAACAAACAACCCTAAAACCTTAAAAGCAATCAACACTGAACCCCTAAAAACAAACAACACTAAGCCCCTAACAACAAACAACAGTAACACCCGAACAACAAACACCACTAAACCCAACAAGAAACAACCCTAAGCCCCTAACAACAAACAACACTAACCCCCTAACAAGAAACAACCCTAAACCCCTAACAACAAACAACACTAACCCCCTAACAACAAAAAACACTAACACCCTAACAACAACCAACCCTAACCCCTAAGAACAAACAACACTAACGCCCTAAGAACAAACAACACTAACCCCCAGCAACGAACAATACTAACCCCCTAACAACACAAAACCTAACCCCTTATCAACAAACAACCCTAACCCACTAACAACAAACAACCCTAACACCCTAACAACAAACAACACTAACCCACTAACAACAAACAACCCTAAACCCCTAACATCAAAGAACACTAACACCCTAACAACAAACAACCCTAGCCCCCTAACAACAAACATGAACCCCCAAACAACAAACAACCCTAACCCCTTAAAACCAAAAACACTAACCCACTAACAACAAACAACCCTAACCCACTAACAACAAACAACTCTAACCCCCTAACAACAAACAACCCTACACCCCTAACATCAAACAACACTATCCCCCTAACAACACAAAACACTAACAGCCTCACAAAAAACAACACTAACACCCTAACAACAAAAACCACTAAACCCCAACAAGAAACAACCCTAAACCCCTAACAACAAACACTAACCCCCTAACAACAAACAACACTAAACCCCTAACAAGAAACTACCCTAACCCCGTAACAACAAACAACACTAACCCCGAAACAACAAACAACCCTAACCCCCAAACAACAAACAACCCTAACCCCCTAACAACAAACAATCCTAACCCCCGAACAACCAACAACACTAACCCCCTAACCACAATAAACACTAACACCCTAACAACAAAAACCACTAAACCCCAACAACAAACAACCCTAAACCCCTAACAACAAACAACACTAACCCCCTAACAACAAACAACCCTAACCAAACAACAAACAACCCTAACCCACTAACAACAAACAACACTAACACCCTAACAACAAACAACCCTAACCCCCTAACAACAAACAACAGTAACACCCTAAACAGAAACAACCCTAACCCCCTAACAACAAACAACACTAACCCCCTAACAACAAACAACCCTAAATCCCTAACACCAAAGAACACTAACATCCTAACAACAAACAACCCTAACCCCCTAACAACAAACACTAACCCCCAAACAACAAACAACCCTAACCCCTGAAAACCAAAAACACTAACCCACTAACAACAAACAACCCTAACCCACTAAAAACAAAAAACCCTAACACCCTAACAGCAAACAACACTAACCCCCTAACAACAAACAACCCTAAACCCCTAACATCAAACAACTCTAACCCCCCAACAACACAAAACACTAACACCCTAACAACAAACAACACTAACACCCTAACAACAAAAACCACTAAACCCAAACAAGAAACAACCCTGAACCCGTAACAACAAACACTAACCCCCGAACAACAAACAACACTAAACACCTAACAAGAAACTAACCTAACCCCGTAACAACAAACACTAACCTCCTAACAACAAACAACCCTAACCCCTAAGAACAAACAACACTAACGCCCTAAGAACAAACAACACTAACCCCCAGCAACGAACAATACTAACCCCCTAACAACACAGAACCTAACCCCTTATCAACAAACACCCCTAACCCACTAACAACAAACAACCCTAACACCCTAACAACAAACAACACTAACCCCCTAACAACAAACAACCCTAAACCCATAACATCAAAGAACACTAACACCCTAACAAGAAACAACCCTAGCCCCCTAACAACAAACACTAACCCCCAAACAACAAACAACCCTAACCCCTAAAAACCAAAAACACTAACCCACTAACAACAAACAACCGTAACCCACTAACAACAAACAACCCTAACCCCCTAACAACAAACAACCCTAAACCCCTAACATCAAACAACACTAACCCCATAACAACACAAAACACTAACACCCTAACAACAAACAACACTAACACCCTAACAACAAAAACCACTAAACCCCAACAAGAAACAACCCTGAACCCCTAACAACAAACAACACTAACCCCCTAACAACAAACAACCCTAACCAAACAACAAAAAACCCTAACCCACGAACAACAAACAACACTAACACCCTAACAACAAACAACACTAACACCCTAACAACAAACAACCCTAAACCCCTAACATCAAAGAACACTAAAACCCTAACAACAAACAACCCTAACCCCCTAACAACAAACACTAACCCCCAAACAACAAACAACCCTAACCCCTGAAAACCAAAAACACTAACCCACTAACAACAAACAACCCTAACCCACTAACAACAAACAATCCTAACACCCTAACAACAAACAACACTAAACCCCTAACAACAAACAACCCTAAACCCCTAACATCAAACAACACTAACCCACTAACAAAATACAACCCTAACACCCTAACAACAAACAACACTAAACAACTAACAACAAACAACCCTAAACCCCTAACATCAAACAACACTAACCCCCTAACAACACAAAACACTAACACCCTAACAACAAACAACACTAACACCCTAACAACAAAAACAACTAAACCCCAACAAGAAACAACCCTAAACCCCTAACAGCAAACACTAACCCCCTAACAACAAACAACACTAAACCCCTAACAAGAAACTAACCTAACCCCGTAACAACAAACAACACTAACCTCCTAACAACAAACAACCCTAACCCCCTAACAACAAACACCCCTAAACCCCAACAAGAAACAACCCTAAGCCCCTAACAACAAGCAACACTAACCCCCTAACAAGAAACAACCCTAAACCCCTAACATCAAAAACGCTAACATCCTAACAACAAACAACCCTAGCCCCCTAACAACAAACAACAATAACCCCCAAACAACAAACAACGCTAACCCTTAAAAACCAAAAACACTATCCCACTAAAAACAAACAACCCTAACCCACTAACAACAAACAACCCTAACACCCTAACAACAAACAACACTAACCCCCTAACAACAAACAACCCTAAACCCATAACATCAAACAACACTAACCCCCTAACAACACAAAACACTAACACCCTAACAACAAACAACACTAACACCCTAACAACAAAAACCACTAAACCCCAACAAGAAACAACCCTATACCCCTAACAACAAACAACACTAACCCCCTAACAACAAAAAACTCTGAATCCCTAAAAACAAACAACACTAACCCACTAACAAAAAACAACCCTAAACCCCTAACAACAACCCTTACCCACTAACAACCAACAACAGTAACCCCCTAACCAAAAACACTAACACCCTAACAACAAAAACCACTCTACCCCCACAACAAACAACCCTAAACACCTAACAACAAACAACACTAACCCCCGAACAACAAACACTACTAAACCACAACTAGAAACAACCCTATCCCCGTAACAACAAGCAACACTAACCCTCTAACAACAAACAACACTAGCCCCCTAACAACAGTCCTAACCACCTAACAACAAACAACACTAACCCCCTAAAAAGAAACAACAATAAACCCCTAAAAACAAACCACACTCATCCCCTAAGAACAAACAACACTAAACCTCTAACAACAAACAACACTAACCCCTAAGAACAAAAACACTAACCCTCTAACCACAAACAACACTAACCCCCTAAAAACAAACAACCCGAAAACCCTAAAAACAAACAACACTGAACCCCTTAAAACAAACAACACTAAGCCCCTAACAACAACCAGCACTAACACACTAACAACAAAAAACACTGACACGCTAACAACAACCAACAGTAAACCCCTAACAACAAACAATCCTAACCCCTTAAAAACAAACAACACTAACCCCCTAAAAACAAACAACCCGAAAACCCTAAAAACAAACAACACTGAACCCCTAAAAACAAACAACACTAAGCCAATAACAACAAACAGCACTAAACCACTAACAACAAAAAACACTAACCCGCTAACAACATCCAACAGTAACGCCCTAACCACAAAAAACACTAAACCCCTAACAACAAACAATCCTAACCCCCTAAAAACAAACAACACTAACCCCCTAAAAACAAACAACCCGAAAACCCTAAAAACAAACAACACTGAACCCCTAAAAACAAACAACACTAAGCCAATAACAACAAACAGCACTAAACCACTAACAACAAAAAACACTAACCCGCTAACAACATCCAACAGTAACGCCCTAACCACAAACAACACTAACCCCCTAACAACAAACAGTCCTAACCCCCTAACAACAAACAACACTCACCCCTAAAAACAAACAACCCTAAAAGCAAACAACACTGAACCCCTAAAAACAAACAACACTAAGCCCCTAACAACAAACAACACTAACACCCGAACAACAAACACCACTAAACCCCAACAAGAAACAACCCTAAACCCCTAACAACAAACACTAACCCCCTAACAATAAACAACACTAAACCCCTAACAAGAAACTACCCTAAACCCGTAAAAACAAACAACCCTAACCCCCTAACAACCAACAACCGTAAACCCCTAACAACAACACTAACCCCCTAACAAAAAACAACCCTATCACCCTAAACAACCAACAACACTAACCCCCTAACTACCAACAGCACTAACACAGTAAAAATATAAAACACTAACCCCCTAACAACAACCAACACTTATCCCCTGAAAACAAACAACACTAAACCCCTAACAAGAAAGAACCCAAATCCTCTAACAACAAACAACTCTAACCCCCTAACAACAAACAACTCTGAACCCCTAACAACAAACAACACTAACCCACTAACAACAACCAACACTAACCCCTAACAACAAACAACACTAACACCCGAACAACAAACAACACTAAACCCCAACAAGAAACAACCCTAAACCCCTAACAACAAACAACACTAACCCCCTAACAAGAAACAACACTAACCCCCTAGCAACAAACAACCCTAACCCACTAACAACAATCAACCCTAACAACAAACAACACTAACCCCCTAAAAACAAACAACCCTAAACCCCTAACATCAAACAACACTAACCCCCTAACAAGACACAACACTAACACCTTAACAACAAACAACACTAACACCCTAACAACAAAAACCACTAAACCCCAACAAGAAACAACCCTAAACCCCTAACAACAAACAGTAACCCCGTAACAACAAACAACCCTAACCCCCAAACAACAAAGAACCCTAACCCCCTAACAACAAACAATCCTAACCCCCGAACATCAAACAACACTAACGCCCTAACAACACAAAACACTAACACCCTAACAACAAACAACACTAACACCCTAACAACAAGAAAAACTAAACCCCAGCAAGAAACAACCCTAAACCCCTAACAACAAACACTAACCCCCTAACAACAAACAACACTAAACCCCTAACAAGAAACTACCCTAACCCCGAAACAACAAACAACACTAACCCCGTAACAACAAACAACCCTAACCCCCAAACAACAAACTACCCTAACCCCCTAACAACAAACAATCCTAACCCCCGAACAACCCACAACACTAACCTCCTAACCACAATAAACACTAACGCCCTAACAACAAAAACCACTAATCCCCAACAAGAAACAACCCTAAACCCCTAACAACAAACAACACTAACCCCCTAAGAACAAACAACCCTAACCAAACAAGAAACAACCCTAACCCACTAACAACAAACAAATCTAACACCCTAAAAACAAACAACCCTAACCCCCAACAACAAACAACACTAACACCCTAACAACAAACAACCCTAACCCCCTAACAACAAACAACACTAACCCCCTAACAACAAACAACCCTAAACCCCTAACATCAAAGAACACTAACACCCTAACAACAAACAACCCTAACCCCCTAACAACAAACACTAACCCCCAAAGAACAAACAATTATAACCCCTAAAAACCAAAAACACTAACCCCGTAACAACAAACAACCCTAACCCACTTACAACAAACAACCCTAACACCCTAACAACAAACAACAGTAACCCCCTAACAACAAACAAACCTAAACCCCTAACATGAAACAACGCTAACCCCTTAACAACACAAAACACTAACACCCTAACAAAAAACAACACTAACACTCTAACAACAAAAACCACTAAACCCCAACAAGAAACAACCCTAAACCCCTAAAAACAAACACTAACACCCTAACAACAAACAACACTAACCCCATAACAACAAACAACCCTAACCAAACAACAAACAACCCTAAACCCTAAAAACAAACAACCATAACCCCCTAAAAACAAACAACCCTAACCAAACAACAAAGAACCCTAACACACTAACAACAAACAACACTAAAACCCTAAGAAGAAACAACACTAACCCCCTAAAAACAAACAGCACTAACCACCTAACAACAAACAACACTAACACCCTAACAACAACCAACCCTAACCTCCTAAGAACAAACGACACTAACCCCCTAAGAACAAACAACACTAACCCCCAACAACGAACAGTACTAACACCCTAACAACACAAAACCTAACCCCTTATCAACAAACAACCCTAACCCACTAACAAAAAACAACCCTAACACCCTAACAACAAACAACACTAAACAACTAACAACAAACAACCCTAAATCCCTAACATCAAACAACACTAACCCCCTAACAACACAAAACACTAACACCCTAACAACAAACAACACTAACACCCTAACAACAAAAACCACTAAACCCCAACAAGAAACAACCCTAAACCACTAACAACAAACACTAACCCCCTAACAACAAACAACACGAAACCCCTAAAAAGAAACTACCCTAACCCCGTAACAACAAACAACACTAACCCCCTAACAACAAACAATACTAACCCCCAAACAACAAACAACTCTAAACCCCAAACAACAAACAACCGTAACCCCATAACAACAAACAATCCTAACCCCCGAACAACCAAAAACACTAACCCCCTAACCACAATAAACACTAACACCCTAACAACAAAAACCACTAAACGCCAACAAGAAACAACCCTAAACTCCTAACAACAAACAACACTAACCCCCTAACAACAAACAACCCTAACCAAACAACAAACAACCCTAACCCACTAACAACAAACAACACTAACACCCTAACAACAAACAACCCTAACCCCCTAACAACAAACAACACTAACCCCTAACAAGAAACTACCCTAACCCCGTTACAACAAACAACACTAACCCCGTAACAACAAACAACCCTAACCCCCAAACAACAAACAACCCTAACTCCCTAACAACAAACAATCCTAACCCCCGAACAACCAACAACACTAACCCCCTAACCACAATAAACACTAACACACTAACAAGAAAAACCACTAAACCCCAACAAGAAACAACCCTAAATCCCTAACAACAAACAACACTAACCCCCTAACAACAAACAACCCTAACCAAACAACAAAAAACCCTAACCCACTAACAACAAACAACACTAACACAATAACAACAAACAACCCTAACTCCCTAAAAACAAACAACACTAACACCCTAACAACAAACAACCCTAACCCCCTAACAACAAACACTAACCCCCAAACAACAAACAACCCTAACCCCTAAAAACCAAAAACACTAACCCACTAACAACAAACAACCCTAACCCCCAAACAACAAACAACCCTAAATCCCTAACATCAAACAACACTAACCCCCTAACAACACAAAACACTAACACCCTAACAACAAACAACACTAACACCCTAACAACAAAAACCACTAAACCCCAACAAGAAACAACCCTAAACCCCTAACAACAAACACTAACCCCCTAACAACAAACAACACGAAACCCCTAAAAAGAAACTACCCTAACCCCTTAACAACAAACAACACTAACCCCGTAACAACAAACAATACTAACCCCCAAACAACAAACAAGTCTAAACCCCAAACAACAAACAACCATAACCCCCTAACAACAAACAATCCTAACCCCCGAACAACCAACAACACTAACCCCCTAACCACAATAAACACTAACACCCTAACAACAAAAACCACTAAACGCCAACAAGAAACAACCCTAAACTCCTAACAACAAACAACACTAACCCCCTAACAACAAACAACCCTAACCAAACAACAAACAACCCTAACCCACTAACAACAAACAACACTAACACCCTAACAACAAACAACCCTAACCCCCTAACAACAAACAACACTAACCCCCCAACAAAAAACAACCCTAAACCGCTAACATCAAAGAACACTAACACCCTAACAACAAACAACCCTAACCCCCTAAAAACAAACACTAACCCCCAAACAACAAACAACACTAACCCGTAAAAACCAAAAACACTAACCCACTAACAACAAACAACCCTAACCCACTAACAACAAACAACCCTAACACCCTAACAACAAACAACACTAACCCCATAACATCAAACAACCCTAAACCCCTAACATCAAACAACACTAAACCCCTAACAACACAAAACACTAACACCCTAACAACAAACAACACTAACACCCTAACAACAAAAAACCCTAACCCCCTAACAACAAACAACACTAACACCCTAAAAACAAACAACCCTAACCCCCTAACAACAAACAATACTACCCCCTAACAACAAACAACCCTAAACCCCTAACATCAAAGAACACTAACACCTTAACAACAAACAACCCTAACCCCCTAACAACAAACACTAACCCCCAAACAACAAACAACACTAACCCCTAAAAACCAAAAACACTAACCCCCTAACAACAAACAACCCTAACCCACTAACAACAAACAACCCTAACACCCTAACAACAAACAACACTAACCCCATAACATCAAACAACCCTAAACCCCTAATATCAAACAACACTAACCCCCTAACAACACAAAACACTAACCCCCTAACCACAATAAACACTAACACCCTAGCAACAAAAACCACTAAACGCCAAGAAACAACGCTAAACCCCTAACAACAAACAACACTAAAACCCTAACAACAAAAAACCCTAACCAAACAACAAAAAACCCTAACCCACTAACAACAAACAACACTAACACCCTAACAACAAACAACCCTAACTCCCTAACAACAAACAACACTAACACCCTAACAACAAACAACCCTATCCCCCTAACAACAAACAACCCTAAACCCCTAACATCAAACAACACTAACCCCCTAACAACACAAAACACTAACACCCTAACAACAAACAACACTAACACCCTAACAACAAAAACCACTAAAACCCAAAAAGAAACAACCCTAAACCCCTAACAACAAACACTAACCCCCTAAAAACAAACAACACTAAACCCCTAACAAGATACTACCCTAACCCCATAACAACAAACAACACTAACCCGGTAACAACAAACAACCCTAAACCCCTAACATCAAAGAACACTAACACCCTAACAACAAACAACCCTAACCCCCTAACAACAAACACTAACCCCCAAACATCAAACAACACTAACCCCCTAACAACAAACAACCCTAACCAAACAACAAAAAACCCTAACCCACTAACAACAAACAACACTAACACCCTAACAACAAAAAACCCTAAATCCCTAACAACAAACAACACTAACACCCTAACAACAAACAACCCTAACCCCCTAAAAACAAACAACACTAACCCCCTAACAACAAACAACCGTAAACCCCTAACATCAAACAACACTAACCCCCTAACAACACAAAACACTAACAACCTAACAACAAACAACACTAACACCCTAACAACAAAAACCACTAAACCCAAACAAGAAACAACCCTAAACCCCTAACAACAAACACTAACCCCCTAACAACAAACAACACTAAACCCCTAACAAGAAACTGCCCTAACCCCGTGACAACAAACAACACTAACCCGGTAACAACAAACAAACCTAACCGCCAAACAACAAACAACCCTAACCCCCTAACAACAAACAATCCTAACCCCCGAACAACCAACAACACTAACCCCCTAACCACAATAAACACTAACACCCGAACAACAAAAACCACTTAACCCCAACCAGAAACAACCCTAAAACCCTAACAATAAACAACACTCACCCCTAACAACAAACAACCCTAACCAAACAACAAACAAACCTAACCCACTAACAACAAACAACACTAACACCCTAACAACAAACAACCCTAACCCCCTAACAACAAACAACACTAACACCCTAACAACAAACAACCCTATCCCCCTAACAACAAAGAACACTAACCCCCTAACAACAAACATCCCTAAACCCCTAACATCAAAGAACACTAACACCCTAACAACAAACAACCCTAACCCCCTAACAAGAAACAATAACCCCCAAACAACAAACAACACTAACCCCTAAAAACCAAAAACACTAACCCACTAACAACAAACAACCCTAACCCACTAACAACAAACAACCCTAACACCCTAACAACAAACAACACTAACCCCATAACAACAAACAACACTAACCCCCAAACAACAAACAACCCTAACCCCCTAACAACAAACAATCCTAATCCCCGAACAACCAACAACACTAAACCCCTAACTACAATAAACACTAACACCCTAACAACAAACAACCCTAAACTACTAACAACAAACAACCCTAACACCCTAACAACAAACAACACTAACACCCTAAAAACAAACAACCCTAACCCCTAAGAACAAACAACACTAACGCCCTAAGAACAAACAACACTAACCCCCAGCAACAAACAATACTAACCCCCTAACAACACAAAACCTAACCCCTTATCAACAAACAACCCTAACCCACTAACAACAAACAACCCTAACACCCTAACAACAAACAACCCTAACCCCTAAAAACCAAAAACACTAACCCACTAACAACAAACAACCCTAACCCACTGACAACAAACAACCCTAACCCCCTAACAACAAACAACCCTAAACCCCTAACATCAAACAACACTAACCCCCTAACAACACAAAACACTAACACCCTAACAACAAACAACACTAAACCCCTAACAAGAAACTACCCTAACCCCGTAACAACAAACAACACTAACCCCGTAACAACAAACAACCCTAACCCCCAAACAACAAACAACCCTAACCCCCTAACAACAAACAATCCTAACCCCCGAACAACCAACAACACTAACCCCCTAACCACAATAAACACTAACGCCCTAACAACAAAAACCACTAAACCCCAACAAGAAACAACCCAAAACCCTAACAACAAACAACACTAACCCCCTAAGAACAAACAACCCTAACCAAACAACAAACAAACCTAACCCACTAACAACAAACAACACTAACACCCCAACAACAAACAACCCTAACCCCCTAACAACAAACAGCACTAACACCCTAACAACAAACCCTAACCCCCTAACAACAAACAACCCTAAACCCCTAACATCAAAGAACACTAACACCCTAACAACAAACAACCCTAAAACCAAAAACCATAAACACTAACCCACTAACAACAAACAACCCTAACCAACTAACAACAAACAACCCTAACACCCTAACAACAAACACTAAACCCCTAACAACAAACAACCCTAAAACCCTAACATCAAACAACACTAACCCCCTAACAACACAAAACACTAACACCCTAACAACAAACAACACTAACCCCCTAACAACAAAAACCACTAAACCCCAACAAGAAACAACCCTAAACCCCTAACAACAAGCACTAACCCCCTAACAACAAACAACACTAAACCCCTAACAAGAAACTACCCTAAGCCCGTAACAACAAACAACACTAACCCGTAACAACAAACAACTCTAACCCCAAAACAACAAACAACCCTAACCCTCAAACAACAAACAACCCTAACCCCCTAACAACAAACAATCCTAACCCCCGAACAACCAACAACACTAACCCCCTAAACACAATAAACACTAACACCCGAACAACAAAAACCACTTAACCCCAACAAGAAACAACCCTAAACCCCTAACAACAAACAACACTAACCCCCTAACAACAAAAAACCCTAACCAAACAACAAAAAACCCTAACCCAATAACAACAAACAACACTAACACCCTAACAACAAACAACCCTAACTCCCTAACCACAAACAACACTAACACCCTAACAACAAACAACCCTAACCCCCTAACAACAAACAATCCTAACCCCCTAACAACAAACAATCCTAACCCCCGAACAACCAACAACACTAACCCCCTAACCACAGTAAACACTAACACCCTAACAACAAAAACCACTATACGCCAACAAGAAACAACCCTAAAGCCCTAACAACAAACAATACAAACCCCCTAACAACAAAAAACCCTAACCAAACAACAAAAAACACTAACCAACTAACAACAAAAAACACTAACACCCTAACAACAAACAACCTTAACCCCCTAACAACAAACAATCCTAACCCCCGAACAACCAACAACACTAAACCCCTAACCACAATAAACACTAACGCCCTAACAACAAAAACCACTAAACGCCAACAAGAAACAACCCTAAACCCCTAACAACAAACAACACTAACCCCCTAACAACAAAAAACCCTAACCAAACAACAAAAAACACTAACCCACTAACAACAAACAACACTAACACCCTAACAACAAACAACCCTAACTCCCTAACAACAAACAACACTAACACCCTAACAACAAACAACCCTAACCCCCTAAAAACAAACAACACTAACCCCCCAACAAAAAACAACCCTAAACCGCTAACATCAAAGAACACTAACACCCTAACAACAAACAACCCTAACCCCCTAAAAACAAACACTAACCCCCAAACAACAAACAACACTAACCCGTAAAAACCAAAAACACTAACCCACTAACAACAAACAACCCTAACCCACTAACAACAAACAACCCTAACACCCTAACAACAAACAACACTAACCCCATAACATCAAACAACCCTAAACCCCTAACATCAAACAACACTAAACCCCTAACAACACAAAACACTAACACCCTAACAACAAACAACACTAACACCCTAACAACAAAAAACCCTAACCCCCTAACAACAAACAACACTAACACCCTAAAAACAAACAACCCTAACCCCCTAACAACAAACAATACTACCCCCTAACAACAAACAACCCTAAACCCCTAACATCAAAGAACACTAACACCTTAACAACAAACAACCCTAACCCCCTAACAACAAACACTAACCCCCAAACAACAAACAACACTAACCCCTAAAAACCAAAAACACTAACCCACTAACAACAAACAACCCTAACCCACTAACAACAAACAACCCTAACACCCTAACAACAAACAACACTAACCCCATAACATCAAACAACCCTAAACCCCTAATATCAAACAACACTAACCCCCTAACAACACAAAACACTAACCCCCTAACCACAATAAACACTAACACCCTAGCAACAAAAACCACTAAACGCCAAGAAACAACGCTAAACCCCTAACAACAAACAACACTAAAACCCTAACAACAAAAAACCCTAACCAAACAACAAAAAACCCTAACCCACTAACAACAAACAACACTAACACCCTAACAACAAACAACCCTAACTCCCTAACAACAAACAACACTAACACCCTAACAACAAACAACCCTATCCCCCTAACAACAAACAACCCTAAACCCCTAACATCAAACAACACTAACCCCCTAACAACACAAAACACTAACACCCTAACAACAAACAACACTAACACCCTAACAACAAAAACCACTAAAACCCAAAAAGAAACAACCCTAAACCCCTAACAACAAACACTAACCCCCTAAAAACAAACAACACTAAACCCCTAACAAGATACTACCCTAACCCCATAACAACAAACAACACTAACCCGGTAACAACAAACAACCCTAAACCCCTAACATCAAAGAACACTAACACCCTAACAACAAACAACCCTAACCCCCTAACAACAAACACTAACCCCCAAACATCAAACAACACTAACCCCCTAACAACAAACAACCCTAACCAAACAACAAAAAACCCTAACCCACTA
This sequence comes from Elephas maximus indicus, assembly GCF_024166365.1. Taxonomy (NCBI): domain Eukaryota; kingdom Metazoa; phylum Chordata; class Mammalia; order Proboscidea; family Elephantidae; genus Elephas; species Elephas maximus. The sequence continues at coordinate 96,036,941 of NC_064833.1, forward strand.
ACAACAAACAACACTAACACCCTAACAACAAAAAACCCTAAATCCCTAACAACAAACAACACTAACACCCTAACAACAAACAACCCTAACCCCCTAAAAACAAACAACACTAACCCCCTAACAACAAACAACCGTAAACCCCTAACATCAAACAACACTAACCCCCTAACAACACAAAACACTAACAACCTAACAACAAACAACACTAACACCCTAACAACAAAAACCACTAAACCCAAACAAGAAACAACCCTAAACCCCTAACAACAAACACTAACCCCCTAACAACAAACAACACTAAACCCCTAACAAGAAACTGCCCTAACCCCGTGACAACAAACAACACTAACCCGGTAACAACAAACAAACCTAACCGCCAAACAACAAACAACCCTAACCCCCTAACAACAAACAATCCTAACCCCCGAACAACCAACAACACTAACCCCCTAACCACAATAAACACTAACACCCGAACAACAAAAACCACTTAACCCCAACCAGAAACAACCCTAAAACCCTAACAATAAACAACACTCACCCCTAACAACAAACAACCCTAACCAAACAACAAACAAACCTAACCCACTAACAACAAACAACACTAACACCCTAACAACAAACAACCCTAACCCCCTAACAACAAACAACACTAACACCCTAACAACAAACAACCCTATCCCCCTAACAACAAAGAACACTAACCCCCTAACAACAAACATCCCTAAACCCCTAACATCAAAGAACACTAACACCCTAACAACAAACAACCCTAACCCCCTAACAAGAAACAATAACCCCCAAACAACAAACAACACTAACCCCTAAAAACCAAAAACACTAACCCACTAACAACAAACAACCCTAACCCACTAACAACAAACAACCCTAACACCCTAACAACAAACAACACTAACCCCATAACAACAAACAACACTAACCCCCAAACAACAAACAACCCTAACCCCCTAACAACAAACAATCCTAATCCCCGAACAACCAACAACACTAAACCCCTAACTACAATAAACACTAACACCCTAACAACAAACAACCCTAAACTACTAACAACAAACAACCCTAACACCCTAACAACAAACAACACTAACACCCTAAAAACAAACAACCCTAACCCCTAAGAACAAACAACACTAACGCCCTAAGAACAAACAACACTAACCCCCAGCAACAAACAATACTAACCCCCTAACAACACAAAACCTAACCCCTTATCAACAAACAACCCTAACCCACTAACAACAAACAACCCTAACACCCTAACAACAAACAACCCTAACCCCTAAAAACCAAAAACACTAACCCACTAACAACAAACAACCCTAACCCACTGACAACAAACAACCCTAACCCCCTAACAACAAACAACCCTAAACCCCTAACATCAAACAACACTAACCCCCTAACAACACAAAACACTAACACCCTAACAACAAACAACACTAAACCCCTAACAAGAAACTACCCTAACCCCGTAACAACAAACAACACTAACCCCGTAACAACAAACAACCCTAACCCCCAAACAACAAACAACCCTAACCCCCTAACAACAAACAATCCTAACCCCCGAACAACCAACAACACTAACCCCCTAACCACAATAAACACTAACGCCCTAACAACAAAAACCACTAAACCCCAACAAGAAACAACCCAAAACCCTAACAACAAACAACACTAACCCCCTAAGAACAAACAACCCTAAACAAACAACAAACAAACCTAACCCACTAACAACAAACAACACTAACACCCCAACAACAAACAACCCTAACCCCCTAACAACAAACAGCACTAACACCCTAACAACAAACCCTAACCCCCTAACAACAAACAACCCTAAACCCCTAACATCAAAGAACACTAACACCCTAACAACAAACAACCCTAAAACCAAAAACCATAAACACTAACCCACTAACAACAAACAACCCTAACCAACTAACAACAAACAACCCTAACACCCTAACAACAAACACTAACCCCCTAACAACAAACAACCCTAAAACCCTAACATCAAACAACACTAACCCCCTAACAACACAAAACACTAACACCCTAACAACAAACAACACTAACCCCCTAACAACAAAAACCACTAAACCCCAACAAGAAACAACCCTAAACCCCTAACAACAAGCACTAACCCCCTAACAACAAACAACACTAAACCCCTAACAAGAAACTACCCTAAGCCCGTAACAACAAACAACACTAACCCGTAACAACAAACAACTCTAACCCCAAAACAACAAACAACCCTAACCCTCAAACAACAAACAACCCTAACCCCCTAACAACAAACAATCCTAACCCCCGAACAACCAACAACACTAACCCCCTAAACACAATAAACACTAACACCCGAACAACAAAAACCACTTAACCCCAACAAGAAACAACCCTAAACCCCTAACAACAAACAACACTAACCCCCTAACAACAAAAAACCCTAACCAAACAACAAAAAACCCTAACCCAATAACAACAAACAACACTAACACCCTAACAACAAACAACCCTAACTCCCTAACCACAAACAACACTAACACCCTAACAACAAACAACCCTATCCCCCTAAAAACAAACAACACTAACCCCGTAACAACAAACAACCCTAACCCCCTAACAACAAACAATCCTAACCCCCTAAAAACAAACAATCCTAACCCCCGAACAACCAACAACACTAACCCCCTAACCACAGTAAACACTAACACCCTAACAACAAAAACCACTATACGCCAACAAGAAACAACCCTAAAGCCCTAACAACAAACAATACAAACCCCCTAACAACAAAAAACCCTAACCAAACAACAAAAAACACTAACCAACTAACAACAAAAAACACTAACACCCTAACAACAAACAACCTTAACCCCCTAACAACAAACAATCCTAACCCCCGAACAACCAACAACACTAAACCCCTAACCACAATAAACACTAACACCCTAACAACAAAAACCACTAAACGCCAACAAGAAACAACCCTAAACCCCTAACAACAAACAACACTAACCCCCTAACAACAAAAAACCCTAACCAAACAACAAAAAACACTAACCCACTAACAACAAACAACACTAACACCCTAACAACAAACAACCCTAACTCCCTAACAACAAACAACACTAACACCCTAACAACAAACAACCCTAACCCCCTAAAAACAAACAACACTAACCCCCTAACAACAAACAACCCTAAATCCCTAACATCAAACAACACTAACCCCCTAACAACACAAAACACTAACACCCTAACAACAAAAACCACTAAACCCCAACAAGAAACAACCCTAAACCCCTAACAACAAACACTAACCCCCTAACAACAAACAACACTAAACCCCTAAAAAGAAACTACCCTAACCCCGTAACAACAAACAACACTAACCCCCTAACAACAAACAATACTAACCCCCAAACAACAAACAACCCTAAACCCCAAACAACAAACAACCCTAACCCCCTAACAACAAACAATCCTAACCCCCGAACAACCAACAACACTAACCCCCTAACAACAATAAACACTAACACCCTAACAACAAAAACCACTAAACGCCAACAAGAAACAACCCTAAACTCCTAACAACAAACAACACTAACCCCCTAACAACAAACAACCCTAACCAAACAACAAACAACCCTAACCCACTAACAACAAACAACACTAACACCCTAACAACAAACAACCCTAACCCCCTAAAAACAAACAACACTAACCCCCCAACAAAAAACAACCCTAAACCGCTAACATCAAAGAACACTAACACCCTAACAACAAACAAGCCTAACCCCCTAAAAACAAACACTAACCCCCAAACAACAAACAACACTAACCCGTAAAAACCAAAAACACTAACCCACTAACAACAAACAACCCTAACCCACTAACAACAAACAACCCTAACACCCTAACAACAAACAACACTAACCCCATAACATCAAACAACCCTAAACCCCTAACATCAAACAACACTAACCCCCTAACAACACAAAACACTAACACCCTAACAACAAACAACACTAACACCCTAACAACAAAAAACCCTAACCCCCTAACAACAAACAACACTAACACCCTAACAACAAACAACCCTAACCCCCTAACAACAAACAATACTACCCCCTAACAACAAACAACCCTAAACCCCTAACATCAAAGAACACTAACACCTTAACAACAAACAACCCTAACCCCCTAACAACAAACACTAACCCCCAAACAACAAACAACACTAACCCCTAAAAACCAAAAACACTAACCCACTAACAACAAACAACCCTAACCCACTAACAACAAACAACCCTAACACCCTAACAACAAACAACACTAACCCCATAACATCAAACAACCCTAAACCCCTAATATCAAACAACACTAACCCCCTAACAACACAAAACACTAACCCCCTAACCACAATAAACACTAACACCCTAGCAACAAAAACCACTAAACGCCAAGAAACAACGCTAAACCCCTAACAACAAACAACACTAAAACCCTAACAACAAAAAACCCTAACCAAACAACAAAAAACCCTAACCCACTAACAACAAACAACACTAACACCCTAACAACAAACAACCCTAACTCCCTAACAACAAACAACACTAACACCCTAACAACAAACAACCCTATCCCCCTAACAACAAACAACCCTAAACCCCTAACATCAAACAACACTAACCCCCTAACAACACAAAACACTAACACCCTAACAACAAACAACACTAACACCCTAACAACAAAAACCACTAAAACCCAAAAAGAAACAACCCTAAACCCCTAACAACAAACACTAACCCCCTAAAAACAAACAACACTAAACCCCTAACAAGATACTACCCTAACCCCATAACAACAAACAACACTAACCCGGTAACAACAAACAACCCTAAACCCCTAACATCAAAGAACACTAACACCCTAACAACAAACAACCCTAACCCCCTAACAACAAACACTAACCCCCAAACATCAAACAACACTAACCCCCTAACAACAAACAACCCTAACCAAACAACAAAAAACCCTAACCCACTAACAACAAACAACACTAACACCCTAACAACAAAAAACCCTAACTCCCTAACAACAAACAACACTAACACCCTAACAACAAACAACCCTAACCCCCTAAAAACAAACAACACTAACCCCCTAACAACAAACAACCGTAAACCCCTAACATCAAACAACACTAACCCCCTAACAACACAAAACACTAACACCCTAACAACAAACAACACTAACACCCTAACAACAAAAACCACTAAACCCAAACAAGAAACAACCCTAAACCCCTAACAACAAACACTAACCCCCTAACAACAAACAACACTAAACCCCTAACAAGAAACTGCCCTAACCCCGTGACAACAAACAACACTAACCCGGTAACAGCAAACAAACCTAACCCCCAAACAACAAACAACCCTAACCTCCTAACAACAAACAATCCTAACCCCCGAACAACCAACAAAACTAACCCCCTAACCACAATAAACACTAACACCCGAACAACAAAAACCACTTAACCCCAACCAGAAACAAACCTAAAACCCTAACAATAAACAACACTCACCCCTAACAACAAACAACCCTAACCAAACAACAAACAAACCTAACCCACTAACAACAAACAACACTAACACCCTAACAACAAACAACCCTAACCCCCTAACAACAAACAACACTAACACCCTAACAACAAACAACCCTATCCCCCTAACAACAAAGAACACTAACCCCCTAACAACAAACATCCCTAAACCCCTAACATCAAAGAACACTAACACCCTAACAACAAACAACCCTAACCCCCTAACAAGAAACAATAACCCCCAAACAACAAACAACACTAACCCCTAAAAACCAAAAACACTAACCCACTAACAACAAACAACCCTAACCCACTAACAACAAACAACCCTAACACCCTAACAACAAACAACACTAACCCCATAACAACAAACAACACTAACCCCCAAACAACAAACAACCCTAACCCCCTAACAACAAACAATCCTAATCCCCGAACAACCAACAACACTAAACCCCTAACTACAATAAACACTAACACCCTAACAACAAACAACCCTAAACTACTAACAACAAACAACCCTAACACCCTAACAACAAACAACACTAACACCCTAAAAACAAACAACCCTAACCCCTAAGAACAAACAACACTAACGCCCTAAGAACAAACAACACTAACCCCAGCAACAAACAATACTAACCCCCTAACAACACAAAACCTAACCCCTTATCAACAAACAACCCTAACCCACTAACAACAAACAACCCTAACACCCTAACAACAAACAACCCTAACCCCTAAAAACCAAAAACACTAACCCACTAACAACAAACAACCCTAACCCACTGACAACAAACAACCCTAACCCCCTAACAACAAACAACCCTAAACCCCTAACATCAAACAACACTAACCCCCTAACAACACAAAACACTAACACCCTAACAACAAACAACACTAAACCCCTAACAATAAACTACCCTAACCCCGTAACAACAAACAACACTAACCCCGTAACAACAAACAACCCTAACCCCCAAACAACAAACAACCCTAACCCCCTAACAACAAACAATCCTAACCCCCGAACAACCAACAACACTAACCCCCTAACCACAATAAACACTAACGCCCTAACAACAAAAACCACTAAACCCCAACAAGAAACAACCCAAAACCCTAACAACAAACAACACTAACCCCCTAAGAACAAACAACCCTAACCAAACAACAAACAAACCTAACCCACTAACAACAAACAACACTAACACCCCAACAACAAACAACCCTAACCCCCTAACAACAAACAGCACTAACACCCTAACAACAAACCCTAACCCCCTAACAACAAACAACCCTAAACCCCTAACATCAAAGAACACTAACACCCTAACAACAAACAACCCTAAAACCAAAAACCATAAACACTAACCCACTAACAACAAACAACCCTAACCAACTAACAACAAACAACCCTAACACCCTAACAACAAACACTAACCCCCTAACAACAAACAACCCTAAAACCCGAACATCAAACAACACTAACCCCCTAACAACACAAAACACTAACACCCTAACAACAAAAACCACTAAACCCCAACAAGAAACAACCCTGAACCCGTAACAACAAACACTAACCCCCGAACAACAAACAACACTAAACCCCTAACAAGAAACTAACCTAACCCCGTAACAACAAACACTAACCTCCTAACAACAAACAACCCTAACCCCTAAGAACAAACAACACTAACGCCCTAAGAACAAACAACACTAACCCCCAGCAACGAACAATACTAACCCCCTAACAACACAGAACCTAACCCCTTATCAACAAACAACCCTAACCCACTAACAACAAACAACCCTAACACCCTAACAACAAACAACACTAACCCCCTAACAACAAACAACCCTAAACCCATAACATCAAAGAACACTAACACCCTAACAAGAAACAACCCTAGCCCCCTAACAACAAACACTAACCCCCAAACAACAAACAACCCTAACCCCTAAAAACCAAAAACACTAACCCACTAACAACAAACAACCGTAACCCACAAACAACAAACAACCCTAACCCCCTAACAACAAACAACCCTAAACCCCTAACATCAAACACTAACCCCCAAACAACAAACAACCCTAAAACCCTAACATCAAACAACACTAACCCCCTAACAACACAAAACACTAACACCCTAACAACAAACAACACTAACCCCCTAACAACAAAAACCACTAAACCCCAACAAGAAACAACCCTAAACCCCTAACAACAAGCACTAACCCCCTAACAACAAACAACACTAAACCCCTAACAAGAAACTACCCTAACCCCGTAACAACAAACAACACTAACCCGTAACAACAAGCAACTCTAACCCCAAAACAACAAACAACCCTAACCCTCAAACAACAAACAACCCTAACCCCCTAACAACAAACAATCCTAACCCCCGAACAACCAACAACACTAACCCCCTAACCACAATAAACACTAACACCCTAACAACAAAAACCACTAAACGCCAACAAGAAACAACCCTAAACCACTAACAACAAACAACACTAACCCCCTAACAACAAAAAACCCTAACCAAACAACAAAAAACACTAACCCACTAACAACAAACAACACTAACACCCTAACAACAAACAACCCTAACTCCCTAACAACAAACAACACTAACACCCTAACAACAAACAACCCTAACCCCCTAAAAACAAACAACACTAACCCCCTAACAACAAACAACCCTAAATCCCTAACATCAAACAACACTAACCCCCTAACAACACAAAACACTAACACCCTAACAACAAAAACCACTAAACCCCAACAAGAAACAACCCTAAACCCCTAACAACAAACACTAACCCCCTAACAACAAACAACACTAAACCCCTAAAAAGAAACTACCCTAACCCCGTAACAACAAACAACACTAACCCCGTAACAACACACAACCCTAACCCCCAAACAACAAACAACCCTAAACCCCAAACAACAAACAACCCTAACCCCCTAACAACAAACAATCCTAACCCCCGAACAACCAACAACACTAACCCCCTAACCACAATAAACACTAACGCCCTAACAACAAAAACCACTAAACCCCAACAAGAAACAACCCAAAACCCTAACAACAAACAACACTAACCCCCTAAGAACAAACAACCCTAACCAAACAACAAACAAACCTAACCCACTAACAACAAACAACACTAACACCCCAACAACAAACAACCCTAACCCCCTAACAACAAACAGCACTAACACCCTAACAACAAACCCTAACCCCCTAACAACAAACAACCCTAAACCCCTAACATCAAAGAACACTAACACCCTAACAACAAACAACCCTAAAACCAAAAACCATAAACACTAACCCACTAACAACAAACAACCCTAACCAACTAACAACAAACAACCCTAACACCCTAACAACAAACACTAACCCCCTAACAACAAACAACCCTAAAACCCTAACATCAAACAACACTAACCCCCTAACAACACAAAACACTAACACCCTAACAACAAACAACACTAACCCCCTAACAACAAAAACCACTAAACCCCAACAAGAAACAACCCTAAACCCCTAACAACAAGCACTAACCCCCTAACAACAAACAACACTAAACCCCTAACAAGAAACTACCCTAAGCCCGTAACAACAAACAACACTAACCCGTAACAACAAACAACTCTAACCCCAAAACAACAAACAACCCTAACCCTCAAACAACAAACAACCCTAACCCCCTAACAACAAACAATCCTAACCCCCGAACAACCAACAACACTAACCCCCTAAACACAATAAACACTAACACCCGAACAACAAAAACCACTTAACCCCAACAAGAAACAACCCTAAACCCCTAACAACAAACAACACTAACCCCCTAACAACAAAAAACCCTAACCAAACAACAAAAAACCCTAACCCAATAACAACAAACAACACTAACACCCTAACAACAAACAACCCTAACTCCCTAACCACAAACAACACTAACACCCTAACAACAAACAACCCTAACCCCCTAACAACAAACAATCCTAACCCCCTAACAACAAACAATCCTAACCCCCGAACAACCAACAACACTAACCCCCTAACCACAGTAAACACTAACACCCTAACAACAAAAACCACTATACGCCAACAAGAAACAACCCTAAAGCCCTAACAACAAACAATACAAACCCCCTAACAACAAAAAACCCTAACCAAACAACAAAAAACACTAACCAACTAACAACAAAAAACACTAACACCCTAACAACAAACAACCTTAACCCCCTAACAACAAACAATCCTAACCCCCGAACAACCAACAACACTAAACCCCTAACCACAATAAACACTAACGCCCTAACAACAAAAACCACTAAACGCCAACAAGAAACAACCCTAAACCCCTAACAACAAACAACACTAACCCCCTAACAACAAAAAACCCTAACCAAACAACAAAAAACACTAACCCACTAACAACAAACAACACTAACACCCTAACAACAAACAACCCTAACTCCCTAACAACAAACAACACTAACACCCTAACAACAAACAACCCTAACCCCCTAAAAACAAACAACACTAACCCCCCAACAAAAAACAACCCTAAACCGCTAACATCAAAGAACACTAACACCCTAACAACAAACAACCCTAACCCCCTAAAAACAAACACTAACCCCCAAACAACAAACAACACTAACCCGTAAAAACCAAAAACACTAACCCACTAACAACAAACAACCCTAACCCACTAACAACAAACAACCCTAACACCCTAACAACAAACAACACTAACCCCATAACATCAAACAACCCTAAACCCCTAACATCAAACAACACTAAACCCCTAACAACACAAAACACTAACACCCTAACAACAAACAACACTAACACCCTAACAACAAAAAACCCTAACCCCCTAACAACAAACAACACTAACACCCTAAAAACAAACAACCCTAACCCCCTAACAACAAACAATACTACCCCCTAACAACAAACAACCCTAAACCCCTAACATCAAAGAACACTAACACCTTAACAACAAACAACCCTAACCCCCTAACAACAAACACTAACCCCCAAACAACAAACAACACTAACCCCTAAAAACCAAAAACACTAACCCACTAACAACAAACAACCCTAACCCACTAACAACAAACAACCCTAACACCCTAACAACAAACAACACTAACCCCATAACATCAAACAACCCTAAACCCCTAATATCAAACAACACTAACCCCCTAACAACACAAAACACTAACCCCCTAACCACAATAAACACTAACACCCTAGCAACAAAAACCACTAAACGCCAAGAAACAACGCTAAACCCCTAACAACAAACAACACTAAAACCCTAACAACAAAAAACCCTAACCAAACAACAAAAAACCCTAACCCACTAACAACAAACAACACTAACACCCTAACAACAAACAACCCTAACTCCCTAACAACAAACAACACTAACACCCTAACAACAAACAACCCTATCCCCCTAACAACAAACAACCCTAAACCCCTAACATCAAACAACACTAACCCCCTAACAACACAAAACACTAACACCCTAACAACAAACAACACTAACACCCTAACAACAAAAACCACTAAAACCCAAAAAGAAACAACCCTAAACCCCTAACAACAAACACTAACCCCCTAAAAACAAACAACACTAAACCCCTAACAAGATACTACCCTAACCCCATAACAACAAACAACACTAACCCGGTAACAACAAACAACCCTAAACCCCTAACATCAAAGAACACTAACACCCTAACAACAAACAACCCTAACCCCCTAACAACAAACACTAACCCCCAAACATCAAACAACACTAACCCCCTAACAACAAACAACCCTAACCAAACAACAAAAAACCCTAACCCACTAACAACAAACAACACTAACACCCTAACAACAAAAAACCCTAAATCCCTAACAACAAACAACACTAACACCCTAACAACAAACAACCCTAACCCCCTAAAAACAAACAACACTAACCCCCTAACAACAAACAACCGTAAACCCCTAACATCAAACAACACTAACCCCCTAACAACACAAAACACTAACAACCTAACAACAAACAACACTAACACCCTAACAACAAAAACCACTAAACCCAAACAAGAAACAACCCTAAACCCCTAACAACAAACACTAACCCCCTAACAACAAACAACACTAAACCCCTAACAAGAAACTGCCCTAACCCCGTGACAACAAACAACACTAACCCGGTAACAACAAACAAACCTAACCGCCAAACAACAAACAACCCTAACCCCCTAACAACAAACAATCCTAACCCCCGAACAACCAACAACACTAACCCCCTAACCACAATAAACACTAACACCCGAACAACAAAAACCACTTAACCCCAACCAGAAACAACCCTAAAACCCTAACAATAAACAACACTCACCCCTAACAACAAACAACCCTAACCAAACAACAAACAAACCTAACCCACTAACAACAAACAACACTAACACCCTAACAACAAACAACCCTAACCCCCTAACAACAAACAACACTAACACCCTAACAACAAACAACCCTATCCCCCTAACAACAAAGAACACTAACCCCCTAACAACAAACATCCCTAAACCCCTAACATCAAAGAACACTAACACCCTAACAACAAACAACCCTAACCCCCTAACAAGAAACAATAACCCCCAAACAACAAACAACACTAACCCCTAAAAACCAAAAACACTAACCCACTAACAACAAACAACCCTAACCCACTAACAACAAACAACCCTAACACCCTAACAACAAACAACACTAACCCCATAACAACAAACAACACTAACCCCCAAACAACAAACAACCCTAACCCCCTAACAACAAACAATCCTAATCCCCGAACAACCAACAACACTAAACCCCTAACTACAATAAACACTAACACCCTAACAACAAACAACCCTAAACTACTAACAACAAACAACCCTAACACCCTAACAACAAACAACACTAACACCCTAAAAACAAACAACCCTAACCCCTAAGAACAAACAACACTAACGCCCTAAGAACAAACAACACTAACCCCCAGCAACAAACAATACTAACCCCCTAACAACACAAAACCTAACCCCTTATCAACAAACAACCCTAACCCACTAACAACAAACAACCCTAACACCCTAACAACAAACAACCCTAACCCCTAAAAACCAAAAACACTAACCCACTAACAACAAACAACCCTAACCCACTGACAACAAACAACCCTAACCCCCTAACAACAAACAACCCTAAACCCCTAACATCAAACAACACTAACCCCCTAACAACACAAAACACTAACACCCTAACAACAAACAACACTAAACCCCTAACAAGAAACTACCCTAACCCCGTAACAACAAACAACACTAACCCCGTAACAACAAACAACCCTAACCCCCAAACAACAAACAACCCTAACCCCCTAACAACAAACAATCCTAACCCCCGAACAACCAACAACACTAACCCCCTAACCACAATAAACACTAACGCCCTAACAACAAAAACCACTAAACCCCAACAAGAAACAACCCAAAACCCTAACAACAAACAACACTAACCCCCTAAGAACAAACAACCCTAAACAAACAACAAACAAACCTAACCCACTAACAACAAACAACACTAACACCCCAACAACAAACAACCCTAACCCCCTAACAACAAACAGCACTAACACCCTAACAACAAACCCTAACCCCCTAACAACAAACAACCCTAAACCCCTAACATCAAAGAACACTAACACCCTAACAACAAACAACCCTAAAACCAAAAACCATAAACACTAACCCACTAACAACAAACAACCCTAACCAACTAACAACAAACAACCCTAACACCCTAACAACAAACACTAACCCCCTAACAACAAACAACCCTAAAACCCTAACATCAAACAACACTAACCCCCTAACAACACAAAACACTAACACCCTAACAACAAACAACACTAACCCCCTAACAACAAAAACCACTAAACCCCAACAAGAAACAACCCTAAACCCCTAACAACAAGCACTAACCCCCTAACAACAAACAACCCTAAACCCCTAACAAGAAACTACCCTAAGCCCGTAACAACAAACAACACTAACCCGTAACAACAAACAACTCTAACCCCAAAACAACAAACAACCCTAACCCTCAAACAACAAACAACCCTAGCCCCCTAACAACAAACAATCCTAACCCCCGAACAACCAACAACACTAACCCCCTAAACACAATAAACACTAACACCCGAACAACAAAAACCACTTAACCCCAACAAGAAACAACCCTAAACCCCTAACAACAAACAACACTAACCCCCTAACAACAAAAAACCCTAACCAAACAACAAAAAACCCTAACCCAATAACAACAAACAACACTAACACCCTAACAACAAACAACCCTAACTCCCTAACCACAAACAACACTAACACCCTAACAACAAACAACCCTATCCCCCTAAAAACAAACAACACTAACCCCGTAACAACAAACAACCCTAACCCCCTAACAACAAACAATCCTAACCCCCTAACAACAAACAATCCTAACCCCCGAACAACCAACAACACTAACCCCCTAACCACAGTAAACACTAACACCCTAACAACAAAAACCACTATACGCCAACAAGAAACAACCCTAAAGCCCTAACAACAAACAATACAAACCCCCTAACAACAAAAAACCCTAACCAAACAACAAAAAACACTAACCAACTAACAACAAAAAACACTAACACCCTAACAACAAACAACCTTAACCCCCTAACAACAAACAATCCTAACCCCCGAACAACCAACAACACTAAACCCCTAACCACAATAAACACTAACACCCTAACAACAAAAACCACTAAACGCCAACAAGAAACAACCCTAAACCCCTAACAACAAACAACACTAACCCCCTAACAACAAAAAACCCTAACCAAACAACAAAAAACACTAACCCACTAACAACAAACAACACTAACACCCTAACAACAAACAACCCTAACTCCCTAACAACAAACAACACTAACACCCTAACAACAAACAACCCTAACCCCCTAAAAACAAACAACACTAACCCCCTAACAACAAACAACCCTAAATCCCTAACATCAAACAACACTAACCCCCTAACAACACAAAACACTAACACCCTAACAACAAAAACCACTAAACCCCAACAAGAAACAACCCTAAACCCCTAACAACAAACACTAACCCCCTAACAACAAACAACACTAAACCCCTAAAACGAAACTACCCTAACCCCGTAACAACAAACAACACTAACCCCCTAACAACAAACAATACTAACCCCCAAACAACAAACAACCCTAAACCCCAAACAACAAACAACCCTAACCCCCTAACAACAAACAATCCTAACCCCCGAACAACCAACAACACTAACCCCCTAACAACAATAAACACTAACACCCTAACAACAAAAACCACTAAACGCCAACAAGAAACAACCCTAAACTCCTAACAACAAACAACACTAACCCCCTAACAACAAACAACCCTAACCAAACAACAAACAACCCTAACCCACTAACAACAAACAACACTAACACCCTAACAACAAACAACCCTAACCCCCTAAAAACAAACAACACTAACCCCCCAACAAAAAACAACCCTAAACCGCTAACATCAAAGAACACTAACACCCTAACAACAAACAAGCCTAACCCCCTAAAAACAAACACTAACCCCCAAACAACAAACAACACTAACCCGTAAAAACCAAAAACACTAACCCACTAACAACAAACAACCCTAACCCACTAACAACAAACAACCCTAACACCCTAACATCAAACAACACTAACCCCCTAACAACACAAAACACTAACACCCTAACAACAAACAACACTAACACCCTAACAACAAAAAACCCTAACCCCCTAACAACAAACAACACTAACACCCTAACAACAAACAACCCTAACCCCCTAACAACAAACAATACTACCCCCTAACAACAAACAACCCTAAACCCCTAACATCAAAGAACACTAACACCTTAACAACAAACAACCCTAACCCCCTAACAACAAACACTAACCCCCAAACAACAAACAACACTAACCCCTAAAAACCAAAAACACTAACCCACTAACAACAAACAACCCTAACCCACTAACAACAAACAACCCTAACACCCTAACAACAAACAACACTAACCCCATAACATCAAACAACCCTAAACCCCTAATATCAAACAACACTAACCCCCTAACAACACAAAACACTAACCCCCTAACCACAATAAACACTAACACCCTAGCAACAAAAACCACTAAACGCCAAGAAACAACGCTAAACCCCTAACAACAAACAACACTAAAACCCTAACAACAAAAAACCCTAACCAAACAACAAAAAACCCTAACCCACTAACAACAAACAACACTAACACCCTAACAACAAACAACCCTAACTCCCTAACAACAAACAACACTAACACCCTAACAACAAACAACCCTATCCCCCTAACAACAAACAACCCTAAACCCCTAACATCAAACAACACTAACCCCCTAACAACACAAAACACTAACACCCTAACAACAAACAACACTAACACCCTAACAACAAAAACCACTAAAACCCAAAAAGAAACAACCCTAAACCCCTAACAACAAACACTAACCCCCTAAAAACAAACAACACTAAACCCCTAACAAGATACTACCCTAACCCCATAACAACAAACAACACTAACCCGGGAACAACAAACAACCCTAAACCCCTAACATCAAAGAACACTAACACCCTAACAACAAACAACCCTAACCCCCTAACAACAAACACTAACCCCCAAACATCAAACAACACTAACCCCCTAACAACAAACAACCCTAACCAAACAACAAAAAACCCTAACCCACTAACAACAAACAACACTAACACCCTAACAACAAAAAACCCTAACTCCCTAACAACAAACAACACTAACACCCTAACAACAAACAACCCTAACCCCCTAAAAACAAACAACACTAACCCCCTAACAACAAACAACCGTAAACCCCTAACATCAAACAACACTAACCCCCTAACAACACAAAACACTAACACCCTAACAACAAACAACACTAACACCCTAACAACAAAAACCACTAAACCCAAACAAGAAACAACCCTAAACCCCTAACAACAAACACTAACCCCCTAACAACAAACAACACTAAACCCCTAACAAGAAACTGCCCTAACCCCGTGACAACAAACAACACTAACCCGGTAACAACAAACAAACCTAACCCCCAAACAACAAACAACCCTAACCCCCTAACAACAAACAATCCTAACCCCCGAACAACCAACAAAACTAACCCCCTAACCACAATAAACACTAACACCCGAACAACAAAAACCACTTAACCCCAACCAGAAACAAACCTAAAACCCTAACAATAAACAACACTCACCCCTAACAACAAACAACCCTAACCAAACAACAAACAAACCTAACCCACTAACAACAAACAACACTAACACCCTAACAACAAACAACCCTAACCCCCTAACAACAAACAACACTAACACCCTAACAACAAACAACCCTATCCCCCTAACAACAAAGAACACTAACCCCCTAACAACAAACATCCCTAAACCCCTAACATCAAAGAACACTAACACCCTAACAACAAACAACCCTAACCCCCTAACAAGAAACAATAACCCCCAAACAACAAACAACACTAACCCCTAAAAACCAAAAACACTAACCCACTAACAACAAACAACCCTAACCCACTAACAACAAACAACCCTAACACCCTAACAACAAACAACACTAACCCCATAACAACAAACAACACTAACCCCCAAACAACAAACAACCCTAACCCCCTAACAACAAACAATCCTAATCCCCGAACAACCAACAACACTAAACCCCTAACTACAATAAACACTAACACCCTAACAACAAACAACCCTAAACTACTAACAACAAACAACCCTAACACCCTAACAACAAACAACACTAACACCCTAAAAACAAACAACCCTAACCCCTAAGAACAAACAACACTAACGCCCTAAGAACAAACAACACTAACCCCAGCAACAAACAATACTAACCCCCTAACAACACAAAACCTAACCCCTTATCAACAAACAACCCTAACCCACTAACAACAAACAACCCTAACACCCTAACAACAAACAACCCTAACCCCTAAAAACCAAAAACACTAACCCACTAACAACAAACAACCCTAACCCACTGACAACAAACAACCCTAACCCCCTAACAACAAACAACCCTAAACCCCTAACATCAAACAACACTAACCCCCTAACAACACAAAACACTAACACCCTAACAACAAACAACACTAAACCCCTAACAAGAAACTACCCTAACCCCGTAACAACAAACAACACTAACCCCGTAACAACAAACAACCCTAACCCCCAAACAACAAACAACCCTAACCCCCTAACAACAAACAATCCTAACCCCCGAACAACCAACAACACTAACCCCCTAACCACAATAAACACTAACGCCCTAACAACAAAAACCACTAAACCCCAACAAGAAACAACCCAAAACCCTAACAACAAACAACACTAACCCCCTAAGAACAAACAACCCTAACCAAACAACAAACAAACCTAACCCACTAACAACAAACAACACTAACACCCCAACAACAAACAACCCTAACCCCCTAACAACAAACAGCACTAACACCCTAACAACAAACCCTAACCCCCTAACAACAAACAACCCTAAACCCCTAACATCAAAGAACACTAACACCCTAACAACAAACAACCCTAAAACCAAAAACCATAAACACTAACCCACTAACAACAAACAACCCTAACCAACTAACAACAAACAACCCTAACACCCTAACAACAAACACTAACCCCCTAACAACAAACAACCCTAAAACCCTAACATCAAACAACACTAACCCCCTAACAACACAAAACACTAACACCCTAACAACAAAAACCACTAAACCCCAACAAGAAACAACCCTGAACCCGTAACAACAAACACTAACCCCCGAACAACAAACAACACTAAACCCCTAACAAGAAACTAACCTAACCCCGTAACAACAAACACTAACCTCCTAACAACAAACAACCCTAACCCCTAAGAACAAACAACACTAACGCCCTAAGAACAAACAACACTAACCCCCAGCAACGAACAATACTAACCCCCTAACAACACAGAACCTAACCCCTTATCAACAAACAACCCTAACCCACTAACAACAAACAACCCTAACACCCTAACAACAAACAACACTAACCCCCTAACAACAAACAACCCTAAACCCATAACATCAAAGAACACTAACACCCTAACAAGAAACAACCCTAGCCCCCTAACAACAAACACTAACCCCCAAACAACAAACAACCCTAACCCCTGAAAACCAAAAACACTAACCCACTAACAACAAACAACCGTAACCCACAAACAACAAACAACCCTAACCCCCTAACAACAAACAACCCTAAACCCCTAACATCAAACACTAACCCCCAAACAACAAACAACCCTAAAACCCTAACATCAAACAACACTAACCGCCTAACAACACAAAACACTAACACCCTAACAACAAACAACACTAACCCCCTAACAACAAAAACCACTAAACCCCAACAAGAAACAACCCTAAACCCCTAACAACAAGCACTAACCCCCTAACAACAAACAACACTAAACCCCTAACAAGAAACTACCCTAACCCCGTAACAACAAACAACACTAACCCGTAACAACAAGCAACTCTAACCCCAAAACAACAAACAACCCTAACCCTCAAACAACAAACAACCCTAACCCCCTAACAACAAACAATCCTAACCCCCGAACAACCAACAACACTAACCCCCTAACCACAATAAACACTAACACCCTAAGAACAAAAACCACTAAACGCCAACAAGAAACAACCCTAAACCCCTAACAACAAACAACACTAACCCCCTAACAACAAAAAACCCTAACCAAACAACAAAAAACCCTAACCCAATAACAACAAACAACACTAACACCCTAACAACAAACAACCCTAACTCCCTAACCACAAACAACACTAACACCCTAACAACAAACAACCCTATCCCCCTAAAAACAAACAACACTAACCCCGTAACAACAAACAACCCTAACCCCCCAACAACAAACAATCCTAACCCCCTAACAACAAACAATCCTAACCCCCGAACAACCAACAACACTAACCCCCTAACCACAGTAAACACTAACACCCTAACAACAAAAACCACTAAACGCCAACAAGAAACAACCCTAAAGCCCTAACAACAAACAATACAAACCCCCTAACAACAAAAAACCCTAACCAAACAACAAAAAACACTAACCAACTAACAACAAACAACACTAACACCCTAACAACAAACAACCCTATCTCCCTAACAACAAACAACACTAACACCCTAACAACAAACAACCCTAACCCCCTAAAAACAAACAACACTAACCCCCTAACAGCAAACAACCCTAAACCCCTAACATCAAACAACACTAACCCCCTAACAACACAAAACACTAACACCCTAACAACAAACAACACTAACACCCTAACAACAAAAACCACTAAACCCCAGCAAGAAACAACCCTAAACCCCTAACAACAAACACTAACCCCCAACAACAAACAACACTAAACCCCTAACAAGAAACTACCCTAACCCCGTAACAACAAACAACACTAACCCCGTAACAACAAACAATACTAACCCCCAAACAACAAACAACCCTAAACCCCAAACAAGAAACAACCCTAACCCCCTAACAACAAGCAATCCTAACCTCCGAAGAACCAACAACACTAACCCCCTAACCACAATATACACTAACACCCTAACAACAAAAACCACTAAACCCCAACAAGAAACAACCCTAAACCCCTAAAAACAAACAACACTAGCCCCCTAACAACAAACAACCCTAACCAAACAACAAACAACCCTAACCCACTAACAACAAACAACACTAACATCCTAACAACAAACAACCCTAACCCCCTAACAACAAACAACACTAACACCCTAACAACAAACAACCCTAATCCCCTAACAACAAACAACACTAACCTCCTAACAACAATCAACCCTAAACCACTAACATCAAAGAACACTAACACCCTAACAACAAACAACCCTAACCCCCTAACAACAAACACTAACCCCCAAACAACAAACAATCCTAACCCCTAAAATCCAAAAACACTAACCCTCTAACAACAAACAACCCTAACCCACTAACAGCAAACAACCCTAACCCCCTAACAACAAAAAACCCTAAACCCCTAACATCAAACAACAGTAACCCGCTAACAACACAAAACACTGACACCCTAACAACAAACAACACTAACACCCTAACAACAAAAACCACTAAACCCCAACAAGAAACAACACTAAACCCCTAACAACAAACACTAACCCCCTAACAACAAACAACACTAAACCCCTAACAAGAAACTACCCTAACCCCGTAACAACAAACAACACTAACCCCGTAACAACAAACAACCCTAACCCCCAAACAACAAACAACCCTAACCCCCTAACAACATACAATCCTAACCCCCGAACAACCAACAACACTAACCCCCTAACCACAATAAACACTAACACACTAACAAGAAAAAACACTAATCCCCAACAAGAAACAACCCTAAACCCCTAACAACAAACAACACTAACCCCCTAACAACAAACAACCCTAACCAAACAACAAAAAACCCTAACCCACTAACAACAAACAACACTAACACTCTAACAACAAACAACCCTAACTCCCTAACAACAAACAACACTAACACCCTAACAACAAACAACCCTAACCTCCTAACAACAAACACTAACCCCCAAACAACAAACAACCCTAACCCCTAAAAACCAAAAACACTAACCCACTAACAACAAACAACCCGAACCCCCAAACAACAAACAACCCTAACCCCCTAACAACAAACAATCCTAACCCCCGAACAACCAACAACACTAAACCCCTAACCACAATAAACACTAACACCCTAACAACAAAAACCACTAAACGCCAACAAGAAACAACCCTAAACCCCTAACAACAAACAACACTAACCCCCTAACAACAAAAAACCCTAACCAAACAACAAAAAACACTAACCCACTAACAACAAACAACACTAACACCCTAACAACAAACAACCCTAACACCCTAACAACAAACACTAACCCCCTAACAACAAACAACCCTAAATCCCTAACATCAAACAACACTAACCCCCTAACAACACAAAACACTAACACCCTAACAACAAACAACACTAACACCCTAACAACAAAAACCACTAAACCCCAACAAGAAACAACCCTAAACCCCTAACAACAAACACTAACCCCCTAACAACAAACAACACTAAACCCCTAAAAAGAAACTACCCTAACCCCGTAACAACAAACAACACTAACCCCCTAACAACAAACAATACTAACCCCCAAACAACAAACAACCCTAAACCCCAAACAACAAACAACCCTAACCCCCTAACAACAAACAATCCTAACCCCCGAACAACCAACAACACTAACCCCCTAACAACAATAAACACTAACACCCTAACAACAAAAACCACTAAACGCCAACAAGAAACAACCCTAAACTCCTAACAACAAACAACACTATCCCCCTAACAACAAACAACCCTAACCAAACAACAAACAACCCTAACCCACTATCAACAAACAACGCTAACACCCTAACAACAAACAACCCTAACCCCCTAACAACAAACAACACTAACCCCCTAACAAAAAACAACCCTAAACCGCTAACATCAAAGAACACTAACACCCTAACAACAAACAACCCTAACCCCCTAAAAACAAACACTAACCCCCAAACAACAAACAACACTAACCAGTAAAAACCAAAAACACTAACCCACTAACAACAAACAACCCTAACCCAGTAACAACAAACAACCCTAACACCCTAACAACAAACAACACTAACCCCATAACATCAAACAACCATAAACCCCTAACATCAAACAACACTAACCCCCTAACAACACAAAACACTAACACCCTAACAACAAACAACACTAACACCCTAACAACAAAAAACCCTAACCCCCTAACAACAAACAACACTAACACCCTAACAACAAACAACCCTAACCCCCTAACAACAAACAATACAAACCCCCTAACAACAAACAACCCTAAACCCCTAACATCAAAGAACACTAACACCTTAACAACAAACAACCCTAACCCCCTAACAACAAACACTAACCCCCAAACAACAAACAACACTAACCCCTGAAAACCAAAAACACTAACCCACTAACAACAAACAACCCTAACCCACTAACAACAAACAACCCTAACACCCTAACAACAAACAACACTAACCCCATAACATCAAACAACCCTAAACCCCTAATATCAAACAACACTAACCCCCTAACAACACAAAACACTAGCCCCCTAACCACAATAAACACTAACACCCTAACAACAAAAACCACTAAACGCCAACAAGAAACAACCCTAAACCCCTAACAACAAACAACACTAAAACCCTAACAACAAAAAACTCTAACCAAACAACAAAAAACCCTAACCCACTAACAACAAACAACACTAACACCCTAACAACAAAAAACCCTAACTCCCTAACAACAAACAACACTAACACCCTAACAACAAACAACCCTATACCCCTAAAAACAAACAACACTAACCCCCTAACAACAAACAACCCTAAACCCCTAACATCAAACAACACTAACCCCCTAACAACACAAAACACTAACACCCTAACAACAAACAACACTAACACCCTAACAACAAAAACCACTAAACCCCAACAAGAAACAACCCTAAACCCCTAACAACAAACACTAACCCCCTAAAAAGAAACAACACTAAACCCCTAACAAGATACTACCCTAACCCCGTAACAACAAACAACACTAACCCGGTAACAACAAACAACCCTAACCCCCAAACAACAAACAACCCTAACCCCCTAACAACAAACAACACTAACCCCTAAAAACCAAAAACACTAACCCACTAACAACAAACAACCCTAACCCACTAACAACAAACAACCCTAACCCCCTAACAACAAACAACACTAACCCCATAACATCAAACATCCCTAACCCCCTAAAAACAAACAACACTAACCCCTAACAACACAAAACACTAACCCCCTAACCACAATAAACACTAACACCCTAACAACAAAAACCACTGAACGCCAACAAGAAAGAACCCTAAACCCCTAACAACAAACAACACTAAAACCCTAACAACAAAAAACCCTAACCAAACAACAAAAAACCCTAACCCACTAACAACAAACAACACTAACACCATAACCACAAACGACCCTAACTCCCTAACAACAAACAACACTAACACCCTAACAACAAACAACCCTATCCCCCTAAAAGCAAACATCACTAACCCCCTAACAACAAACAACCCTAAACCCCTAACATCAAACAACACTTACCCCCTAACAACACAAAACACTAACACCCTAACAACAAACAACACTAACACCCTAACAACAAAAACCACTAAACCCCAACAAGAAACAACCCTAAACCCCTAACAACAAACACTAACCCCCTAACAACAAACAACACTAAACCCCTTACAAGATACTACTCTAACCCCGTAACAACAAACAACACTAACTCGGTAACAACAAACAACCCTAACCCCCAAACATCAAACAACCCTAACCCCCTAACAACAAACAATCTTAACGCCCGAACAACCAACAACACTAACCCCCTAAACACAATAAACACTAACACCCGAACAACAAAAACCACTTAACCCCAACAAGAAACAACCCTAACACCCTAACAACAAACAACAGTCACCCCCTAACAACGAACAACCCTAACCAAACAACAAACAAACCTAACCCACTAACAACAAACAACACTAACCCCCTAACAACAAACAACCCTAAACCCCTAACATCAAAGAACACTAACACCCTAACAACAAACAACCCTAACCCCCTAACAACAAACACTAACCCCCAAACAACAAACAACACTAACCCCCTAACAACAAACAACCCTAACCAAACAACAAAAAACCCTAACCCACTAACAACAAACAACCCTAACTCCCTAACAACAAACAACACTAACACCCTAACAACAAACAACCCTAACCCCCTAAAAACAAACAACACTAAACCCCTAACAACAAACATCCGTAAACCCCTAACATCAAACAACACTAACCCCCTAACAACACAAAACACTAACACCCTATCAACAAACAACACTAACACCCTAACAACAAAAACCACTAAACCCAAACAAGAAACAACCCTAAACCCCTAAGAACAAACACTAACCCCCTAACAACAAACAACACTAAACACCTAACAAGAAACTACCCTAACCCCGTAACAACAAACAACACTAACCCGGTAACAACAAACAAACCTAACCCCCAAACAACGAACAACCCTAACCCCCTAACAACAAACAACACTAACACCCTAACAACAAACAACCCTAACCCCCTAACAACAAACAACACTAACCCCCTAACAACAAACAACCCTAACCCCCTAACATCAGAGAACACTAACACCCTAACAACAAACAACCCTAACCCCCTAACAACAAACACTAACCCCCAAACAACAAACAACACTAACCCCTAAAAACCAAAAACACTATCCCACTAACAACAAACAACCCTAACCCACTAACAACAAACAACCCTAACACCCTAACAACAAACAACACTAACCCCATAACAACAAACAACCCTAAACCCCTAACATCAAACAACACTAACCCCCTAACAACACAAAACACTAACACCCTAACAACAAACAACACTAACACCCTAACAACAAAAACCACTAAACCCCAACAAGAAACAACCCTAAACCCCTAACAACAAACACTAACCCTATAACAACATACAACTCTAAACACCTAACAAGAAACTACCCTAACCCCGTAACAAAAAACCACACTAAACCCGTAACAACAAACAACCCTAACCCCCAAACAACAACCCTAATCCCCAACAACAAACAATCCTAACCCCCGAACAACGAACAACACTAACCCCCAACCACAATAAACACTAACACCCTAACAACAAAAACCGCTAAACCCCAAAAAGAAACAACCCTAAACCCCGAACAACAAACAACACTAACCCCCTAACAACAAACAACCCTAAGCAAACAACAAACTACCCTAACCCACTAACAACAAACAACACTAACACCCTAACAACAAACAACCCTAACCCCCTAACAACAAACACTAACCCCCAAACAACAAACAACCCTAACCCCCTAACAACAAACAACACTAACCCCCTAACAACAAACAACCCTAAACCCCTCACATCAACGAACACTAACACCTAACAACAAACAACCCTAAACCCCTAACAACAAACACTAACCCCCTAACAACAAACAACACTAAACCCCTAACAAGAAACTACCCTAACCCCGTAACAACAAACAACACTAACCCCGTAACAACAAACAATACTAACCCCCAAACAACAAACAACCCTAAACCCCAAACAACAAACAACCCTAACCCCCTAACAACAAACAATCCTAACCCCCGAACAACCAACAACACTAACCCCCTAACCACAATAAACACTAACACCCTAACAACAAAAACCACTAAACGCCAACAAGAAACATCCCTAAACTCCTAACAACAAACAACACTAACCCCCTAACAACAAACAACCCTAACCAAACAACAAACAACCCTAACCCACTATCAACAAACAACACTAACACCCTAACAACAAACAACCCTAACACCCTAACAACAAACAACACTAACCCCATAACATCAAACAACCCTAAACCCCTAACATCAAACAACACTAACCCCCTAACAACACAAAACACTAACACCCTAACAACAAACAACACTAACACACTAACAACAAAAAACCCTAACCCCCTAACAACAAACAACACTAACACCCTAACAAAAAACAACCCTAACCCCCTAACAACAAACAATACTAACCCCCTAACAACAAACAACCCTAAACCCCTAACATCAAAGAACACTAACACCCTAACAACAAACAACCCTAACCCCCTAAAAACAAACACTAACCCCCAAACAACAAACAACACTAACCCCTAAAAACCAAAAACACTAACCCACTAACAACAAACAACCCTAACCCACTAACAACAAACAACCCTAACACCCTAACAACTAACAACACTAACCCCATAACATCAAACAACCCTAAACCCCTAATATCAAACAACACTAACCCCCTAACAACACAAAACACTAACCCCCTAACCACAATAAACACTAACACCCTAACAACAAAAACCACTAAACGCCAACAAGAAACAACCCTAAACCCCTAACAACAAACAACACTAAAACCCTAACAACAAAAAACTCTAACCAAACAACAAAAAACCCTAACCCACTAACAACAAACAACACTAACACCCTAACAACAAAAAACCCTAACTCCCTAACAACAAACAACACTAACACCCTAACAACAAACAACCCTATACCCCTAAAAACAAACAACACTAACCCCCAACAACAAACAACCCTAAACCCCTAACATCAAACAACACTAACTCCCTAACAACACAAAACACTAACACCCTAGCAACAAACAACACCAACACCCTAACAACAAAAACCACTAAACCCCAACAAGAAACAACCCTAAACCCCTAACAACAAACACTAACCCCCTAAAAAGAAACAACACTAAACCCCTAACAAGATACTACCCTAACCCCGTAACAACAAACAACACTAACCCGGTAACAACAAACAACCCTAACCCCCAAACAACAAACAACCCTAACCCCCTAACAACAAACAACACTAACCCCTAAAAACCAAAAACACTAACCCACTAACAACAAACAACCCTAACCCACTAACAACAAACAACCCTAACCCCCTAACAACAAACAACACTAACCCCATAACATCAAACATCCCTAACCCCCTAAAAACAAACAACACTAACCCCCTAACAACACAAAACACTAACCCCCTAACCACAATAAACACTAACACCCTAACAACAAAAACCACTAAACGCCAACAAGAAACAACCCTAACTCCCTAACAACAAACAACACTAACACCCTAACAACAAACAACCCTATCCCCCTAAAAGCAAACATCACTAACCCCCTAACAACAAACAACCCTAAACCCCTAACATCAAACAACACTTACCCCCTAACAACACAAAACACTAACACCCTAACAACAAACAACACTAACACCCTAACAACAAAAACCACTAAACCCCAACAAGAAACAACCCTAAACCCCTAACAACAAACACTAACCCCCTAACAACAAACAACACTAAACCCCTTACAAGATACTACTCTAACCCCGTAACAACAAACAACACTAACTCGGTAACAACAAACAACCCTAACCCCCAAACATCAAACAACCCTAACCCCCTAACAACAAACAATCTTAACCCCCGAACAACCAACAACACTAACCCCCTAAACACAATAAACACTAACACCCGAACAACAAAAACCACTTAACCCCAACAAGAAACAACCCTAACACCCTAACAACAAACAACAGTCACCCCCTAACAACGAACAACCCTAACCAAACAACAAACAAACCTAACCCACTAACAACAAACAACACTAACCCCCTAACAACAAACAACCCTAAACCCCTAACATCAAAGAACACTAACACCCTAACAACAAACAACCCTAAACCCCTAACAACAAACACTAACCCTATAACAACATACAACACTAAACCCCTAACAAGAAACTACCCTAACCCCGTAACAAAAAACCACACTAAACCCGTAACAACAAACAACCCTAACCCCCAAACAACAAACAACCCTAACCCCCAACAACAAACAATCCTAACCCCCAAACAACGAACAACACTAACCCCCAACCACAACACTAACACCCTAACAACAAAAACCGCTAAACCCCAAAAAGAAACAACCCTAAACCCCGAACAACAAACAACACTAACCCCCTAACAACAAACAACCCTAAGCAAACAACAAACTACCCTAACCCACTAACAACAAACAACACTAACACCCTAACAACAAACAACCCTAACCCCCTAACAACAAACACTAACCCCCAAACAACAAACAACCCTAACCCCCTAACAACAAACAACACTAACCCCCTAACAACAAACAACCCTAAACCCCTCACATCAACGAACACTAACACCTAACAACAAACAACCCTAAACCCCTAACAACAAACACTAACCCCCTAACAACAAACAACACTAAACCCCTAACAAGAAACTACCCTAACCCCGTAACAACAAACAACACTAACCCCGTAACAACAAACAATACTAACCCCCAAACAACAAACAACCCTAAACCCCAAACAACAAACAACCCTAACCCCCTAACAACAAACAATCCTAACCCCCGAACAACCAACAACACTAACCCCCTAACCACAATAAACACTAACACCCTAACAACAAACACCACTAAACGCCAACAAGAAACAACCCTAAACTCCTAACAACAAACAACACTAACCCCCTAACAACAAACAACCCTAACCAAACAACAAACAACCCTAACCCACTATCAACAAACAACACTAACACCCTAACAACAAACAACCCTAACCCCCTAAAAACAAACACTAACCCCCAAACAACAAACAACACTAACCCCTAAAAACCAAAAACACTAACCCACTAACAACAAACAACCCTAACCCACTAACAACAAACAACCCTAACACCCTAACAACTAACAACACTAACCCCATAACATCAAACAACCCTAAACCCCTAATATCAAACAACACTAACCCCCTAACAACACAAAACACTAACCCCCTAACCACAATAAACACTAACACCCTAACAACAAAAACCACTAAACGCCAACAAGAAACAACCCTAAACCCCTAACAACAAACAACACTAAAACCCTAACAACAAAAAACTCTAACCAAACAACAAAAAACCCTAACCCACTAACAACAAACAACACTAACACCCTAACAACAAAAAACCCTAACTCCCTAACAACAAACAACACTAACACCCTAACAACAAACAACCCTATACCCCTAAAAACAAACAACACTAACCCCCAACAACAAACAACCCTAAACCCCTAACATCAAACAACACTAACCCCCTAACAACACAAAACACTAACACCCTAGCAACAAACAACACTAACACCCTAACAACAAAAACCACTAAACCCCAACAAGAAACAACCCTAAACCCCTAACAACAAACACTAACCCCCTAAAAAGAAACAACACTAAACCCCTAACAAGATACTACCCTAACCCCGTAACAACAAACAACACTAACCCGGTAACAACAAACAACCCTAACCCCCAAACAACAAACAACCCTAACCCCCTAAC